>NW_027554101.1:0-316903 GCF_045843805.1 Urocitellus parryii | reverse complement strand
CTGTGGGCTCCTGGGGAAAGCATCATGTCCCACTGAGCAGCTGGGACTCCTCGGTGGGCAGTGAGGTGACTGCTGCTGTGTGGAGGGGCAGGGGCCGCAAAAACGGGGGTGGGGGTGAGTTACCATTCGCTGAGCGCCATCCTCCTGTCGTAGACACGGATGGAACCGTCACCAAGGCCAGCCACAATGAGCGAGCGGTGGGAGTCGCAGGACAGACTTGTCACGCAGCTGTCGGCGCCCGTGGGGATGTCCTGGCCCAGACAGAGAGGGCTGAGATGGGGCACCGCTACCCCAAGCCCACATGGGCCTCACCTCCCTCCCTGGGGACTGCGGCCTTTGCCTCCACCTGCCAGAGGCCATCGCAGGCTGAGGAGCTCAGATGGGAGGGAAGGGCAGGGGCACATGGGACTCGGTGCAGCCAGATCTGCCTGAACACCTGCCCTGCACCTGCGCACTGGCCAGGGCAGGCCGAGCTCCGGCAGCATCCTGGAGGCACCCAGGGCCACCTGGCTATTGGCCAATTAAACTTCCCAACACCATCTCCCTCTTTCCTGAAGAGAGACAGAGTACACTTTGGCAAGGAGAACTCCTATTAGCTACCCCTGAGGACTCCTGATCAGTCGAGGGAAGAGCGGAAGCGTGGACCCTGCTTCCCCTGGTGGCTGCACACAGCAGGAGGACTGGTGAACGCCAGCAGGGGGAGCTGCAGGCAGCAGATGGGCCTGTGGGGGCAGGGAGGGACGCGTGCTTTCCAACCCCAGTGGGGACGCTGCGGGAAATCTGCACATGTGGACTCTGTGTGAGGGGCAGGCCTTTGCAAGAGCCCCCCCACTTCTCCCTGCACCTTGAGGCAACAAAATACATAGGAAGGCACCAGGACCACAGCTCTGGGCGAAGGCAGCTGAGAGTGGGGGAGGAGGTGGGTGGCCAGGGACACTCTGGCTCTGGAGGCCCTTACACTCCACAGGGAGACGGATCTGAGCATTAGGGTCTCCATGCTTTGCCCTTGAGGAGTGGGCACCTGTCAAGCTCCCCAGCAGGAGCACAACGAAAGTTGTTTGGTGCCATCATGGGATCTCCGAGCACAGTAATTGTGAGAGGAGGTGACCTCAGGCTGCAGCTCTCCCGGGCGTCACCACAGTGCCTAACAGTGGTGAGGTCCAGCCTCATGTCCAGCTCCTGTCACTCCTCCTTCCTGGCTCAGTTCTGTAGCAATGTGGAGCAAGCAGCCTTCTTGCCACCAAGGGGCCAATGTCTCTCCATCGGTAGGGAGGACAGGAGAGGGTGGGGAGGTCTCTGCCCTGTGCCTCTCCAGGGACTCTAGAGAAGGGTGTCCTGGGCTAGAGCCCTCAGGTGCATCCCTGAGGTAGCTGTGGTCTTGCCTCTGCTCCTAAAGCGGTGGGCACAGCTGGATTTTAGCAGGCAGCCTGTATGGCCCTCTCACAGGTGTCTTAGGCAAAACCAGTGCAGATCCCTTTCTTTATTAAAACTAAAAAGAAAAGATGCTTTAAGCGGTGGGGCTGTGGCTTGGTGGCAGAGCGCATGCTCAGCACTTGAGAAGCCCCGGGTTCACTCTCAAAAAAAAAAAAAAAAAGCTTTGAAAAGCACACGAATAGTTAATCTTCTAATTTAAAATATTTCACCCCGCTGATTTCTGATACTCCCTAATCTGCCAGATAAGACAATATTTAAAAATGATCAGGATTAGCTTAGACTTAATTATGCTGCAGCGCAGGGTCAGGTGCATGATTAATGTGCAGCCAAGGTGGTGATCAGCTCCGAGGCTGGGAGTCTGTTCTCGCCAGCAGCAGGCGCCATCTTGCCCATCTGCTTCCCTGGAAGGCTGAGACGGGCACAGACCGAGCTTGCTCTGGAGATCTGGGTCTGGGTTATTTGAGCAAGGGGTCTGTTCTGTGCAGGGGGAGCGAAGAGCCTGGGGGAAGGGGCTGCACAGGGACCAGAGGTGCTTGTGGGGCCCACCATGGTTACCTGCACCTTCGTTTCACGGTCGGTGTCCCAGATCCGGACAATCCGCACATCCCCTGAGCTCATGAGGAGGCCAGTTTCTTGCTCCCAGTCCACCACCATCCCAGCTCCTGGGGAGGCAAGCGGGACACGGGGTCAGTCCCTGGGGCTACTCCAGGCAGCCACTCAGTCAGCGGCTCCAAGGAGCACTGCCAACCCTCCCACCATTGGGCAGGTCCCCACCTCCTCCTGAACCCAGGCTGGGGCTCCCAGGGCAACGAGCTCAGGCTGCTGCGGTGGTGGCAGCCTGCCCTGGAACCCTCCACACTGAGGCATCTGCGAGAGGGAAGAGTACTGGGGCCCAGCCACTTGGGAGGCTGAGGTGGGAGCACCAAGTTCAAGACTGGCCTGGGCAACGCAGAGGAGCCCCGGTTAAAAATAGGAAGGAAAGAAATGAGGGTGTCCTTTTCTGTCTGGAACTGGACAGGGAGTTATACACTCGCATCATAGTTTCTACTTAATACAAAAATATTTTGTGTGTGTGGTGCCGGGCATGGAATCCAGGGCCTTCCACATGCCAGGTGAGTGCCCCACTGCTGACCGACGTCCCCAGCCCCACACGGCTTTAACTGTGTAATTATAAAGGTTTTGAGCATACACGAAGGAACACGGTGGAAATAAACCCTTATAACCCGCCACCCAGATCTGAAAGTCCCCAGCAGTTTGTTTTTTGGGGGGTGGGGCTGGGGGGGCCCAGGGCCTCGTTTGTGTGGCACCCGACTGCCCAGCTGCGCGCCTGCCCCAGGAGTTGCACTGCGGCCACATGTGCGCGTGCCCCTGGGCTGCAAAACCTGCCTCCTCCACACGGAGCAGCACAGCGCTGCACGGGAGTCTGACCTCCCCCACTTGCTCTTCCCTCTGAGGGTCTTCCGACCCGGTCCAGAGAGGCAGCTGCCATTCAGACGTCTGTGAGGCACTCCACCAACAGTCATATTAGCTATTCCCTGGTGGAAACCACATCTCAGGCCACATCTAAGTGTGTCCTCTCGCGCAGTAAGCAGCCCCGGAGGGGAGCTGTGGGGCCACGTGCTCTGCACCACATACTTTCTCCAGCTGTGGTCGCCTTATAACAAAAGGGAGGGAAACTGAAGAGGAAGTGTCCATGCAATCTGGCCGGTGTGGTCGGCTGCCTGGGCACCAGGCAGGCTAAGGTCCAGGATGAGGGTCTGTGGGGACTGGCACCTGGTGAATGCTGAGAGAAGCAAGGAACCCAGAGCACATGAGTCACCCTCTTTGGACCAGAGACTTCTCCCAGGACGCAGCTCAGCCTGGGTCCCGGCTGTCCTGTGGTGCCACCACCTCATCCTCCTGTGCCCTGGGCCTTCCAGCTGCTCCTACCGCCTGCTTCCAACCAAGGCACCATAGCCTCGTGCAGCCTGGGCCCCACCCTCTGGCCACTGTCCTCTTTTCTTCAAATAGCCTCTGTGGAAAAGGAGAACACAGGTAGGAGAGCCACAACATTGCTGGGACCTGGATGTCCCTGGAGGGAGGGCATACCTGTCCCCACGTGGAAGTCATGTGACAAGGTACCAACCACATAGCATGGGGTGGGGGCAGGTGGGCTTGATGGCACCTTGTGCAAGGCCAGAGCCCCACGTCTAGGTACACCTGGACAGCCAGTTTGCAACTTGAGAGACCCAGCTGAGTAGAGATGTGGAAGTCCTCTAGGACAGTGCTGATGTCTGTCCATCTGCCCTACAGAGGGAAGCAAGCCCTAGGTCCTGGGCAGCCAAGCCTGCAGCGTGGAGGTCTTGGTGGAGCAGAGGAAGGGATTCTGGAGGGGAGGCTGCTGTGCCCAGGTGTGTGTAGCTCGCTGAGCAGGAGCCATGGGGGCACCATGCGCCAGTTCAAAGTGTGCTTGTGCCCTGCTCACCCTGAGTACTGGACTGGGAGACACTGCACTCCCCAGAAGGCAGAGGTCCGATCCCTGCTTGACGAATCCTGGACACAGGCCTTGGATGTGTGTCCTGATACACAGCCTGACCAAAGAGCTAATTCTTTCCTTAAAACAGGGAGACAAGGCAGGACAGAGCAGAGAGCGTGGAAGTCAGACCAGCCACCCGCATCCCAGGCCTGGTAGTGGAGAGCCAAGCCTCGCCCTGCGCTGCCCTGGAGCACAGCTGTAGATTTGGTGCCTGCCAGCCAGTGGCTAGGCGCCCAGCTTTGTGGCCAGCCCAGAACTGACCTCTGCGACTTGGGGAGCTCTGCCTCTGGCTTGTGCCTCTGCATGGCCACCTGCCCCAGCCTTGGGGCTGCTGCTCTGTATACCTCCTTGGTTGCTCCAGTTAATGAATAGTAACCACTGACCAAAGGCTCAGGTCAACGTTCACAGGCCGAGGCTGGACCATCACACTGCTCTCGGGGCCAAGGTGGTGGGACAGTCTCGCCCTGGCAGCCTCACGCTCCACCCTGGGAACGGACCGGGGCCCTCCCTGACTGACAGGGTGTGGAGGATGGTCTGGTTCTGCCTGTGTCTTCTCAGAGACCACTGCTGTCCTGTGGCACAGCTTCTCACGTACGTGGGAGGGTGTAACCAACCACTGGGACAATGTAGCGAGGACACCCCCGGCCCCACACAGAGGAGGGCCTCTGGTCTTTCTTTAGGGTTTCAGAGATGGTAGTTGTGTTGCTCTTTCCCTGACACCTGCCCCAGCCCTGTGGTCTAGTTTAGTTTTCTCTGGGGAGATCGGACACTGAGTCTCCATATAAAACTTTTACAGAGGTCAAGGTTGAGTTTTCTCAACCATCTTGAGTTTTCTCACTCATCTTCCCTTTATCTTGAACTTTTAATGTAAGAATTCTTACAAAACACTAAGATGTGAGTCCAGAAGGTTCCCTGGCACATCCCTCCAACACCCTGTAGGCCCTGTGGCCCGAGGACAGGCAGCTGTGACTCCACATTAAAGATGGGCAAGGACAGAGAGCTCTGGAAGGCAGGTCTCCCTGTGAACCTAGATTCTGCAGCTGATGACCCAGAAACACACTGGCTATGGGAGGAGTGAGGTTCTACTTGCTTATAATTTGTCTCAATAGCAAGGTCCAGAGAGAAGGGGCTCATTTTGATGTTCTCTGCAGGAGAGAAGGGCAGGGACAGAACTGAGAGAACCAGGAGAGGCCCCACACAGACAGGGGCTGGGAAGAGGACTCGGATGGGGCTGTGGAAATCACAGGCAGGAGGAGGAGCAGCCAGTGGTGGGCCACAGTAACCTCACCTGGTGTCACCAGGGTCAGAGGGCTGTGCTCACAGGTGGCCATTCCAAGATGCACAGAGGGCTCTGGAAACTCAGGCCTGGAAAGGCTGACCTGGTGGTCCTCCCAAACTGCTGGATGGTGCAAAGCCACGCCCAGAGCTGCTTTGGTGGCTGCCGATCTCACCAGCCTGGGCAGCCCACCACACTGGTCCTCAAGAACATGTGACATTTGCTGCTCAGGGCCAGTTAACCACAGTGTGTTTCCAAGCCACATTCAGCTTCACACCAGGACAGGTGTGACCAGAGCTCAGGGCCATACCCAAGACTCAAAGGCACTCAGAACCCTGGGCCTGTAAGCCTCATGGCTATCAGGAGAGGCCACCTACTAATGAACTGGGGACTCTGATGTGAATGGGTGGCTGGTAGGGAGCTGGTCCAGAGGCCTTGGAACAGTGACCCCTGCAGCTCTGGACTTCCTCCCCAAAGAGCCCAGACCCACCTCGTGTGGTAGGCAGCATGTCTGAGAGCCCCTGCCATGCAGTCACCATCTCTGGGTTCTTCTCCAAGTCAGCAAAGTTCTTCCACACCCTGATGGCGCCATCATCTGAGAAGGAGAGAGGGGGACATGATCCTCTGCCCTGTGCTGGCCTCACCTGCACCCCACATGGGGGTCAGATCCCTGTCCTGGACATCATGCTCCACCATGCCCAACAGTGGGCCCTGCACAGGGCAGCCAGGCGCTCTGGACACCTGTCCCCATGCTCTCGCAGTGTGGGACTCCGTGCTCACTTCCTGTCGGGCAACTGGGGAAGCTGGCAGCAGGGCAATGGGACCTGTGGTCTCTGGGCATCTGGAAGCCACAGAGCTTCTCTGGAGCCGGCTTGGGATCCCTGCAGGGGAGCTCTGTGGCCTCCAGCTTGTCCCCGGGGTGGGAAGGAGGACTTGGTGGAAGCTGGGAGATGGGTCGGGCCTCACCTTCTCTGTTCTTCCCCTTGAGTACTTCAGTTGCTCATCTTGTTCAGACCCATTCTCTCCAAAACCTTTAGGCCTGCACCTTGTCCCCACCTGCCTCGGTGCTCTGCGCACACACCAGCCTGAAGTTGGAAGGGAGGGTGGCCCAAGGGGCTCTCACACAGACACAGAAGGCCCTCTGCCTTGCAGGTGCCCTCAGCATCCTCCAGCAGACAGGCAGGGGGTCAGCTGTGTGTGGTGAGCCTCCCTCCCCAGGACCCACTCTTTGGCCTCAGTACTGAAGGTTGGCCTCCTCCACCTGTGTGCCTGGCTCTCAAGGCCACCTTGCAGTGAGTGCCCTGCTCTGTGACTCCCCACAGGGGTCCACTCTTAAGGAGCCCTCCAGCCTTCTTGCCTTTGGTGATAAGAGATGCTCATGTCTGAATTGTGCAGCCCCTCGGCTGGGCCTTGCTGGGCCCTGCCCACGGTGCCGACGCCTACAGGGAAGGACTGGCTTTGGACATGGGCTTCCTTCTACCAGGCTGAGATGGCTCTTCTTGGAGGAGCAGCTGCTAAGGGACATTTCCTCATGGTCAGGTCAGTCACAGGAAACCCATAAACACTTCAAAAGAGATGTCACTGACAAGCAGCAGCCTCGGGAGCTCAGATGCTCAGGTCCGGGACCAGGACAAGACAGGGCGGAGCAGCCCAGGGCGGGTGAGCCTAGATGCCTGTCTCCTCCCTCCGCTACTGACACCTTCCTACCCACACAGCTTGACCTTGGCTTCTCGTTAGCAAGAAGGCATCACAGAGTCAAATTTTTCTTTTCTTTTTTTTTTTTAGTTGTAGATGGACACAATACTTTCATTTTACTTATTTATGTATTTTTGTGGTGCTGGGGATCAAACCCAGTGCCTCAGACGTGCTAGGTAAGCATTCTACCACTGAGCTCTAACGCTAGCCCCCATGGAGTCAAATTTAAAGTGCCAAATGAAATGACAGCCAGGGGACTGGGGTTGTGGCTCAGCAGTGGAGTGTTTGCCTAGCACGTGTGAGGCCCTGGGTTGATCCCCAGCAGCACATAACAATAATAAATAAAATAAAGGCATGTGTCCAACTATACCTATAAAATAAATATTAAAAAAAAAAGAAATGGCACCAGCCTAGGGTGACTAGCTTGGAGAACTACTGCTCTACAGTAAGAGTAGGATGATGATGTTTCAGGCCAAAATAAAAACCAAGAAAATCTCCAGTGTGAGATCCACGGCCACCGCTACCTGATGGGCACCCTTCCAGAGAAGCCTAACTTGCAAAGGAAGGGGGCATGCAGCCCTGGGCCATCATAGCCAGGCAGTGAGCTGCCGCCCACTGCGTCTCCCAGGAAGGCCAGGGGGCAGAGGCTGGTGGTGGGATGTATAGGTTTCTGCATGAACTTCTTAGGTTCCTCTGTGGGTTGCTGGGGTGTGCTCCTAACTTTATGAGAAGCAGCCAAATGTCCCCCAAGTGCCTACACACCCGTGTTAGCCAAGAAGGGGAACGCCAGTGGCTTCCCATCCCTGGCTAGTCCAATCTTGCCTTGAGTGCAGGTCGGTTCTGCGGTGGTCCTCCGTGTGATCATCTGCCACTTGTGTGTCTCACCTGGGCAAGGACCATGCAAGTCTTTCGCCACCATTCTTTAACTGGGCTGCATTTTCCCAGTTGTGGGATTCTGAGAGTTCTTATGCATACCACATGCAAGTCTGTGTCAGACGTATGCTTGGCAGTTTTCAGTCATTGCCTGTCTTTCCTTTTCTCAATGGTATGTTTCAAAGCTAGTGTTTGATTTTGATGCAGTTCAATGTGCCACTAGATCCTGTGGCTTATGCCTCCTGTATCTTAATGCAAAGTCAGGAAGGTTCTCTTGTTCCTTCTAGAGGTTCTAAGGTCAGGAGTCTTGAAGTTGGGGTGTTCACTTTGTGTAGCTGGTGTGCAGGGGTGAAGTGTTGAGCGAAGCCCTTTCTTGGGACATAGCACTGCTTGCTGAAAACTTCATTGAACGGCACTGTTTTCACACATTCCTTGAGAGTCAACTGAACATGTCTGTGCAGATCTACTTCTGGGCACCCAGCAACAAAATGGGACAAGTAACTTCCACTCACAATTTAGACGGCTATCCAGAGAATCATGCTGAGTGGGAACAGAGCCAGTCCCATATGTATGATATGATTCCATTTATAAGACACTCTTGATATGACAAAGCTATAGCAACAGAGGACTTCTAGTGATTTGGGGGGCTGGGAGCGGCATCTATCAGAGGGCAAGGAGGGATCTGTGTTGGTAGAACATTCTGCATGGATGCCAAAATCTGAGCTGTGATGCTACAGCAGAGTTTTTCAAGATATCAGCACTAGAGGAAACGGGGTAAAGGTATATGGGGTCTCCATCATTTTGCATACTGTAAAATCTGCAATCATCTTAAACAGTTCATTTAAAACAGAAGAGTACTCAGTCTTGCCTAACTGAAAACCTACCCTTAAATCCTTAGCTCCAGGTATCTGAGAGCCTGGATGAAATACGGACCACAACACATGGATTAACTATTACTTACAATGTTGTACTCAAGTTCATTTTTTTAAAAGTCCACTAAATTCATGTTTCTCTTTGCCCCACCCTAGGAATGGGCCCATCTGCCTTCAGAAGCTGACTGAAGCCCAGCTGGACCTAGGGATAATTGACACCTAAGGAGCTCTCGATGACGTCACCCACCACCTGCATTCACCTAGTCGTGCAGATGTTCCTGTTTGCAATGGACCATGCGCTACACAGATGGCCATGAGGAATGCAGCCAACACCACAGGAGTTTACCTTCCAGAATAACAGGGAACAGTGTCATTAGCTACTCTGCTCCAGAGACAAATTTCTCCTTCTTTGTCTCTTCCATCTAAAGACTAGCCTATTATTTTGCTTAATAATATTATCCAAATTTATGAAGACTAAGAAAACTACTTTAACCACTTTTGCAATACAAATACATTTTATAGGTACTTCAAGGATGTTCTCACAAAAGCAACTCTACCAGCATTTAGTATGTATACAGCAAAGCTCAGGAAAGTTCAGTTTCTACCCATATTTACCATACAATTCTAAAGAAGTAAGTCTTTTCATCTCCCCACTTACCTTCCACTCACCCTTGGTGACTACACCTACATCACGTGTCACAGGTCAGTTGGAAACTTCAAGCAGTGATATATGTGTCAGTATTTGCTCTTTTGTCTTTTACCCTTTAGTTTTCCCATTCTCTGTATTTTAGAAAGAGATGTCAATCCAAAAGAAAAAGGTAACTGGGTGCCTGCCCAGAGAGGACCTAACACAGCACACCTAAACTGTCCCCAGGAAAAGACTGCATGCAGAGTGGACCCTCGGCTGGGGGCTGGGTGCTGGCAGCCTGGACTTCTGGGAGCTCCGACCACCTGGTGATAAGAGTGGCTCACTGGGCCTCAACCATCTGTACAAATAATATGATCATGCCTTCTGGGAGCCTAGTGTTTTGGTATCTGCCAGATAGAGAGTGCCCCCAAGACCAACACCCAACAGAAACACTGGGGACTAATTCTCTAAAGAACCACTTGGTTGGCAACACGTCATATATGCTGCCCTAACTTGTTCCAGAGGAATTAAGCCTGTCTGGTGGAACTCCCTAGGAGAGGGCACTTGGAACTTTGTGCCTGGCATCCTACAGACCTCAGCCCACACCCCTGTTCCCTTGACTTGTTTGCTTCCGTGTTCTTTCACTGCAGTACACCTCAGCCATGAGTACCCATGGTGAGTCTAGCGCAGCCTCTGCTGAATCATCAAAGCAGGGGGAGCCTGAGGGATTCAACACAGCTCCACATCTGCACAGCCAGATGGTAACCAACTTTCTCCCTTTTTAACCCAGGGGATGCACCAGCCACCACCAATTACAGGCTGCCTGACAGACATCACTGGGTCAAAAACATACCTTTCCACCAGTCCCAACACTCAGTGCCTGTTAGTACTTGATTACAGGCTGAGCCTTCCACTAGAGCTGATGCTCTCAGGCTAACAACTATCTATGCCGAATGCTCCTCGTCCTGAGCTCTAGCTCTTTTGCCATCCCTTATAGATTCTAAGAAAAATTAGATTTTAAATTATTTTCAATTTTACTCAAGAAAGTTCATAGGTCATATTGTGTAAATAAAAGTGAAATTATTCTTGTTGAATGAAGTATTTTCATCACAAAAACAGCGTGATGAGGGAGGCAGACCACAAATCCAACCTCCACAGTGGTTCCTACTTTTCACTGCACATCAGGGAAACCCATACAAGTGGGGAAAGGAGCAGGTGCAAAGCATAAGCCTGGCATAGTCGCTGGATGGACAACCCAAGAAACAACCACAACATTTTCAAGTTAAAAAAAAAAAAAAAGTAAACTTCCCTTTGCTTTGGTAAACCTGTGACATGGGCCAGATCTCTGTTGTACTCCATAACTCTCAGGCCAACCTCTGAGTTCATGTAAATTACATAACAGAATCAGCACCATTAGGATTAAAATAGCATGGGGCATTCCTCCAAAATGCTTCCTCACTCAGCCAGAGATCCCAAATACAGACACCATAACACCATCCTAAAGGATAAAATAATTAAATTTCTTTAGAAATTTTAAAATGTCAGATGGACATCCTTCTCATCACAACAGAGAATTGCTCAAATGGCCCTAGCATCAGCCATGACCTCATGCATACATAACGTGCTCACCCACGCCCACAATCCTGGATAAATAGCTACTAAGACATCTGAAACAACAAGAAGTTGGAGCTCTATGATGCCTGCCTGAAGAACCAGGGGAAATGGAGCCTCAGGGCACCTGCCAACTTCTGAGGCACCTCTGAAGAGCAGAGAAGGAAAACTCAAGAACAGAATACTATAATAGATTTAACTAAGAAAACAAGCAGACTTTTCTTAAGTTTTTAACATTCAAAGATGCTGATAGGTCAATCCTCTACTTATTGATTCCAATTTCAATAGGAAATTTTGAGCATGAGAACACAGCAGGAATAAACTGGTTTCCTTAAAATAAAATGGAAATACTAATGAGAAAAAATGCTAACACCATACCTGCACCAGATGACCTGCTCCCAGCACACTCCAGTGTGCATGTCTGCCCAACATTTCCACCTAAGTAGTACTTGCAGGAAACTAACCACCCTAGTTCCACCTGGTAAGATGAAAACTATAGCAATGGAAAAGCTAACAAGACTCAACTTACATGGGTCCAAAAGGTAGGGATAAATTCCATCACATTTTACAAAGTCCCCAGCAAGATCTCCCCAAAACCCTGTACCCTGAACACAGGGCAGCTGTCTGATGGTGAAGGCATGAAGGCAAAGCAGACCCATGCAGTATTGATTATGTTAAGCTAAACCAGCTCATCAGGACATGTAACTGCAGGAAGGACCCTGGGTATGCCTTTCCCTCCATGCAGCAAGCCATGAAGACCCTTTCAGAAGCAATGTCCCTCCCATACCAACACTGGAAAAGAGATCACCAGAGACTAGCCACTGGGCTGTAGCAAATCTAAATTAAACTCTGAAGCAATGCTCATTTCCACAAGCTTCTACCTCCCTCATACAGTGACATTCCCAGAGTTTACCACCCCAGTCTAGGTAGCCATCTGCCTACCAGTCAATCCTTCACACATTTACTGTTCTGGGTGTAAAAGTATATAAGCATCATGCTTTGGTCATTTCTTCCAACTTCAATCCTGTGAAGATCCCCAGGTACATATAAAATAAATAAAATTTCTATGCTTTTCTCTTGTTAATCACCTCTTGTATTAATCTGGTTCCTATATTCAGCCAAAGAGCCCACATAAAAACCAAGGGGAATAGAGGGGATCCTTCTTTGCCCTACAATGGCCAGAACTCATGCATGACAAATCAAAAGAGCTTGGCAACACTGGTGAGAAGGGTAAAACCAAACCAAACCCAACACCTCTTAGCAACAAAGGGTGTACTCACACTTCGGAATGCCCCTGCCCAGCTGCTGCTGCCCAACGCACCACCCACCACCTCAGAAGCAGCAGTCTGTGCTCTCAGTGGGGAGCCCTGGGGTTATACTAAAAGATTGGACTTCTATTTCTTGTGCTTTGACTTTTCTTCTACCTAATAAAACAAGATGTTTTAAAATAAAACTTGGGGACTGATATAAAGGTCAATTTCCACAAGATCAAAAAACCAATATACATCCCCTCTACTACATTGCAGTAGGCACCCCCCCAAAATCAACCCACTCAATAAACACAAAAATGTTCATAAATTCCAACACCCTTCCCCTGATCTGAATAACTTTTTCACTACCACCACTTCAAAGGCAAAAAGGGCATATACACAAGGAAGAACAAGGGATCATTCATTACCTGGAATACTTTTGCCTATTTCAGTAAAACAGTGTTGGCAGAGAAAGTTGACATGCTCTTGATGGAGATTTCCCGAGATTACACAATGGAACCCTGTCTCCAGGCAACTCTGGGATTCCTCTCCCTCCAGATCAATTCAGTGGTCAATCCACCCAACAATCAGCCCAGGAGCAAAGCACGGTTGAGTGGGGAAGGGTGCCCATGATGCAGGCGCTGTTTTCTCCCCACCCCAACTCTCCCCATCTCTGGCTCTCAGTCACACACAACAGTGCAGGCATTTCCTGAAGGTTCTTATAACCTTTTATCTCTAACTTCTGAAATACACATAAGCCAAAATTTAAAAGGGAGGGACGGGAATAGGAAAGAAAGTAGAATGAATCGGACATAAATTTCCTATGTTCACACGCCACATCGTGTTCAACCACAAGAATGGGAAGTCATACTCCATGTCTGCATGATATGTCAAATATACTCTACTGCCATGTATATAGAAAGAACAAATAATAATGATAATGATGATTTTAAAAACTGCTATTAGGTAACAAAAAAATAAAAATAAAAAGGGAGAGTTGTCATGAGGACAGACGTTGCAGGGTTTTATCTGAAAGCACTAAGAGGAAAAAGCCCTACTCGCCAACCAACAATTACGACAGAACCAGAGTGCAACCACTGTTTATTAGCGTTTGCCACACTTGAGAAATAAAGGAAAAAGAAGAGCCACTGGGTGATGGATATTTTTAATTAAAACACTCACTTTTCAGCACCGGCTGCTTCCCTGTGTGGTGCTTAGGGCTTTGCTCTTCTGCAGGCCCCACAGTCCTCCAACAAGCTCTCCTCCCACAGAGGGGCGTGCGAGGTTGATGAAGAGAAGAAATATACTGCGCTGCACTCACTGCTCAGAGAGACCCGGAGGCCAAGGGGGTGGTCGTGTTCACATTCCCTCACAGCCTGCTGCGGAGCACTGACAGAGACATCCACCTCTGCTGGCAAGAGGGGCTAGTATCAACCTGAAACGCCCGGCCTCACCTCCCGCATCCCAAGAACTACAAGATCACTAAGTATTTTCTTTTCTACAAACCAGCCATTCTCAAACTTTCATTTTCCAGACACTTTTATACTCCTAACAATTATGGAAGATCTGTAAAAGCTTTTGCCAGCTATAATTATCAGCTTTTATCATTTTGAAAATTAAAATGAGGGTTTTTTCATTTTTATTGATTTATTTTAAATTAACAATAAAAAATTAATCACAGCCAGGCATGCCTATAATCCCAGTATCTGGGAAAGCTAAGATAGGAGATCATAAGTTCAAGGACATCCTCAACAACTTAGTGAGACCCTAAGCAACTTAGCAATACCCTATCTCAAAATAAAAAATAAAAAGGGCTGAGGATGTGCTTTGTAGTTAAGCACCCCTTGGTTCAATCCCCAGTACCCCCCCAAAAAAAGTTACATGTTAACATAAATGATATTTTTATTTTTAATTTTATAAAATTTTGAGATAGGATCTTGCTAGATTGCCCAGGCTGGCCTCAAACTTGCCATCCACCTGCCTTGGCCTCCAGTATCACTGGGATTGTAGGTGTGCCCACCACACCCAACTTGGCATTTTAATATTTTTTTAAAAAATGACTATTTTCAGGCTGGGAATATAGCTCAGTTGGTAGAGTGCTTGCCTTGCATGCACTAGGCCCTGGGTTTGATCCCCAGCACCACAGGGGGAGAAAAAAAAAGATTATTTTCCCAAACAAAACATTTTAGTGAGCTGGACACAGTGATGCACACCTGTAATTCTAGCTACGGGAAACTGAGGCAGAAAGTGCATAAATTCAAGGCCAGTCTGGGAACTTCACAAGACCCTGTCTGAAAATAAAGAATAAGGCGGCTAAGGACGTAACTTAGTGCAGAGCACCCATGGGTTCAATCCCCAGAACCAAAAAATAAGAAAAAATGCAATCTGCACAATGTGTTGCTTCAGCTGAAGACAAAGAAAATCCAGCCTTACATACTAAATGCAGTCTTTTCAAATAACTGTCAATACTTTTCTTTTCAGGACTGAGGACCAAACTCAGGGTCCCTTGCACATATAGACAAGCACTCCACCAGTGAGCTAAATCCCTAACCCCAATACTCTGCTACTGCGCCAAACCTCAAGTAGGGGTAGCTTCTTTTTTTTTAATATATATTTTTCAGTTTTAGGTGGACACAATATCTTTATTTCATTTTTATGTGGTGCTGAGAATCGAACCCAGTGCCTCATGCATACCAGGCAAGCGTGCAACCACTTGAGCCACATCCCCAGCCCCTAGGGGTAGCTTCTTAAAGGTCATCTACAGTACAGAATCTGAAACCATTTCAATAACTTTTTCACACTGTTACATTAAAATCTATTATTCTACCTCATACTTTAAGTGATTCTTTGACCCACACATGGCATGGTGTGTTGGTCGCTTTTCATCACTGTGACTAAAATATCTGACAAGAACAACTCTAAGAAGGACAAGTTTATTTTGGTTCAGTTTCAAAGGTTCAGTCCACAGTCAGCAAGCTCCACTGCTCTGGGCCTACGATGAGGCAGAACATCATGGCAGAAGTGCTGCTGGAGGAGATCAGCTCTGCTCATGGCAGCCAGGATACAGAGAGGAAGCAGGCAAGGGACCTGGGACAAAACATAATCCCTAAGGGCCCACCCAGTGACCTGCTTCCTCCAGCTTAACCTAGTTGCCACCCAGTAATTCAATCAAATTATGAATCCATCAAATGGATTAATCCACTAATGAGGTCACATCTTTCATAATCTCATCATTAAACATTCCTGCATGGCCACATGAGCTTTTCAGGAGGACACCTTATACTCAAACCAGAAGACATGGTTTTTTAGGTTTTGGGTGGATTTCTTTTTGTTTGTTTTTTGTTTTTTAAGTTATAGATGGGGCACAATATCTTATTTTATTTACTTATTTATTTTCTTGTGGCTCTGAGAATCGAACCCAGTGCCTCACACATGCTAGGAAAGCGCTCCACCACTGAGCCACAGCCACAGCCCTCACTTCACCCATTTTTTGAAAACATTATGTCAGTCATTCTTTCAGGAAAAGCAGTGCTCCGTGGGGAAGAAAACACAAGCCCACTGCAGTACCAAGCACCCAAGGGAAGCCCTTCAGACACCCAGATTCCTCCATGTGTGGCAGAAGTGCTTGAACATATTAAAAACACATGTAACAAAAGCGCAAGATTTAACAAAATAAAACTTGTTATCGCAAGTGCAAGGCTGTAACAGAGCCCCCACGTCCCAAATTTCCTGATCCATTGTTTTTCTGCAACTAAACTTTCCCACGCTGAGAATGGGAACAGAGGAACTGACTCCAAAGACTGGGAGTTGACAGCAAGGCTGAAAAACTGGACCACAGCTTGCTAAATCCACATAACTCCTGGCTTTTGTACCTATGAATTGCAATGTTCCTGCAGGATGGACAGAGGCAGATTAGCTGTCACCCCAGTTTGGTCCAAACTGTAATTAAATTCTTATGTTTGTGCTGTTTTCTTTTTTCTTTTTTTTTTTTTGAGAGAAAGAGAGAATTTTTTTCAATATTTATTTTTTATTTTTCGGTGGACACAACATCTTTGTTGGTATGTGGTGCTGAGGATCGAACCTGGGCCACACATGCCAGGCGAGCGTGCCACCGCTTGAGCCACATCCCCAGCCCTTTCTCTCATTTCTGATGCAGTCAGGCAACTGAATCCAGTCAGTGGGGACCCCAGCAGTACCTCTGGCCTGGGGTGCTGGTAACAGGCTAGCAAGAATGCATGGATGGTGCCATTGGAGCCACTGAGACACCAACATCTTTGCCCATCATGCTTTTGCACCCAGCAGAAACACCGACAGGGGAAATGCAAACCCCCCTCACAAACCCTGAAAGCGTCCTAAAGAACCCCTGAGGACGGCCAGCAGACCTTGAGCACTGGACTACACTGAGTTTGTATGACCTGAAACCCCTTGAACCGGGCTTTCTATGTTTCTGATAAGCATCTCAGGAATACTCAAAGTTAATGTTCCTAGGACCTGTTTGCCTAACTAAATCTCCTGTTCTGTAAGACACTGAATGATCATGGAAGTAAGTGAAAAATTATAAAGCTCCGGTTTACTGTGAACTGCTAAACAACAAAAGACAACAGTCAGTGGACAGGCTGTCCAACAACTGTACTCAACTTATACTAATGTTCATCACCTCTACCACAACAGAACCCCAGATCCACTCTTCCCTCAACCTCAACTCAGGACCACGCCCAGCATCTCACCTGTGAGGTGTTCACAACAGAACAGGCTATGCGTCTGCTTGTGTACCTTGTATAATCCCAGCTACTTGGGAGGCTAAGGCAAGAGGATCCCAAGTTTGAGGCCAGCCATGATCTCAAGACCCTGTCTCAAAATATAAAGGGCTGGGGATGTAGCTATGATAAAGCACCCTTCAGTTCAATCCCAGTAACCAAAAAAAAAAAAAAAAAATCAAGATCTGGACAACAAGTTCTACAAATCCTGCTAAAAGGCAGAGAATAGGAAAAATAAGAAATCACTCCCAAAATCATAATTCTGGACTAGAATAATGTTGGTATAAAAACTGTACCAAAAAGACAAAACTAAACAAAATCAGTGAGTCATTCTCATCAATAACAATGGGCAAAAATCTTAAATAACTTCGTTATACAGAAAGAGCTCAAGACCTGTGTCCCAAAGTGGATACAGCCAGGCTCAACCTGCAGAGCAGCTCTGCACCTGAGAGCATGCTCCTCCACTGCAACAAATCCAAGCAGGGAAGGCTGCTGACCAACCCACCCAGGCAGGAAAGGCTCTTAACCAACCACACACTCCTTATCAAAACAACTCTCACAGCAAGGAAAGGGAACTCCCTTATTCTGATCAAGCCTATCTATAAAAACTCTGCAAAAATTGTCATTTAGTAGTAAAAGGCTAAAACCTTTCCCTATGAGGTAAGAAGAAAGTCAAGGATATCCCCTTCTATTCAACACTAATCCTAGATGGTGTGACATAGTTTTAAAAAGAGAAAATGTAAAGATGGAAGAGAGAAACTGGCACCATTTGCAAAAGACGATGGCTGTGTTTTTAGATCCAAACAAATATGAGGATAAATATCCAAATTATAACATTCGGCAAGGCTGCTGCATGCAAATCAGTTCATAAAAACCAACTATGTTCCTGTGTGCACCAGAGCAAATGAGAAAACATTTCTAAGACATCATCAAAATAGCATTTAAAACTTTAAATAACTAGGAATAATTCTAATAAAAGATGTGAAAGACCTCCACACAGAAAATTAGAAAACTTATTATTGAGATCAAGTCTCTGGCTGAATCATCTATGCGGACTCCGTCAGAGCTTCAGCAGGGAAATCAGAGCTGCTGATCCCAAGATGTGTATGCAAGGCAAAGGGAAGAAGCAGAGAGGTCCTCCTGAACACCAGATGCCACAGCTTGCTTTTCAGATCATATGAAGCCACAGAGATTAAGAGTGTGGTGCTGACACAGAAAGACACACCCAGGGCAGCACAGAGTGCCAGAGGCAGGGCCAGTGGCACGCCCAAGCCAATGCCAGAGACCACTGTAGAGGAATAACCTCAGTCCATGGAAATAAAAGGTATCGGACAAATGAATAGTTATATGGAACAAAGTGAAACTGGACTCCTCCTTCACTCCATATGCAAAGCCCAATACCAGTAAGTAGTAGTCGGTGCAACTTGCCATCCACGTGGGGCACTGTTGAATGAAAAAGGATGATACGAATAATTATGCCAAGAGAGCAGGCATGACACAGAACTTCCAGGCCATACCAGGAGTTATTGCACCCTAGTTACCAGACCTAAGCAAATCGCACCAAACTGTAAAGCTTTAGGACACATTCTGGGACAAATCTTGACCTTAAGGTGAGAAGATTTCAACACAAGCACAAGCCTCAGGGAAGATATGCACACACATGCACTGCAGTAGCAAATCTCACCTGTTCCTATTTACCAAAAGAAAGCCTAAAAAGATGTTTGCTAAAAACATAGTTGGGGGAGGGGGACTGGGGTTGTGGCTCAGCAGTAGAGCACTCACCTAGCACGTGCAAGGCGCTGGGTTCAATCCTCAGCACCACATAAAAATAAACAAATAGGGCTGGGGATATATCTCAGTTGGTAGAGTGCTTGCCTTTCATACACAAGACCCTGGGTTCAATCCCCAGCACCACAAAATAAAATAAAATAAGTAAAGATATTATGTCCAACTAAAATATTAAAAAAAAACAGTTGTGGGTTCTTTTTGTTGCTTTTGGTTTTGTTTAGTAGTGCTGGGGATGGAACCCAGGGCTTCACACATGCAAGACAAGTGCTCTTCTACTCACTGAGTGTAACCCCAGTTCCCCAAAAAGTACATTTTAAATGTTCTCACCCTGTGATGGATATGCTAATTTGCTATATTTAATCATTGCACAATGTGTATATATACCAAAACATTATCACATTCACCCCATTAGTAAATAACAATTTCGAAAAAGAAAAAAATTTAAATTTAAGGAAAATTAAAACCAAAATACCATACCCATGAAACGACTGAAATAAAGACCAGTGTGCTGGCAGAGAGCACAACGGCAGGCCTGTGTGCTGCTGGTGGGAGCTCACAACCTTCTGAAAAGTCACTGGCAGTTATCTTCTAAAACTGAGCCCTGTCACCCTGCAATTCTATCCTTAAGCAACCACCCCAAAATTCCACTTGTGAAGCAGAAATCCTATATAAAAATGCCTAAAGCAGCATTATTTACAATATGCAAGGGCAACCCAAATATTCAACAAATGCATATACTGGCAGGTGGTGCACAACAGTGACTGTAAAAGACCCCAGCTGCACCAGACAGATCTTCTGCAGGTGCGGGAGGCACACGGGAACACGTGCAGTTTACAGATATTCAGGTAAGACTGAGAAAGGAAAGCCAGGGGGCAAGGCTGGTAAGTACAGCATTGGGAGGGAAGCTGTGGCCTAGGGCCTGCCTGCAGCCGCCAACACTGCCTTCCAGGGACTCATTTCAACATGTATTTGTGTTATGTATCTTTGTGCCCTTATGGCACATTTAGAAATACTGACAAAGGTTACAAAAACAGAAGAAGTGGTCCACAATAGGCTCATGTTTTCATTCCACAGATGATTTCCGAGGCCATTCTCACCCTTGAGATTGTTGAAATCTGGTCTGCAGAACAAGGACAACCAGGGCACACAGAGCAAGTGAGGAAGACCACAGAGACATAAACCCAACCCAGCAGAATCTTCAGCTCCTGGGCCAGACCCCAAGGAGCTGGAAGCATCTGAATACTCCTACTCAGGAATGACCTTGCAGTAGAAGGGACCAGGTGGGACAAGTAAAGAGTCACCTGAAGGCTGCTCTCTGGCTCCCCTCTGGGGATGGAAACCACAGGCCCTGAGGCCAAAGGAGAGAGCTGACCCAACACAGATTCCATTAGACCAGAGCAAAGTGAATTCATCATTACTTTCTCAGGAAGAAAATTTAGGCCTGGCACTGTGGTGCACACCTTTAATCCCAGCAACTCCAGAGGCTGAGGCAGGAGGGTTTCAAGTTCAAAGCCAGCCTCAGCAACTTAGTAAGGCCCTGTCTCAAAATAAAAAAGGAGTCAATGACAGAGCACCTCTGGGTTCAATCCCCAGTACCTAAGAGAGGCAGGGAGTTAAGTGCTGGATTTTGGTCATATATTAGGGGAAATGAAAAACAGAAACTCCCATCTTAGAAGGCAGCTCTCCTGACATGTTCCCCGGGATGACGATTTGACTGCTACATAAGGGATCACCTGGGCAGATAGAAAGCATCCAATCAGCTCAATGAGTCTCAATCTAGCAAAATCTATGACAACTCCAGTGTGGATTTTTGTCTCTCAGGTTCAATTTCAGAGAAAAATAGACCTGTGTAAAGCTAGCATCTGTGGCGAGATCGGGCAGGGTTGAAGCAGAAGTTAACGTATGGCTTCCCAGGCGAACCAAACAATTAAATCTGTGCCAGAAACGGAGGATTGATGTCCTCACAGATTCTCAACATCCTGCCTCAGCCCCTCCATCTGCCTGAGCACAGAGCGCCTTCTGACAAACTGCAAAAAGCATTATGATCTATGCTGGAAACGTAGCTCACAGCCGCCACCACCACGGACCAGCTCAGCAGCCCCAAAGCAATGCTGAAGGCCCTATGTGAGGAATTTTGAGCAAACTGCACATATACCTGGACTATAAAGGGAAGTAGATTCAGGATGAATATTTTTCAGAAATACTGCAAATTTTGAACTTTTCATCACTATGGAATTTATTTGTTTCACAAGCATTCCAATTCTTTAAAACCTAAACCAAAAATTATATTATACATTATAAAATAAGTGTCTTACTTCTGAGCCATATGCAAATGATTGCAAGTACAATTCACCTTCACAAAGACAATTGCCCCTAAACTATGCAATGTTTTAAGGCACGCCCACCTGAGTGCCCAGGGCAGTGTGCACACTCAGGACCACCCTGCTGCAGACTATGCACACAGTGCCCCAACTGCCCCTGGCGGACAGAGCAGCCCCATGTGCTTCAGAATGCTAAGGGAAAAAATAAACTGGAGCAACAGAACAGTAATAGGAGGCTGTAAAACTAAGAACATTCTTCCATAACTCAGGCTTAATTCCATTTCCAGCTGACACCCTTCTCCAGCTTTCTACACCTGTTCACATAAAAGCACATACTCAGTCTTTTGAAGTGAGGCAGAATTGGAGAAGGATGCAGAATCCAGCCCCAACCAGCTCATGCTCTCTCTGTATTTTATGAGTTCATATAAATAATGTGTGGCTCACTTTAAATGTCTCAACTCTGGTAACACAGTGTCAGTAAACATCTAACATGTCTGAGATCATTTGTTTTAATAAAGTTTCATGACTCACCAGCTACCAAAGCCTTGATTGAATTCAAAGTTCAAAACACAATTCCCATTTTCTCATGATACAAAATTTTTCTAAATAAATAATAGATCAAAGCAGTAACACACTGATGGCATCCATTTTCCAAATGACAGAGAAGGGATATGACTGGTTACACAGTGCACCACCGTCGGTAAAGGGCAAATGGTGGTGAAATAGAAAGGGTCAGGAAGAAAGAGCACACCTGGAAAAAGACCTCCTCTGTCATCAGAGCAGAGTCGCACTCCCCGGACGGCAGGCTCCCACAGGATCCGATCCACCCACAGACCGGACTGCAGAAGTCTTCATCCTAGTGGCCTCTTTCTTCTATGTGGGCAGGAAAACCTCCACAGGGCTTTCCCCCAAATGAATTCACTCATCTTGAAAGGCAGTAAGTTATTTATGAGCCACACTATAAAGTTTAAATTTTTTTTTAGCTCCCCTGAGTTCTAACCTTATAAGTTCAAAGAAAAACTTTGCATGACACAACCCTCCTCTGAAACCCCCAGATGAATAGTTTTTCTGTAGTTCTCAGTAGAATCTCAATGAACAAAAGTAAACTTCATCAAAGTGCAATTCAGGATGCTAATTGGTTCCCTTCCCGACAGAGAAAGAACTCAAGGAACCAAGCATTCAGAACAGCAGCAGCAGCAACAACAACAAAAAACTAAAGATAGGATCCCCTTGGGCCTGGCCTAGCCTGACACTGCCTGGCTCATTCTCCCATCAACCCCAGCTGCAGAGCAGGCCCTGGACTGGAAGAGGAGATAGAGTGAATTAGGGAGACCCCACCCCCCAGTCTTTCCTTTCAGTAACACAGATTCCTAAGCAAGGGTCTTACTCTCTGCTCAACAGAGTCCAAAAAAGAAAAATCGAAATCCCCTGTTTGCCCACGGCCAATGACAGGCTGGAAGGTCCAAGTCACCTGTGCCACATGGTGAGCCAATCATGAGAGAACATGTAACTGTTTCAGAGTGCCTAGTTACCCCTCCATCTCACCACCAGGATCAGGAGACCAATACCATCATTCCCATCTTATGTAGTAAGAACGAGGGACAGAGGAGCAGAAACAGCATGAGCAATGGCCTCAGATGCTACCCCGAGCCTCTGGGCTTACAGCATGGCATGCAGGGCAGAAAGATGCCCTGAACATGGATGACAGGCACCATCTGCTAATTTGCAACTTGGTGGGCAGTTGCTCTACAAGTACTGAATGTTTATCTGAGGCTAAAAATTCTGATATGCTTTAAAAACCAACCCATCAGCCTTCTGTCACCTTCACCCAAAGGCATGAAGAGAGTCCCAGAGTCAGCTGCAAGACCAGGTCTACACAGGCAACCTTTAAGGAAAGGGAAACAGGTGGCTCCAGCAACATCACATCTTTAGATACACACATCAATTGTGGGAAGCACACATCAATACCTGTTTTGCAGGAAATTAATGTTCTAAGTGATTTCAGAACCACTAAGTCAGGAGCCAGGTACCATGGCACACACCTGCAATCTCAGTGACTCACGAGGCTGAGGCACAAGGATCACATGTTTGAGTCCAGACTCAGCAACTTAACAAGGCCATGTTTCAAAATAAAAAAAGAAAAAGGGCTAGAAATGTGGCTCAGTGGTAGAGCACCCTGGGTTCAATCCCCAGCACCCAAAAAAAAAATCACTAAGGCCACAAGTCTAGGAATGATCTGAACTATTCCCTTATTCCCTGAATCAGGTCTACCTGGTATCCTTCCTTCCATGACAGCAAGCACCCTTCTAGCAACACAGTAATCCTCAATCACCTAGGAGTGGCCTCCAATTCCTCCTGACAGGTCTCCAGTAACTGTGAGGTCTGTCCTGTGGAGGAGTTTATGTGCAATGACTATCAGCAAGTACAAGTCAGTCCCCAAGTGACCAATGGTCACCCTTTTCAGCCTGGGTGAGGGTCATCCATTCTTCCAGAGCCTATCTCCCTTACTCAATATCCCCCACTCCCTGCAACTCACAGAGGGGCACAGGGTCACTTAGAGACCTCTCAGGACCACCCCCTATCAGGTCAGTTCTGCGAATACCGCTCAAAAAAGAAGATCCAGAACAAAATAAGATATTTCACCTGCAGCCTCAACTGCACAGAGCACAGAGGAGTCTGAGCCCAGGTGGAGACCCATCAGGGGCTGCACACTCAGCTCTGTACTCCCCAGGGTGGTCACAGGGACTCTGAATGTCCATCAGCACTTAGGCAATTGGCAGGAAATAAGGGGAGGAAGGAAAAAGGGAATGGTGGTAAAGAAGGAAGAGAGGGAGAGTGCAGAAGGGGAGGAAGCGGGGAGAACACTACAGGTAAGACTTCCTACACCTCCCTTTAGTATCTGAGCACCTCCAGCAGTCTGTCCTTCAACAGCATGATCATGGTGATTTTCTCATCCACGGTACTACCTGGGCTTAGAAAACTTGGTAAGCACACCAAATCTTTACCCAAGGCACTGACACACACTGATCAGAAAGGGTTGGGACCTGAGCCCCAGTCCGCACTTCCCAAGGGGCCTCCCTCTAGGTCCTAAGAGTTACAAAATAATTCTCAGAACCAGGCGGCTGCAGAATCCCAGAGTATTAATATGGTGCAGCTCACCTTCAACTTCTGTGTTTGGAAATAAGCAAAAGAGATGAAAGAATAATAAAAGAAGCAATCATAGTGACTCATAAACATATGCATTTGCTATGTGTGCTATTTGCTAGCACACTAATAATTAAAACAATTAAATGATCAAATCTACATAACTGCAAAGACTTTTTTAAATGACACTGCCCATGGTACAAAGAAGGAAACTCTCTGATCCCATTAGTGGGCATGGAAAGTAGCCCAGCCTTCCTGAAAAGCAATTTTGAAAATCACAGCAACACCCCTTACAAGCTTCATCTCCAGTTTTTTACATCACTTCTAAAAACTACAGTAAGAAAATAGCCAGAAATCTGGACCAAAGGTTTAATATATATATATATATATATATATATATATATATATATATATATATATATATATATCTCATTATTTATAATACTGAAACATCAGAAGCAGACTAAATATCTAACAGTAGAAAAATTGTTATATAAATTACAGGTATATCCCAACAGTAAATATGTAATTCCAGAGAAACTACAGTCGGGAAGCAGCCCGACCACAGAGAAGCAGGCTTGCATATGGAGGGCAGCCCTGGCTGTTTTGAAGAGCAATAAGCAACTATTCTAATATTCTGGTTCTCCTTCTGAATATAGAAGCAAAGCATCACAGATTCGATGCTGTGGCTTCTCTTCCTGCACAGCACTACATCAAGAATAATCTCACAGTCATAATCTATTACGAAGAGAACAAACGCTCATCAAAGAAGCTAAGAAGAAACTGAACTGGAACCTTCTTGATTCTACAAATGGAACTTCACTACTCCACATCCAGATTTTTGTGAAGAGTATGGTTCCTAAGAAGGTTGCACATTTCTCAACCACATGGATCATGGACATCTCTGAAACATTCTTGAATGTTTCTGAATTCTGAATGAAATTCATTCTTGATTTTTAAAAAAATTCTAGTGCACTGCCAGCAGGCCCAGATGTGTAGTCATCACTGAAGAGAATTAAGTGGGGCTCTGACCCCTGCCTCTTGGAGGGAGAAATGTGAGATCCACATGTGGTCCATGATGACCATGTATGTGCTTCCCTAGGCATGAACCAAGACATGCTTCATTACAAAAACCTCTGGCCATAAAGGAGTCCACAGAGTCCATGAGGCCCTTGTGGGCTAGCAAAGAGGCTCATTAGGTGGACAAGCCAGCAGAAACTCACTGTGTGTCTCAGCTATTCACCCTCCCTCGGTGGAGGCTCTGTGTATCAGATGGTTACAGAGGCACAGCAAGTAGAACCACCACTGCTGCATGAAAGGTTCAAGAATACACAGAACAGGTGGGGGGGTGTTGTAGCTGAGCTGTACAGCATTCGCCTAGCATGTGCGAGGTGCTGTGTTCGATCCTCAGCACCACATAAATAAAATAAAGGCATTGTGTCCAACTACAACCAAAAGAATAATAAAAAAAAAAGAATACACAGAACGGACAAACTGATGCTACTTGTCCCAAGGAGCAGCCTGCAATGGGGATCAAGGAGCCCACTCTCCAGATGCCCTCCTAACCTCTGCTGGAGATGCAGATACAAGGAGAGTGCAACTCCTACCTCTATTCCAGAGAATCTTCTATTGGATTCTGCCATCAGGAACACCAGAGGAAGACTGCCGACAAAAGAACCGTGCCCCCTGCACTCCCAGCTCCTTGGTGCCCCCAGGACCCACCTCACACCCAGGCACATACACAGCACCACCTGGCTATTTCCCAACCTCTGCAGTCCCAGCTCTAGTTCCCCAGGTCTTCTCTATTGCTTCACTTTGTCTCCTGGTCCTAGAGGTGCGAGCTGCCTCCTCTAGCTACATTCTGCCATCTTAAGCTTTCTTGTCTGTCTTTCTAGCCTCCAACTCCCATGAAATCAATTCCCTAACTAATGCCCTCTACTGAAGTACCCAGAAGGTTTCCTATCTCCTTTACCAGATCCTGACTGGGATATTTCCTTATGCTTCAACTCAAAGGGAAAAGACACAATTGAGCATGTTGGTGCACATCTGTAACCCAGACTCAGGAGGTTGAAGAAAGGAGGATCTGCAAGTTTGAGGCCAGCTAGGTGACTTGGCAAGATTCTGTCTTAAGACCAAAAAAAATTTAAAAGTCTGGAAATGTAGCTCAGTGATAGAGTGCCCCTGAGTTAAATCTCCCATGCTGTCAAAAAAAAAGAGAAAAAAATACACACATGATCTAAAGCTGTTCAGAGCACTTAGAGCAATAATGTCTGCCCTGTTGCTTGACAATGCTGGGACACCAGTCAGATTGTGCTGATCAGAAACTCCCACCAGAGAATGTCTCCCCTCGTTCCCCAGCCCACCCTGCCACCTTGCAGACAGCCAGTTCCGAGTTCAAATTACTTCACCTCTAAAACCTTCAATTTTCTCTTGTTAAGTATGTGTAAGAGCAGAGCCAACTCCTCGTGACTGTTGACATCTAGGAAGCCATTCACCCGTCTCACTTGCCCAAGAATACTCTGTGTTCTAAGTTGAACCAATCCAACTGCTTGGCCGAATCTCCTTGGAAGACAGGGTTTTGAACCCCTCACTTCCTGAGCCATGCACCCTGAAGAATTCTAATTTCATATACACTCTTTTTAAAAATAATGATGTTTAAAAAAAAACAGTTCATAAGCTGGAAAGCTCTCTCCTCCTTATCTGGATGCTGGAACCTGTTAGCACAGCCAGAAGTTGATAACCAGGATCTGATCCATCTATTCTGGCAGCATTTCACAGTGCTGGGCCACATTTTGCCTTCAATCAACTGAAACACCTAAATGTGTTTTCACTGACATGAAGGTGTCTGAGCCTACCATGTCTTCATTATATGTAAATCCTCAAATAACGAAGGAAACCCTTTCTGCTTCTTAGCTATTCACCCTCTCCCTCCAGGAAGGCTGTAGATTCAAAGCCCTTCTGAGAAAATAGTGATGGAGACAGGCATGTTGCTGAAGCAGGACACAGGAGAACGTATTCTACAGATGAATGCTAGTCTCCAATCACTGCACCCTGACCACCCTGTTGCACCTTTATGAATTACCTGAAAATGGAGGGCACAGCAAGTACACTTACCTGATTCTTGAATGACTTAAGCAGAGAAGATTGCAAATAAGCTCCAGGAAGTAATCAGGAATCCAGAAAGATCTGGCAAAGGCCAAATGAAACCTAAGACAAAATCTCAGGTTCTGCACCAGCAGAAACCAACCACAAAGCAGAGAATGGGAAGCAGTGGCTGAGCATGTATAAAAGGAGGCTCAAGGAATTTCTAAGAAAGCACAGCAGCAGGACAAGCCCCCAGGCAAGGGAACAGACTCAGGCCACTTTTAGCCAGCAGTCTGCACCCAGAACTCAGATGATGGAAGTGACCCCCTACCACCGTCCACTCTGGAGGTAGGAAGTTGGAGGGCCGTGGGAGTCCACTGAGGTTCCATCCCAGCACTGCAAAAACATTTTAAAGTATACCAGGGGGAACAGCTGTGGGAAGTGAAGAAAGAGAGAAAGGCAACAAGCGCTCCAGGCAGGTAGAGGCTCCAGGCTGGTCCTCCAGCTTCACTCCCACCTCCCACAGGGGTTCCATCATCCTCTCACCCTATCAGCTGACTCCCCGGACTCTAAGATAATGAGACAGTCCAAGCACAGGAGGGACAGGGGCTATACAGGAAGAAACCTGAATATCCAACAAGAAGCAAGTGTGGAAGTGTAGAATAACAAGAAGATGTTTAAAAATTGGCAAAAATAACATTGAGTAACATGGAAGAATTGCATAAGCAAACAAAAAAGAGTGTGACATAGAGTTTGTGGCTCCCTGAGAGCAAGGTAATGCACTGGGGAAATGGCAGGAAAAGCAATGCCAAAGCTCATTTAAGTGGTTCCTAGCATTATTTCATTATCACTATTTTAATACTATATGCTTTGGTTTTTCAAATCTATGATATTGCTTTCTTGCAAGTGGAAAACTATAAAACAAAGGTAACTTGTGTTCCAGGGTACAAAGCAGTACAAAATGCTATGGGGCTTAAAACAGGAGGTTAGGACAGGAAGCAGGAAGAGGCTGGATCTGAAATAAACCACACAGGTGTCACAGTTTGCTGCGGCTGGGAAGCAGGCACACTACAGTAACCTTTTTTCACATAGGGACGTGAATATGTCAGAATAAGTGGAAAGCCTAGAGTAAAAAAAAAATGCAATGCAAAAAGTAACTCCATTTGAAAAACGTGTGGCTCTTTCTATGCAAGTAAATACACTATAAATTTTGAACTTAGAAATATATTATTAACCTCATTTTCATTTGCTGTTAGCTCAGTAAATGTGGCTTTTTTTATTTTTAATGTAGCAAAAGTGCTGTTTCATGCATTTTATTGCTGGTGCCTATACTGATATCTCACCCCTCCTCTCTTTGTGTACATCTGGTGTCTTTCCTAAGCCACATCCTTTCCTTTTCTGTCCTTACTAAGAAAGGCAAACAGCTAAGGGTGATTCACAAAAACCAATGCTTAATATACTTAAGCAGAAACACTAGGAAACAAAAAGAATAAAAACTATGTTTCTATAGTAATAATTACTGCAAAAAAATATTTTCCTTATTAAAAATTCTAACATACCAATGCAACTATTTTATTTCAAACACCACTTACACCTTACACATAAAAATCAAACCAGTTTCTTTTTACTTTTTTTTTTAGTGCCTCTCTATTGCTGAGGCTGGCTTCAAACTCTCAATCCTCTTGCCTCAGCCTCCCAAGAGGTTAGGATTATAGGCGTGGGCCACCACACCTAGCTAAAATTAGCTCCATTTCTAAAACTATTCTGGTAAAACCAAGATGCAGACTTCCTTGAAGTATAGGATCAGACAGGCTGTTTCTACCCAGTCCCAGCCTCACCCCATTCACCAGACCGCTTGTTTAATGTCACCTGTATGATTAGAGATGACATTAACATATAATAGAGAAAGTAGCCCCACTCCACAGAAAGTGTGTGACGAGTCACGAGAGACTGTAGGAAATGAGGGAGCAAAGGAAAAGACCTCAAGATCCAGGGATGAGGGCCAGCTGCTGGGGCCTGCCTTTCCACATGGGGAGGTGGGGACAGTGCAGAGGAGGAGTAAACTAGACCAAATACCAAATGTTTTCCTTTCTTTGATTTATAATCTCAATAAAAACACAGAGGAGCTGTCCAGAGACTATGAAACTAGAAGGTCAAAATCCAAGGAGAAGAGTGGGCCTCCGCAGACCTAGAGAATCTTCTGATGAGGGGAAGATTCAAGGAGAAAGCAGCCAAAAGCAGGAACCAGGATGAGAGTCCCAGAATCCAGGCACAAGGCCATCCTCACAGACCAAGCGCCACCTCCATACCCACACCCCAGGGAACCTGGCAGTGACAAGAGCATTAGAGAAAAGACACAAAATCATGGCCCTGAGGACACAGAATCACAAGCAGCCTCATGCATTTTTAACAGTTTATTGAGTTATGCCGCCCCCAACCTGTGCGGGCAGCTGAACTTAAGGTCCCTCTGTGAATTTGCAGGGACACCAAATAAAAGAGACACACTTTACCTTTACACAAGCTTCAGGGCGGCTTCTCTATTCTCGGCCTCAGGCCCCCCCAAGAGGGAGAGCAAGAGAAAGTCCCGAGAGGCTGACGAGAGCGAGCACATTCGGAAGTGGGCTTTTACCATCCAAAAAAGGTCAGAAGGAGCAGGGTTACCACGGACAGGTGACTGTAACTCAACCCTGGGGACACATCCCACAAGAAGACCATCTTACTATCGGAGCTAGACTCTGCCCTAACCAGAGCAAATGCAGTGGTTGGTCAGAATCTGAGGCATCAGGACGGGAAGAGTGCAGTCATGCACTATGGCGCCCCACAGAGTTATACTTTATATATCATAAAAGTCACCTGTAATAAGTATACAACTGTACACTGATTTTAGAATATTTAGAGTTTTGCTAAATCTAACCACACGATCTAATATTAGAACATTTTCATCATCCAAAAAGAAGCTGTCAAGCTTTTTCTGAAACCATTCTTCACTCCACACACACCCCAAGAGTCATCCCGACACATCACCGGGAATCACACTAGGTGATTTCCTGTCAGCTTCATGCACTTTTGCAAGTTGGGTTCCCATGTCCAGATAGCCCAAGCAACTCTGAGCCACGAACTTGTTTAAAGTGATCCCAGACTGGAACCAAACAACTGACAAAAGCCAACAAAAGACTGGAACCAAACACCTGACAAAAGCCAACAAGAATCCGCTCTGGTCAGAGATACCTTCATCCCTTATGATTATTCACCTAATTCCAACAAATAATTTTCCAAGGATGAAAACAGTGAATAGTAAGAAATAACAGCATATAAACAAACACACTGCAGGGGGTAATGAATAACTAAGCAACAAACAGAAGATCCAAAAATTCAAAATTGGAATTACCAAATAATACAATGCTATATCTATTTATTCAAGTGAAGTAAAAATGGCAAATTGAAAATTTGCTGCAGCTGGGAAGCAGGCACACTACAGTAACCTTTTTTCACATAGGGACGTGAATATGTCAGAATAAGTAGAAAGCCTAGAGTAAAAAAAAAATGCAATGCAAAAAGTAACTCCATTTGAAAAATTATTTTAAGTAACCTATTAGAATACAACTATATATATATATATATATATATATATATATATATATATATATATATATATATATATATATATATATATATATATATTATTAAACTCAGTAGATTGAGAGAACTAAACAGAATATAGAATGGGATGGGGGGACCCAGAGCCTTCTAACAGCAGCTTAAACCTGATCAAGAGAGAATCTGTGAACTCAATAATGAAAAACAGAAGAAAATGTCCACAATGAAGCACAGAAAGCCAAAAAGGCCAAAAATATGAAGAAAAACATAAAAGAGAGAGAACATACATCTAATTAGTTTCAAAAAAGTGTAGAATGAAATAGGCAACATCCAAAGTGACAACAGCTGTGAATTTTACCTGATGAAAGGCTCTAATTCAGACTCAAGAAACCCAACAAATTTAAAAAGAAAATGAGCAAAAATCAAAGCTGAGGAGAGGAGCCAATGTGGAGAGCAGGCACACCAAGACAGCTGAAGCACTGGGCAGGTGGCTGGCAGCTTCCAGGGCTGCAAGGAAATACCAGACAACAGCCCACACCCAGGAGAATGAGAACTGAAGGAAGACATTTTCAGACTAACAAAGAGAACTGGGCATCAGCAGGCCCTCAGGAGAGGAAATTCTAAAATATCAAAATAAGTGATTTCCTGAGGTCCAAAAAAGGTGAAGAGCAAAGAGAGGCATAAATTTTATGTTGACCTGAAAAGACACTGACTAGATAAAGTAAGAGAGACCCAGCCTTGTGGTGCTAAAAATAGAAATACCAACAATACTATCATATGAGAATCAAAGCAGTTAGTGATTTCCAAAATTTTGAATTGTCCAGGAAAAGGACCAAAGGTCTTGATCTACTTGATTTTTTTTTTTAGCATTCCTACCACAATTTCTAGGGAACTGTTATGAGAAAGAGAAACAGTGCATGATTTCCAAAAATCATAGTAAAGGTGAAGAAACTAGATAAATATTTTCAATCCATAAAAAAAAGGAAAGCCGGGTGTGGTGACAAACACCTGTAATCTCAGCTACTTGGGAGACTGAGGCAGGTAGACGGGAGTTCCAGGTCATCCTGGGCAACTTATCAAGACCCTGCCTCAAAATAAAAAGGACTAGGGTTGTAACTGGTAGAGCACCCCTGGTTCAATTCCCAATACTCCAAACAAACAAAAAGTACAGGCAGGACAAAAAAAACAAAATAAGATGGCAGGTTTTGGTCCAAATAAGAGTAAATAGACTAAGTGGTCCAATTAAAATAGAAAAAACACCAGTCTGCATATTTTTAATCCAACTGTAAGCTGTTTACAAGAGACATAAGAAACACAGGAGCCAACCTAAAGAGAGGGAAAAGTAAACAGTGTAAACAGGTTTAAACAGCCACCAGGAGAAAACTGGTGTAAGCACATTCCTGATACCAAAGAGACACAGAGCAAAAGCACCATTCGGGAGAGGGCCCCTCCAACAGCAGGCTCAGACTCCAAGAATACCTAGGCATTCTGAGCTGACGCAATGCAAGAGCATAACTTCAAATGAGGAACAGAGCCTCAAATGCGAAGCACAACACCAGGGCCCAGGACTGCACAGAGCAGCAAATGCAGACCATCACTGCACTGCCCAGAGCAGACATGCAAGATCACAGGGCAATCACAGGGCAAAGTTAGCAGCAATGCGTACTATCACAGGGTGGGACTGTTGTTGTTGTTTCTTTTTTCTTTTTGAAGGTCCTGGGATGGAACCCAGGGCCTTGTGCATTCTAGACAAACACTCTACCACTGAACTACCTCCCCATCCCTAGGGTGAAGTTTTAACACAGCTCCCCCAGTTATTGACAGAAGTAGTCAAAATCAGTAAAGACAGATCCACAGTATCTGACTTAATGGACACATAAAGAAGGTGGCACCAACTGTGGATACCCATTATTTCCAGTACATAGTGGACACTACAAAAATTGGCCATATGCAGGTCCACAGAGTAAATCTCAACAAATTTCAAAATGTAAACGCATAAGAATTGTGCAAGTTGTATGACCCACAACACTAGGGGGCGCCATCCGCATGTGACAATAATGTCAATGGCTCCCCCTAGCCAGGCATGCACACAGGCTACCCTGCTGAAATCAGAGACACTCTCATCAGATGCAACAAAGCCAAAAGTACATCCTGGAAAACTATGTTTCAAAATCCCAAAACACTTTTAAGCAGCAAATTAATGAAGTCAAATGAAAAACAAAATAATTCAAAGTGAATATTAACACAAATACTTCAAAACTTGTTGAATGCAGCATAGCATTTAATTCCCAGAACTAAATACATATATGTTAGGACAGGCAGATGGCTCAAGACTGATAAGTATCATAGATGTCCCCCTCAAAAAATTGAGGAGGAGGGCTGGGGATGTGGCTCAAGTGGTAACGAGCTTGCCTGGCATGTACGGGGCGCTGGGTTGATCCTCAGCACCACATAAAAATAAAATAAAGATGTTGTGTCCACCGAAAACTAAAAAATAAATATTTTTTTAAAAAAGAAAAAAAATTGAGGGGGATAAAATGAAGCCATGGAGGGTAGAGGAAAGAAATAATATATTAAAAAGTAAAGTAATAAAATATAACAAACACAGAGAGTCAAGAATGCTAATTACTTGAAAGGTTAATAAAATAGACAATCCTCTGGCAATAATGGAGATTAAAAGGGCGGATGTGCAAATACAGAATGTCACAACTGAAAAAGGAACATTATTATAATCATGGAGACAGAATATCATGAACAACTTTATTCCCATAAACTTAAAACCTAGATGAAATAGACAAAGTCCTCTAAAAATGTAACTTACCAAAACTAACTTAAGAAGAAAAACAAATGCAGAAAGCTAATAAAAACCTAAATCTGAACTTTAAATTTTTTTTTGCACAGACCACTTTAGGATTCAATGGTTTCATTGGCAGTTCTCCTGAGCATTCACAGACCTGATCATTCCAATCCTGAGCACCAACCCATTGAGCTCAAGAGCTATCATGAAGTGGAACCCTCCCCAGCCAAGGAGAAGATGACCTAGGGCTGACTTCTCATGGCCCTGACTTCCTGGAAATGCCCCTAAGACAGCTGGAGAAGCTGGTGCCAGGAGCCCTTGATCCACCCGGCTCTGTGGTTCTAGAATGGAAGACAGGAAGGCAGAATTCTTCAGTGCCCACTGCACACACTTATACACTGCCTGGCATCCCTGGGGGTACTGCAGGTCGGTGCAGCGGGGAGAGGGAGAGAAGCTGCATGCACTGCTGCTGGGGGTCTCCATGAGATGGGGACACTATGAATGCTGCATCTAAAACAAGATGCAAAAATAAATCGTATTCTCACCTGCCAACAAAAACAAACAGCTAAAAATGCTTTTTGTTCCTTTTTTTTTTAAGCATCAAGATAATATTGAATGCCTAAAAGAATTTCCACAGAAGACAGGCAAGCTCTCTATAGGGAAAAGTATGATTTCATTCAGGGGACCTACATATCTAAATATAAGAGATATGCCATGCTCATGGCTGGAAGCCTCAATGTTGTAAAGATGTCAATTCTCCCCAAATTGATGTTCAGGCTCAATGCAGTCTCAATCAAACATCCAACAGATAATGTATAGTTGAGCTTTGCAAGCTGCTACTTAAACTTATATGAAGCACAAAAGAACAAGATGGCTAAGACATTCTCAAAGAAAACTAGTGTGAGATCTGCCTTCACACGATTTTCTATAAAGCCCCAGCAATTAAGAGAGACCAGCAGAACAAGCACACAGCCTCAGGCAGACCTCAAGTACACTGCAGCTTTGTACATGACAGAGCAGTGCAAGAAGGGAAAGGACATGCTCCTCAGCAGTGTTAAGTAACTAAGAACTCTGGATCCACCCAGGAAAAGAGAGACTGGAGCCCTGAATTGCCCCCAAGAGGGAAGGCAAGACACAGAGCTGCTGCAGAGAACACAGAAATTACCTTCACACTCAGGAAAGAAAAACTTATAAACAAAATATAAAGAAGCACTAACTCTAAAGGGAAAGACTGCAAAATCTGACATTAAATCTGAGAGTGTCAAAAGACCCTACAAAGATCATGAACAAACAAGCTTCACAGTGGAAATGTATTCATAGTACAAAATATATAAAAGCTCCTAGAATCGATAATAAAAAGATAACTCAACAGAAAATAGACAAAATACCCAAATAGGCATTTTTTTTAAAGAAACCATGCAATTTCCTTGTGCCCTACACGTGCTTGCAGGCACAAGGACAAGCAAGAAAATTCACTCCATTGTGATTTGGTAGCAGGAAGGGTAAGCCAGCTGGGTTGTGCTCACGTATCGCAGCCTCACAGAGGGCAAAGGTGAGTTAAGCACACACACCACATACTCAACACCTGGGAGAATCCACTGAGGAAATGAGCAACACAAAAAAAATAAATAAATGCAGCCTATCACTTAGATAAATCTCAATGTAGGTAAAACTGAAGTGCGGTTTCTAGAAATGCATGCATGGATAGGAAACCATTAAGAACCATTAAAAAAGTAAGAGCAGGGGCTGGGGTTGTGGCTCAGGGGTGCGAGGCACTGGGTTCGATTCTCAACACCACATAAAAATAAAATAAAGGTGTTGTGTTCAACTACAACTAAAAAGATATCCAAAAAAAAAAAAAAAGTAAGAGCAAGATTTGCCGCTTAGAGTGAGAAAGTAGTGAAGATAAAAGGGCACATCAAGGGCTTTCAGGGTGCTGAAATGTTCCCTTTCCTGACCAGAAGTTCACAAATGATTTTTTAAAATATTGATTGAACTGTAAATAGATGTTTCATTATCTTAAAAAGGAAAGAAAATCAAGTAGGAATAGGATGGATCTTCTTAAATAAACCAGGTAAATGAAAAGAGCTGTTGGACTATTCCTTGCAGGGCTCCAATGGCTGTTAGCACCAAAGAGGATTTTGTATAATTAACTAAGCCTTCAAGGTAGCAAGTCAAATCCAGAGCCCTGAGACTGCGTGACAAAGTGCCCAGTTTAGATCTGTAACACCAACCAGGAGAGGATTGATTCTCAGAGCTTAAATCCTGCTGCATGTTTAACAACTATTTCAGTTTCTCCTCTGACCTTCCTAGCTTTCCAAAGCTCAAATGAGATGCAAATGCCTCTCTCCCTTCCAGCAGGGAGGGGCTCTCAGAGCACTAGCAGGCTTCTCACCTGGATGGGGCAGGGGCGCTCCTCCAGACATTCATCTGCACTATTTTTTGGATACACCAAGTCATCTTAAACTTTAATGGCATATTTAAGTTAGAAGAATACTCCACTGTGAGAAAATTAGGTCCAACAAAAAATGAACCCAATAATGAACAATTTATTAATTACAAAAAATCAACTATCAAGAAATCAACTACACTGTGGCACACATGTGTAATCCCAGTGCCTTGGGAGGCTGAGGGGGAATTCCACGTTCAAGGTCAGCCTCAGCAACTTATCAAGACCCTGGAATTGGTGGGGCAAAGTACCCAAGAAAAGAATGCTCACCGAGAAGGGACTGGACTCCAGATTCCCACACAGAGTCACTTGGAGTTCCTGGCTGAATGACAGGCTATGTGCGCTCCTGGTGAGACTCCAGGAAACCAAGCAAATAACAACTACTGGGGAAGAGGAGGCTAGAAAAGGCCAGGAAAACCAGGTTCCAACATACGGAAAGAAGAGAGCTGGGAGGACACCAGCAGACACAGCAAAGCCACTGGACACAGGGCTAACCTAGACCCAGAGTGAAGGCTCCTCCAGGCAGAGGTCTTCAGACTTTTTATGCAAGTGCCAGAATCAAGATTCCAGACTTCAGAGGCTACACAGTCTATCCACCTTGGCCACTGCAGAATGAAAGCAGCAAACAACACATGAATGATGTGGCCGGGTTCCCAAAGACTTAAGCAGGGGCCACATTTGGTCTGCAGGCCACAATGTGCCAATCCCTAACCTAGATCTGTTTTTAAAAAGAAAGAAAACGATCCTTGAAAGAATGAAACTGATTCACAAGTAAATGAACTTCCTGCCAGAATAAAACTCAATGCTACCATTTTAAAAAGACAATAAAATGTGGATCCTCAAAACGTAACATTCTTTAGACTATCACTATGGTCCATCATGCAACCAAAATCACTAGATGTAAGCAAAAGCAGGAAAATGTGGCCCATAGCTGTTAGTCAGCTTTGCATCACTGTGACCAAAAGACCTGACAAGAACAACTACCAGATGCCATAGGAGAACAGAGGCAAGCTTGAAGACAGCACAACAGAAACAATCCAAACTGAGCAAAGAAAGGGGTCCTCAGCAGAACAACATCAAGCATCTAAATAAGCATAACCAGAAACTGAAGAGGAGCAGGAAGAGGAATAGAAAAAATGGAAGAAACAATGGCAGTACATTTTACAAACTCTTGGTAAAAAACTGTACTCCTACAGATCTAAGAATCAGAATAGGCACATCATAATCCAACAACCAAATTCCAATAATAAAGAGAAAACTCCTAAAAGTAACTGAGGAAAAAAAAGACTCTTTACATTCTGGAGGGAAAAAAAAACAACAATGAGAGGCCAGGTATGGTGGTACACACACATCATCCCAGCAACTCGGAGGCTGAGGCAAGAAGATCAAAAATTTGAGGCTAGCTTCAGCAACTTAGCAAAGCCCTAAGCAACTCAGTGAGATCCTGTCTCCGAACAATATATATATGAATAAAGTCGGAGGCTGGAAATGTTGGTTAAGTGGTTAAGTGGTTAAGCTCCCCTGGATTCAATCCCCAGTACCAAAAAAACAAAAAACTCCCCAGTGAGAACCCTCCCCAGGATGGTACAAACCAGGGACAAAAGAGCCATGCTAGAAGGAGAGCTGCCAACCACAAATTCCACATCCAGGGAAAATACCCTTCAAAAATGAAGGTGACATGAAGACATCCCCAGAAAGGCAAGAGCTGAGAGAACATGCTGCCAGTAGACCAAGACTATGAGAATGTTGGCATCCTCCAGGCTGAAGAAGACGCCAAACTCACAAAGGAGTACAGACTGGAAATGGAAACATGGGAAGTGTGATACATTTTCTGATTTTGTAATTTCTTTCAAAGATAACTATTTTATACAAAGATAACACTGTAGCATGGGGTTTATAACATACAAGTAAATCAGATATCCATACCAAAAAGAGAGACACAGAGGGCTGGGGCTCAGTGGTAGAGCGCTTGCCTAGCCATGTGTGAGGCACTGGGTGTGAGTCTAAGCACCACATAAAAAATAAACAAATAAAGGTACTGTCTCCATCTATAACTAATAAAAATATTTTTTAAAAAAAGAAGGATGGGCTGGGGATGTGGCTCAAGCGGTAGCGCGCTCGCCTGGCATGCATGCGGCCCGGGTTCGATCCTCAGCACCACATACAAACAAAGATGTTGTGTCAGCCGAGAACCAAAAAATATTCAAAAATTCTCTCTCTCTAAAAAAAAAGAAGAAGAAGAAGAAGAAGGATGCAGAAGTCTGTCATCTCAGAGTTCTCATGTCACATGGAACGGGGTGTGACATCTTAGCAGACAAACTCTGATAACATTTAAGTTAAGGATGTAATGCTATAAATCTGATTTGCTATAAACCACCAAAATATTAAAACAAGAGAAACACATCTAATACACAACAGAGGACTTATAATAGGGCAATTTTTTTAACTAACATTAAAATCATCTTGCAGGTTTTAAGTATTATAGCACAGAAGCTAATGTAGCTCAGTGCTTGCCTAGCATGCACAAGAACTCCAGCCTAGGGGAGCGGGGGGATTACAGTATAGGAAAATGCAAACTTTTTTAAGTATAAGTCTATCTATCCTACCTCCCACTCCTGTCCGTCTGTATCTTTGCATACATTTTTACATAGATGAACAATTATTTTATAAGTATATGCGCCTAAAAAAAAAAACAAACAAACAAACAAAAAAAACAGGATCACTAAGAAATCTTCCAAATTAACAAGTGAATTACAACCCTGTCAGAGGACACCTGGAATGTGGTCTTTCAAACACCTCTTTAAAAACCCTCTGATGGGCAGACTCACAGACTCTGGAACAGGAGTCCCCTGTGCTTCTCCTTTGCTAGCAAAGCAATAAAACTTCTTTTTCCATTTTCTTAAGATAATAATAATAATTTTAAAATAATAAAAATAAATAGGAACATATCATATAATCTGTTCTATGTCTCATTTGTTTTTATTTAATAAAATATCTTGGAAACTTCCCATACCAGCACATATAGAGTGTAACTCCGCTGTCTTTACCAGCAGCACTGAAATCTATTGACTGATGTACCACATTTACATGATCCCCTCTCTACTGATGGCAGAGTTATTTGCAGTTTATTTGCATTCAATAAATACTAAGTAAGCAAGTGGATGAGTGCTGCAATAAACATTCTATGGAAAATTAGGATAAAAGCCAGTTTTTCATATTTGCTTGGATTTATTATAACTAGATTTTAAAATAGGCTTACAATTGTGTAAAGATAAAGGCAGAGTCATTCATTTTTTAAAATATTCACACTACTTTCAGAATGCATTTCTATGGAAGTCACCAAATGAAAGAAAAAATAATATATAGAATCTCCTTAGCATAAAATGCCTCTGGAAGAAAATTCTTTTGCATAAGGGACAATCGGACCACTCCTTCTCAAATACATATAGTTAAGTGAAAACTACAAAAAAAAAAACCTCTACTATGGTAATAAAATAGATTACAAATTAGGAGTTCCTGCCGAAAATTAAGAACAGCAATATAAAGCACTGACACAGCACCAGGACATCTGATCATCAACACAATGTTAAGGCAATAAATAAGCAAGGGCCAGGGCTCAGCCCTACTCAGCAGGACCAGAGAGTGTCAGGGATTGAGGACAAGGGAACAAAGCCAGCTCCAAGACTACTGTAACCTTCGGACACACTTTTGGCACCTGAGCTCCTTGAGGGCACCTGCAGCAGACACAGCACGTGAAGCCCCAGGCCACTCTGTGGTCATCGCTTGATCCCTTTCATCACAGAACCCAGGCAAGGGTAAGAAGGTACCCCAAACACAAACACAGAAGAATGTGAATCAAACCAAAACTCACAGGTGAAATTCAAGTTCTAGATCTTAGCAACAAGTTCCTAGGCTTTGCTTTCAGAGAAGGGAATCCCTGGACAGAATAAAGAAGAAGCCCTGCAAACAAGATGAGGAAACAAAAGACCCAAATCCAGGTGGCAGGAAGTGTGGTTTCAGACCCACTTCCAAATTCCAAAGGTCAGCCCCACATCTGCCTCCAGGTGAGAATGGAAGAATTTCCTACCTGAAGCGCACTTTACCTGGAACAGTGCTGGGTCAAGGGAATGTCAATGTTCAAATGGGGAAGTGACAAATGCAGAGTAGAAGAACCAGAGAGGCACATACAGCAGCAAATAAGGGTTTTTAGGACATGTCCAAAAAATTCCCTGTTAAACTCAAGCAGTTCACCTCACAGACCACGAAGTAGAGCAATGAAAATGCTCACGTTGGTAGCACCTTCATTAGAAATAGGGCTACAATAATAACTATCAGATCCTGAAAATTCCACCCCAGTTAGATCCTGAAAATTCCCAGAACTGTTTGAACAAGAATACTCATTCTGAATGAAATTAATCTGACCACTAAAGAAAGTGTGAAAGCTATTACTGGATACCTAGTATCTGGAGTGATGGCTTATAAGAACAGATTCATTTTCCGTAGAGCATTCACAAACACTAACCTAAAGAAATATGTCATAAAGTCTAGTTTTTTTTAAATTTTTTTTTGTAGTTGTTGATGGACAATACCTTTATTTTTATGTGGTGCTAAGGATTGAACCCAGTACCTCACACATGCCAGGCAAGCATCCGCCACTGAGCTACAGCCCCAGCCCATAAAGTCTATAGTTTTTGATGAATCTGCAATACTTTCCCTTCATTCAACATGAGCAAATAGAACAAGGATCTTAGGAGAGCTCCTGCCCTAGGCCAAAAAAGGGAAAAGATGGAGAGAGAAATCTAAGCCATCCAGCTTGGGACACCCACTAGGATGGTGTTTGTTGAAACTTTTGCCCCCCACCAACTGAAAGAAATCCTAGGTATGGCTAGCTGCCTCAAGAGGCTACAGTTTCTACTCTTTTATCTTCCAAATATTCAATCACTTACAATATCTAAGCCACCATACACAAATAGAATGGGGTGGATTATTAGCTTTGCCACATTGAGCATGTGGACAAAAATACAAAGAGGCTCAAGCCAGTGCCCTCAGAACTATAAGGAAGGCCATTTACTGGTCCCTTGTTTCCCTGCAATCCCAGGTCCTTCACAAGTATTACCCCCACTAAATCCCAACACTGCACCATAAGGCAGGCAGTCTAAGACCCAGTTTGCACATGTGAACACTAAGGCTAGAGCAGACAGCTAGAGGGCCACAGAGACAGCCTGGACCAAGGTCAGCCACACGCCAAAGTACATCTCTTAGATTAAAAAACTCTGCAATCCTCGGAAAAAGTTCAAGACAATCCACCTCTACATCAGGAGAGCCGTTAGAAACCACAAAAGCTGCACCCTGAGAATTAACAGGGAGCAGTGTGGGCACTAGGAGTCCAAGTTGTAGGGCACTAGGCTGGGACTCCTGGCTCTGTTACTTAATAGTAAAAGAATTCCTAAGGTTGGCTGACCTCTCTAAATAACCTCGGGTTACTCGACTCTAACAAAACCCTGCTAGTGCTGGACTAGATAGATGGATCCATGCCGAGAAATGTTTGCAGATATGAAAGGGACACAGAGTGCAGAGTGAGATGGCTCTGAGAACTGAGCCCCTTGCCCACCTCCACCCTCAGCGCAGCTTCTCCTGCCTTCCTGTGTCTTTAATCTTTCCCCTCTGCTGGCTCCTTCACAAGGAAGCATTTGTTTACTGTTGCCTCCACAGATACTCACCACTGTTGGGAGGGGGCTGTGCCAAAGCTGCCCTCCCCTTGCCTCCTAAACAACTAGTTATTTCCCAGCAATCAGCTTCTACTAAACTACATACTCCATAAAAACATATGTAGCAAAATCACCAAAAGCACGTGGTTAAGTCATGCAACAAATGGTTACAAAGTGTCTAGTATGCGGCAGACACTTCCCAGAAGTGCTACACACCTGGGAGAGAGCCTTCATGCTTTTTCTACCCGGCTGCTTCCAGCGCTGGCCTTGCAGAACCCAACTCCACGCCACGATGGGAAAAATGCAGATGAGTGCAACTACCTTGAAACAGATCAGTGGAGTCCACTGAGGCTGAGTGCATGTCCCAGCACCCAGCCTTCTGCTCCTACACTTTTACCTAGGAGAAATCAGTGTGCAGGTTCCCAAAGGATGCATAGAAGAAGGGTCACTGCAGTACAGTCCTAACAGCATACATGCTAGACGCACAGGAGAAGCCAGCCGGAGCTGTAGACGGTGGACGGCACACTGAGCTGAGAGTGAGCATCTTACATAGTGCAGCAAGTGAGTCACGAGGTTCAGGGGAAAGGACCGGACTGGCAATCTAGGCCAAGAGGGTGGCTTCCCAGGATGGATGGTGACTGGGGAAGGCACAGAAAAGCCAGGAGGCTGCAGGCTGTGCCTCGGCCTGGCGGCTGGTTCCCAGTGTGCTCCCTCTGTAGCAATTCATAAAGCACTTGCCATGCGGGAGGTGTTCTTGCCAAACCCAGGTACTTAGGGTCCCTTAAGGTAGACTCTCTTTAAAAAAAGCATAAAACCTAGTCTAACAAATATCAGGATCTCAAGAAAAATCAGAAGATAAGCCCCTTCCTTAAAATGTTTACATGTTTTAGTAAATCTCATTGAAGTGAATATGATCATCGTCTCCCACAAACGCTTCCCGTCTTACCCAGGATCCCATGCACCCCGGCGCCCCCTCTACACTCCAACCAGCCAACCCCTCCTCCCTCGGGGTGCAGCCAGGTTCTCCCTCCTTCAGGGAAGCCCTGTGAGCAGGGATTCCTCTTCTGAAACCTGGTTCAGCTGCTGCTGTGCCCTGCAGGGCTGAGTGATGTAACAACCCTACACAACTCCGAAAGCGTCTCAGGATCAGAACCCTGTGGCAGATTCACTAGGCTGATCTGCAGCGTAGTTTATAATTCCTTTCAGGGTTATGAACTGGGTCTATACCTTCACATTCCCTCAGAGGAAATGGTACAGCAGAGGCACTTACAAAGAAGTCAATAAGTAAAACAAGAAGAGGTCAATACCCAGCTGCACGACAAAACAGTTGGAGTGCCGGCAATGGCCTAGCATTTACTGGCACCTGCATTCTTCCACAGGCAAGAATGCAGGACCCAGGAGACTGCCTGGCTCCAAACCTGTGCTCCACCCTCCACCAGGTAGGTGACCCTTAGCAAATAATTTAACCTCCTTGCCTCAGTGTCCTCAGTGTAAAAGTAGCTGATAGGACTGCTATAGCAGCTAAAGGGACTGTTGTATGGAAAGCCTAAATGATGCCTGACCAAGGATGTACTACCTCAAACTACACCAAGCTTACTAGGACCCTCCAGAAGCAGGAAAGATGGTAAGAGCTAGCTAGTGTGGGGGACAATCCAGTTCTCTTCCTAGCGTACATCTTATTGTAATGTCTCAGCTCTTACGAGGGCAAGGATATCAAAAAGGTATAGTCAGAAGAGCTGGGGGTGAGGTCAGGTGCAGTGGCCATGCATGTAATCCCAGCTACTCCAGAGGCTGAGGCAAGAGGATGGCAAGGTCCAGGCCAGACTCAACTACTTAGCAATAAAACTCTGTCTCAAAAGAAAACGGAAGCCAGGCGAGGTGGCGCCTAGGAGGCCTTGGGAGAGAAGGTGAGGCCTGGCTCTGGCTCTCACCCCCTGCCTCTGTTCATTCTACTCTCTTCCACGTACTGCCTCAGAGCTGCTCTGTCTACCCTCACACTCAGCTGCCAGGGCCACTAACACCCTGCCTCCTGATGTGTGTCCACATCTTCCCCAGGAAACTGGTACTGCCTAAAGAGCAGGAGCTGTTGGTTGGGGGTACAGCTCAGTGGTATAGCATGTGCCTCATCCACACAAATCCTAGCACACACGCACAAATCAGTAAGTATTCACCAATGTATCTACCATGGTGCTTGGCACACAGCAGGTTCTCAATAAATAGTAGTTAAACTAAATTCCACAAGTCAATTGTTTGAAAATTAACTGACCTTTTCCTGTGTTACTCCTCCTAAGTACAGAGATTTTCATCTCCCCCACCATGCACTACCCACTACACCAGCAGGGGGCTCAGGCAGGTGCCCTGTGCACAACAGATACCAATGAAGTCCAATAAGCAGAACTCCTTAATCATCACCTTGTCAATAAACGGCCTATGGATAATTGCTGCATTGTGCTTCCACTTGACTTTTTATAAGGATATGATTTTTCTCTAATAAAAATTCCTCAAGGCCATAACCATATCTTATATCCTTTTAAGTCCCACACCGCCCCAGGTTCTGTCCCAGACTTTATATGTAATGGTCCTATGATGTTCACAAAAGCAGTGATCTTAGGACTGGGGTGGTGGCTCAGTGGTAGGAGAGCACTTGCCTACGATGTGTGAGGGACTGGGTTTAATTCTCAATGCTGTATATAAGTAAATAAATATTATTAAATAAAGGTTCATCCTCAACTAAAAATATGTATATTTTAAAAAAAGTGATCTTCCCACAAAACACTGACAAACCCCAATCCTCACCCTCTAATAGTACAGGTGTGTGCACTTCACTGTACATACATTTACCTCAAACATCAATACAAATAAATATCAACTCCTTAGTGGTTTCATTTCCCAAGAGGCATGGGTTATGATTCAGAGACTTCTGTGCACGCCAGCTTGAGCAAGTGAGTAGATGAGGATCTTAGAGTGGCTTCTCACTGGCAAGGAAGGACAAGGCAAGCACAAAAGGGGAAGAGCAGAGCGTGCCTTGTGGGAAAGGCTGCACTAAAGCTATCTCTGTGCTCAAGGTTCCCAGCATGGAGTGAGCATCCACAAACGCAGACCTCTCCATGAGACCTCTTCTGCTGAGGTTCTGCCAACAATGAGCCCTGCCAGGAACAAGGCACAAACCCAACGCCCAGATCACGGCTGCCAGATTTCACTCTCCACTAACAGGAACTGGCCTCCTTGGGGAAAAGGCAGATTCCAGGACTGAGCAGAAAATGCACAAGGTGAGCCTGGAACTTCCAGCTGCGCAGAAGTAAGTACGTGTTCAACACTGGCATGACATAAGGGCAAAGGAGGTCCCCACTAAGCAAGAAAAGTCAGTAATGACAGTAATGAATCAAAAGACCAAAGGTGAGACTATTGAGACCAAGCAACATGTTTTCTGGTACAATGCTCTGAAAACTACTACACACTGCTACCCAAAATGCAAACCTCAATCTGAAGATGAGGAATTGGGGACATTCTACAAAATGAACCCTTTAGAAGCATCAAAGTCTACAAATTCATAAGACAGAAAGTATAGCAGTGAAGTCAGGTGCCTGGCACACACCTAGACTTGGGAGCTACTTGAGAGGCAATGGCAGGAGGTTTGCTAAAGCACGAAAGTCGGAGACCAGCCTGGGCAGCACAGCGAAATCACATCTGGAAAGGAAGAGGAAAAGAAAAGCAGGGCACCTCGGTGGGTCTGAGGATGGGAGAGGACAGAATAAGGGGCTGGAATTTATTATAGGTGGAAAGTTCCAGAGACAGTAACTATACAATGCTCTACATCCAAAGGATGGACTGGATTATCTCAGGTGTTCACTACAGGACAGAAAGCTGGCCCACCACACCCAGCATCATAAATGCACCCAGTGACACTGAACTGGGGGGTGCCCTCAACAGGGACACTGGGCCCCAGCTCCTTCTTTTCACTGCCCAGCAGTTCTGGTGAAGCAGCTTTGCTCCTCTGACGGCTGCAGCCATGGTGTGCTGCCTTGCCTCAGTCGTAAAAGCATGGAGCCAGCTAGCTGACTGTGGACTGGATTATCTCAGGTGTTCACTACAGGACAGAAAGCTGGCCCACCACACACAGCATCCTGAATGCACCCAGTGACACTGAACTGCACAAGAAAAAGCTAAATGGCACCCCTTGCCACAGTAGGGAAAATCAAAGTCAGAAAATTTTTAAGAAACTGTAGATTCAAACAGGTTACATTTCAATTTAAAAGATTCTATATACTAAGACTAAGCCTGGAAGAGGACAGAATTGGTAATAAAAGGACATTATTGGTCAAACAGCAACATTTTAACGTGAACTGCAAGTTACTAATAGTATTAAATATCAATGACAGGAAAGGGAAACAAGGAAAACTACCCCACTTACAATGGCCTCAAAAAAATAAAAAATAAAATACCTGGGAATCAACTTAACAAAGGAGGTGAAAGGCCTCCACAGCGAAAATTACAGAACACTAAAGAAAGAAATTAAATAAAACCTTAGAAGATGGAAAGAACTACCTTGTTCTAGATAGGCAGAATTAATAATGTCAAAATGACCATTCTACCAAAAGCACTATACAGATTTAATGCAATTCCAGTCAAAATCCCATTGACATTCCTCATAGAAATAGAAAAAGCAGTCATGAAATTCAACTGGAAAAATAAGAGACCCAGAATAGCTAAAGCAATCCTTAGCAAGAAGAGTGAAGCAGGTAACATCGCTATATTTAAACCATACCACAGAGCAATAGTAACAAAAACATCATGGTATTGGCACCAAAATAGACTGGTAGACCGATGGTACAGAATAGAGGACACAGTATGATGGCTGGGTAAAATTAAAACCTGTTATCAATGACTGTCTCCTCACCAGCTGTTTCCTGTTCTGCCTCTAAAGGTACAAAAATTCTCTGCAGAGTCACACCTTCCAGTGCCTGACAAGTTCAAGGTTTAACAACTTGTTATGACATTAATGCATATTGATTAGACAAAGGCACCAAAAACATACACTGGAGAAAAGATAGCCTCTTCAACAAATGGTGCTGGGAAAACTGGAAATCCATATGCAACAAAATGAAATTAAACCCCTATCTCTCACCATGCACAAAACTCAACTCAAAGTGAATCAAGGACCTAGGAATTAAACCAGAGACCCTGCATCTAATACAAGAAAAAATAGGCCTAAATCTCCATCATATTGGATTAGGCCCCAACTTCCTTAATAAGACTCCTATAGTACAAGAATTAAAATCAAGAATTAATAAATGGGATGGATTCAAACTGAAAAGCTTCTTCTCAGCAAAAGAAACAATCAGTGAGGTAAATACAGAGCTTACATTTTGGGAGCAAATTTTTACCACATGCACATCAGATAGAGCACTAATCTCTAGTGTATATATAGAACCCAAAAAAACAAATAACCCAATCAATAAATGGGTCAAGGAACTGAACAGATACTTCTCAGAAGGTGATATACAATCAACCAACAAATATATGAAAAAATGTTCATCTCTAACAATTAGAGAAATGCAAATCAAAACTACTCTAAGATTTCATTTCACTTCAGTCAGAAGGGCAGCTATTAAGAGTACAAACAACAATAAGTGCTGGCGAGGATGTGGGGGAAAAGGCACACTCATACATTGCTGGTGGGACTGAAAATTGGTGCAGCCAATATGGAAAGCAATATGGAGAATCCTTGAAAAACTGGGAATGGAACCACCATTTGACCCAGCTATCCCTATCCTCAGTCTATACCCAAAGGACTTAAAAACAGCATACTATAGGGACATAGCCACATCAATGTTTATAGAAGCACAATTCACAATAGCTAAATTGTGGAACCAACCTAGATGCCCTTCAGTAGATGAATCGATAAAGAAAATGTGTTATATACAAACAATGAAATATTATTCAGCATTAAAAGAGAATAAAATCATGGCATTTGCAGGAACATGGATGGAGTTAGAGAATATAATGCTAAGTTAAGTTAGCCAATCCCCAAAAAAACAAATGCCAAATGTTTTCTCTGATTTAAGGATGCTGATTCATACTGTGGTGGGGAGCGGGGATTGGGAGGATCAGATGAACTCTAGATAGGGCAAAGGGGAGGGAGAGATGGTAGGGGGCATGGGGTAAAAAAAGATGGTGAAAGGAGATGGATATAATTACCCTAAGAACATGTATAAAGACACAAATGCTGTGAATATACTTTATATACAACCAGAGACATGAAAAATTGTGCTTTATATGTGTAATATGAATTGTAATGCATTCTGCTGTCATATATAACAAATTAAAATTTTTTTATTTTTTAAAAAATATCAATGACAGGGCTGGAACTGGAGCTCAGTGGTGGAGAGTGCTTGCCTTGAAAGTGTGAGGCACTGGGTTCTATCCTTAGCACCACCTAAAAATAAATAAAGATATTGTGTCCATCTCAACTTAAAAAAAATATATTAATTTAAAAAAATGACAAATGTCTTGGTTTTTATAACTGCACTGGGGTTACATAAGAGAATGACATGTTCCTAGGAGACATCCATATTTAGGAGTAAAAAGAGACAATGTCTCCAACGAACTCTTCAATGATTCAGGGAAAAAATATGTTTTCACATATGAAAATGGAGACTCATAAATCAAGCAAGATAAGAAGTAATCAACTGGTGAATCTGCCTTAAGAGTATAATGAGGGCTGGGGATGTGGCTCAAGTGGTAGCGTGCTCGCCTGGCATGTGTGCAGCCCGGGTTCGATCCTCAGCACCACATACAAACAAAGATGTTGTGTCCGCCGATAACCGAAAAATAAATATTACAAAGAAAAAAATCTCTCTCCTCTCTCTCTCTCTCCCTCTCTCCCTCTCTCTTTAAAAAAAAAAAGAGTATAAGGAAGTTCATTATGCTATTCAACAAACTTGTTTTTTTTGGGGGGGGTACTGGAAATTGAACTCAGGGTACTCAACCACTGAGCCACACCCACAGCCCTATTTTGTATTTTATTTAGAGACAAGGTCTCACTGACTTGCTTAGTGCCTCACTTAGTAGCTGAGGCTGGCTTTGAACTCACTATCCTGCTGACTCAGCTTCCTGGGACTACAGGCTGTACCACGGCGTCCGGCCCAATAAATTTTCTATAAACTTAAAATTACACCAAAATTTGCTGAGGTTGTAGCTCAGAGGTAAAGTGCCTAGCATGCGTGAGGCACAGGGTTCGATCCTCAGCACCACATAAAAATAAAATATATTGTATACACCTATAACTAAAAAATAAATGTTAAAAAAAATTTAAAAATTACACCAAAATTTAAAAATACAAAATGGTACTAGTCAAGAACAAAAATCATCTGAACAAAGTATGATGGCTGGGTAAAATTAAAACCTTTTATCAATGACTGTCTTCTCACCAGCTGTTTCCTGTTCTGCCTCTAAAGGTACAAAAATTCTCTGCAGAGTCACACCTTCCAGTGCCTGACAAGTTCAAGGTTTAACAACTTGTTATGACATCAATGCATAATCCAATAATTTACCAAGAATGGCATTTTTCTATGTATTTAATTAAAAGAAAAAGGTTCAAACTTCACTCCGCTGAAACAGAGAGACCCCTGTACCCTTCTGGTGTGTTTGGAGTAAAGGTGGAGAGTCAGCAACCTGGAGTCACCACCCACACGTAATCCACACACCACCTTGTTAAGACTGTAGCTTTAGCATCCTACATGGCGATAATGAGGAGGAAGCATTCATATCCATTTCAGGACTCTTCTACAGCACATTGCTCAAAATGGAAAATGGCACATTTTCGTAAAGCAGGGTTTTTTTTATAATCTAGGTGGATGGTTTTCTTTCACTCCTGAGACTCACCCGAGACACACTAAGAAAAGTTCACATTTCAAGTACAATGAAGAGAGTGACAAGACCACCAGATGGTCAATGTCCCGCTCCCAAGCTCTGTGCACTCTTTAAGCCCCACATTCTGACCAGACTCCAGTGATTCTACCTTCTCCATGTCCTGTCCTCCGGCCTTACTGTGATTGCCTCTTTTCGGGTTCAGTGACCTCTCACCTTGAACACCACAGCTCCCTCTCCTCTTGGGATCACCTCTCCCCAAAGCCTCCACTCTACCCATAGCCCCTGAGGACAAAAATCATATTTGGCATTCCCCAGCTTACACCTAGAAGCAGCTCCCCAACCACAAGCACATTAAGTCATTGGTTACTGAGTTTACTACTGGTCAGTATGAAAGCTTATGTTTCACAAAAGTACAACTCAGATGATTTCCTACTTAACATAAAACCAAGGTGCTCCTGGTAATAGCGTCATTCTCCCTGCAGACATCATAACCAACACATGCATCAGTGTACTATAATTAGCTGCTGGCTTGTCTCTGTCCTCCTGGGCACAGCATGCTGCAAGTGAAGTAAAGACTTCTGTCTGCCTCCTCACCAGATTGGGTCGATTCTCCTCCACTCAAAGATCCTACTGGGTAGCAAGCAGTGATACCCCATTTGGACACAGTGGAAGTCTGGAGGCCCTGCCTGCACTGTAAGGCTACATGGCAGGCAATGCCTCTCCAAGACACTGACTCTTCGGAAAAGCACTCCCAGCTCCAAGTCTGAAGCCCCCAACAGTTACACAGGCAAAGAGAGAATGGAAAGAGTGCAAATTATTAGGTCTTCTGGGCTCCAATCTAATGTCAGTTTCAGTCACTGTCTGACATTTTGGCCAACCACCTCATCTCCTCAAACCCTACCACTTGGTTTACATCTGATGCCCACTCTTTTAACCATGCTTACAACTCTCAAACTTTTGCCAGCGGCCCCTTTACACTCTTAAAGATTCCTGGAGGGGGTCTGGGGATGTGGCTTAAGCGGTAGCACGCCCGTCTGGCATGCATGCGGCCTGGGTTCGATCCTCAGCACAACATACAAACAAAGGTGTTGTGTCTGCCGAAAACTAAGAAATAAAATATTAAAATTCTCCTCTCTCTCTCTCTCTCTCTCTCTCTCTCTAAAAAAAAAAAAAAAGATTCCTGGAGGGGCTGAGGTTGTGGCTCAGTGGTAGAGTGCTTGCCTAGCATGTGCAAGGCACTAGGATCTATTCTCAGCACCACATACAAATAATTGAATAAAATAAAGATCCATCAACATAAAAAAAAAGATTTCTGGAGACCCCTGAAGACCTTTTTTTCATGAGTTAATATTTATCATCATTTTCCATGTTAGAGGTTAAAACAAAAAAAAATAATTAATTAATTCACTTAAAAGTAACTCTATAAACTCATTATGTATCAAACAATATTTCTATGCAAAAAATATCTTCAGAAAGTGCTAGTGTGGGCTGGGGACATGGCTCAGCAGTAGAACACTTGACTAGCACACACAAGGCTATAGGTTCAATCACCAATGTTTTTTTGTTTTGGGGGGTTTTTTGGTGCTAGTGAGATAAGTGGCACTGCTACATTCTTCCAAATCTTTTTACTATGTAACTTCAGAAAATACAGCTGGGGTGGCTGGGGTTGTAGCTCAGTGGTAGAGCACTTGCCTTGCATGTATGAGGCACTGGGTTCAATTCTCAGTACCACATATAAATAAATAAATTAAATAAAGGTCCGTCAATAACTAAAAAAAAAAAATTTAAAAGAAAGAAAGAAAATACAACTGAATTCTAACATTTGTTTCCACATTCATTTTGTTATGATATGCTATTTTGGTTGAAGTATAGGAAGAAAATCTGACCTCACAAAGAAAGACACATGGTTAGAAAGGGCAAGAGTATCAGAGTGTCCAAACAACTAAGAGCATTCTCCTTTGATTTTTATCAACACTGAGTGAGAGTTTCTTAGACTTTTGTTGCAACATCTATCAATGTGAAAGCCTATCAGTGAATAGTAAAATCCACTGGTCTAACTTTGAATGGATTACTTGCCTATGAATGATTTTGCATTTTCATGGATTGGTCATTTTGAACTACTGGTTTGCTGAATCATGCAGATGTTTTCAAATGTAGACATAATTCATTATACACCAGTCAAAAAATCACATGCATGGGCTGGGGTTGTGGCTCAGTGGCAGAGTGCTTGCCTCTCACATGTGAGGCACTGGGTTCGATCCTCAGCACCACATAAAAAAATAAAATAAAAACAAAGAAAATAAAGATATTTTAAAAGTTACATGTATTAATATCACCATGTTGTCATCATAAGAGTCTTTAAGTATCAGGGAGTTGGGGGGCTCACAGGAAGAGATACAAGTTTTCCAAAACTCTAATTGTCATTTGAAAGCTCAAATTTTCTCATTGGCAACAAATATTGCCAGTTGTTTTTCTTAAAGTGACAGTTCACTTGCTCATATCTGAACATGTGCCTGTCAACTGCCAACATTGATGTCCAGAGCAGGCCTGTCAGCACTCCTTTGGGGCACCTGGTATCCAGGGAAGCAGGAGCTGGCCTGCAGCCTCGGCTCCTCCTCCAGACAGCCACTGGGCTCACATGTAGCAGAAAGGTCATTATACCAAGAATTGAAAGGTTGTGGGCTCCAGAGTCGAGATTCAGTAAAACTAATTATTTTCACTGCTTTATTAATGATATTCTCACATGAAACTAGAATTTTCTTCACTGTGAGTGCATGGCAAAGAAGACAGGAACCACGGCTACAGTTTGCACTGCTGCCTGGAGTCGTGCTAAGACACCACAGTCTGATTCACTGTCACTTTTGCACCATCAGTGCCAGAATGGGCAGGGTGTAAAGACCAATAATGTCTTCTGTTACCATGAGACAGTCCTGACACAGGAGCCCTGGGAGCACAGGGAACACTCTGCAAGTACACTGGGCTAAGCTTGGACTCCAGCATCATTCCCAGTCTGCTTAACACTGGTCTCCCATTTACTTCCAGGTAACCATCACCACCTAAATTATTCTCCTAATATATCCTGTTTGAGAGCCCATAAGCTCTCAGCCTTTTAGTTGAAGATTACAACCATTTGGGGGGTTAGATTGTGGCTCAGTGGCAGAGCACTTGCCTCGCATATGTGAGGCACTGGGTTAGATCCTCAGTACCACATAAAAATAAATAAATAAGGTATTGTGTCCATCTACAACTAAAAAAAAAGAGAGATTTTGACCATTTTGTATTTTGCTTTTTTCCAACTAGGCTTTGTTTCTCAAGTTCTGCTTCTTCTCAGTGCCAGCCATATAACCTAGTGACTTTAGGCAAGCCATTTAAATCAAAGCCTTAGTTTCCTCATCAGTAACAGAGATCAGGATCCCTAAGTAACTAACTATAATAATGTTGAGCCTTAAGAGATGTAATCTGTGTGGAAGTCGTTTGTACACTGTTCACTTTTCCATCAGTACTTTTTTATTTTTTGGTAGTACTGGAAATTGAACCCAGGGCCTCGCACATCAGGGCAAGGGCTCTATCACTGAGCCACATCCCTTTTTATTTTTTTATTTTGAGTCAGGAACTTATTAAGTTGCCAGGCTGGTCTCAAACTTGCAACCCTTGCCTCTATCTCCTGAGTCACTGGGATTACAGGGTGGCCACCATGTCTGGACCCTTCAGTATATTTTTGCTGCATCCCTACTATGCACCAAGCACTGTACTGTAGACTAACAGAGTAAGGAGCATGGAGGATGTCAGGGAAATTTAGTGATCACAAATGGCCATAAGTGTCTGGGTAGCTGCTTCAGATGGGGCAACCAGGGAGGAGGAGTCAGGTGTGCAAAGATCCAGAGGGAAGAGCATCTCAGGTGTCACTATCCAGGAAACAGAAAAGGCAAGTAGGCGCCAGACACAAAGTCTGCCGCCAGACCGGAAGACTTTGTGAGCCAGGAGAAGAGTGTGCTCTCTGCCTCAAACTCTTAGGAAGCCAGGAAAACACCAGGAAGAATCTGATTTAAACCTTTAGAAGACCACTATGTGCAGTGCAAGAATCAGAATGTACCTGCAGTCATCCAGACAAGAGATGGTGGAGCTTAGGCTGGGAACACAGCAAGGACACAAAATGAAGGAATATGTTTTGGGGGTAAAGGTGATAGGATCTACAAATGAAAATGGAGGGTGATGAGGAGAAAGCATCAATGATAAACTCTAGATTTACAGCTTGAATAACTGAATGAATAGCAGTGTGGCATGTTATGAAGGGGATCCGAGATGGTGATGGAGTCAGAGCATCATGGGCATGCAGATGGCATTGAAATCACGGGCCTGATGAGGCTGCCACTCATCAGAACTAGCCAATTAGGTGTCAAACAATAAAGGAAACTGAGGAAGAATCCAGAGTTTCAGGGAGACACTGAGGCCAAGTGAGTAAAGAACTGTACGAGGGACAGAGTGGTCAACTGCGTGGAAGGCTGCTGAGAGGTCACATAGGTTAAGACAGAGAAGGGGGCTGGGATTGTGGCTCAGTGGTAGAGCGCTCACCTAGCATGTGTGAGGCCCTGGGTTCAATCCTCAGCACCACATATAAATAAATGAAATAAAGATATTGTGTCCAACTACAACTAAAAAATAAATATTTTAAAAAAATTTAAAAAAATTAAAAAGACAGAGAAGGGACCTTGATTCAGCAACAAACAATGACCACATAAAGAGCAGTCCCAGGGGCATACAACAGAGCCTCCCAGAGCAGCTGAGGGGAGGGTGCAGGGCGAAGGAGAGAGGCAGGGAGATGCAATACCACTCAGAAGAGGGTCTACCTCGGGACTGCCCATCTGCTGTTTCTTGAATGTGTCCTCTCTGCCTCCTCCAAGCAAGGTTTATGCTCACAGGATGGCCACAAAGCAGCGCCCCTGAGCCTAGACACATGCAGACAGAACACGTGGGCCTGTGATCCTGCCCACATGCACACACATTTGTGAACGGCCCAACATGCATGTAAAGGGCATGTTTATCAACAGTCCCACACACATGCAGAGTGTGTCAATGGTTTATTTCAGAGCAACAGTTTTCAGGCCTCCCTGATTCCATCCCACATCTTCCAGGCACAAGATCCATCTGAAACCAATTATCCCCATGCCCACTTTCCAGTAGGTAAACAAACTGTAATAACTATAAATTACTGTAGCAAAACACACATGGGGGAGATACATATATTTATGTACCTGTTTAGCCACGAGTTTATAAATGATTCATTTTGAACTGTAATTTATGTACGTCTAGTTATTTATAAATTACAAGCCAAAACACTGTTAATACATGTATGCATCATTCACTATACACAGAATTAACCAAACAACAAACTAATTTGACAATGACAATATCAAACTAATAGTAACTTAGCAATTAAAATGTGATAATAGAAGTATCTGAAAACCAGACTGACTAAAAACAAAGACAAGCAATCCTAGTTGAGAATGAACATGTGCCATAGCTGGAAGGATGGCAGATGCTGAGGGGCAGGAAAGTCTCTTGGGGTCATTAGTCAACTTTGGTGAAGCTATAAATTTAGGAATCTGTAACAAGGACACTAACCAGGACACAGTATCTAAGCACTAACACATATATAAAAACTATATAGAATCCACATCAGTCTCAGGAAGCAGAAACTGAGCTTGCACACAGGGCAGTGAACAGTCACCAGGAAGTGGTACCTGCAGCTCCTCATACAGCACAAGCAGATCCACAGGTGCTGCTTTACAAAGGCCCTGCTCCATCAAGTTGAAGGAGCCCCAGCACAGGTTGGCCAAGAGGCGGGCTGCTCACAACGGCCAGAGTTAGACCAGCTGCTAATCATTGCAATGATAGAGCAGAAGTCATACATGGGTAACCCACTGGACAAAAACTGCCCCACAAATAGGGTTTGTTCTGCCTGTAGTGTACAACTGCTTTTGTTTTATAATATCTGAATTAGTAGCTAAGATTTCAAAACTGGAAAACTTCACATTATTTAAAAAAAAAAAAGGCTAACCAAGGCCCAGCTGCCCCTTTAGCTATGACACATAAGCTCCAGAGCTGCAATGTTCCCACCTTCCAAAAAATGATCATATACCACATCAGACATCTGCAGCCATTTACCTTTGAATCTGTGCTATTATTCTTCTTAAATCTGGCTTGTTTCATTCATTCATGCTACCTTCCTTCAAACTCTTAGTATCATTTGGATTTGCAACCTTTGTCCTAGCAGGGCATGCTGAAAAGTTCTCATGGTCTACCTGAGGAAAGAGACTACAAGAACTCTTTAAGACACCAAACTCTCACGTAGCTAAAAATGTTAGCTGTTGATTTTCTGCTTCATTGCAAAGGTCACAAACAGCAAACCTTCTCACCTGCTCTTTTCTAAATAGCAATCTTGGTAGTTACTAAGATTCACAGAATCCTTATTTTTCTTAATAAGAGCTTCTGAGGGGATGTTGACCATTTATAAATTAATGTTTAAACTAAAAGATCGAAAATATATCCATTAATCAGTTTTGAAAAAAGTTTTGAGCATAGGTTTAATGTAGCAAAAGGAACAACATTTCAAAAGAATGACATAAGAAGGCTCTTTGAGTAGAACAGGAAAAAATTAAAGAGTTGCTTTAAAATAAATTTCTTTCCATCTATGCATAGCAACCACAAATGTTTTTAACTATATAATTAGTACTAAAGATGTCCATAAGATAGACTTATACAGCCTTTCACAATGACAACTTTACTCTTTAAACTGCTTTTGGATGAAACAAATTTTCCTAACCTTTCAAAAGTAAGCCAAAACAACAAATGAAGCACTGGTTAACAGTGAGTGACTGAGCCAGGCTCAGTGGCGCACACCTGTAATCCCAGCATCTCGGGAGGCGAAGGCAGGAGGATTGCGAGTTCAAAACCAGCCTCAGCAAAAGCAAGGTGCTAAGCAACTCGGTGAAACCCTGTCTCTAAATAAAATATAAAATAAGGGTGGGGTTGTGGCTCAGTGGTCAAGTGCCCCTGAAAATTTTCAACATCATATACTAAAAAAAAAAAAATCCTCTATAAAAATATACATAAGCCTAGAGCAAGTCACACACTGTCAGACTAGCTTTTCCTTTTATACCACTGAAATGTTCACACAAATAAAAGCAACTTAAAAGAAAACAAACCATAAAAAGACATATTATAAGTGTACATAGGTGAGATATATTAGCACTCTTTTGCTTTGGAGACAAGGGAATAGGTAAGGGTTGGTGAAAGGCAGATTCAACAAAATTGACTGTTTCTTTCCTACCTACCACCTACTTGTAATCACTGTCCACAATCCAACACCATGAGAACTCCTAAGACCTAGACCCAAACGCTAACCCACCACACCCCAGACTCCCTAATTTCCACTGGAGAAAATGTGTCCAAGTTATAGCAACAAGAAAGCACATATAGGGAGTAAAGTTTAGAAGACTAGGATGAAGCTCACTGCAACTTTAAAAGAAGTTTGCATTAATTTGTTACCAGTTAAACCTTTTCCAGTAGTCTCCCAGTTTCCTGGCGTAACTGTAACAAACTTCTGCACTTCACCCCACTTAACACTACATGGGTGAGAAAATTTTTTTCCAAGTTATCTTTCTTCTAAGTATTAACAGCAATAAGTATATCCAAGAACATGTAATACTTGCAAAGCTGTATTTTTTAATTTGCTTAATTTTTATTGTCTGAATTAAAATTTCGTTTTCATCCAGTGAATAACAGCTAATCAAAATAGCCTTTCCCATTTTCAACCAAAAACTGGAATCAAATAGTTTTTGCTCTTTGGTTGGTTTGCAACACGAGTGGGGGGGGCTGGGGGAATAATACTGACACTTTCTCAGCGACACTCATTCTAAGTCTGAACTTTCTTCCCTGGAAAAACTACCAAGTGCAAGGGGTGCCGTGAGAATCCACTTACCCGATCCTTCATCGTCCAACTCTGAGCTAAGGATTTGGAGCCTTCGATTTTCTTGCAGTGCCTCTTTTTCATAAAAGCCAGAGGCAGGTTCCAATCTGTAAGATCGGCCTCGTCTTCCTCCCCGAGTCCCAGAAGGGGCGACTGCAGCATCTCGGACTCCATCAGGGGGGGAGGGGGTGGGGGAGTCCTTGGCAGCAAGCGCTGGAGAACCTCCAGCCTTAAAAACTAGTGTGTACCAGGATCACTGAAATAAGATACAGAAACAGGAGGGGTCGGAAAAGAAATGGATGGAGAGTTTGCGGAGATCCTTATTCAGCAAAAAGTCCGGGACCCTTTCTCTTAACTCTGCGCACGGGAAGTCGAAGTGGGGAGGGAAGAGCCGGTGGCAAGTGGGGCAGCCCAAGGAGCTCCGCACAGACACACGCACACCGGGGTCCCAGGTGGCGCCGGCTGTCCGAGGCTCTCAGCTCCCGGAGGGGCTGCGAGCCCAGCTGTCAAGGGCCGAGGGCCTCCAGGCCTCGCGACGACCCCGCTCTCGGCCTCCAACGCCTCGGCAGACCCAAGGACAGGGACGGGCAGGCCGCCCGCCCTCGGTGCGGGTTCGCCGACTGCGCCAACCGGACCGAGGCCTCCGGCCGAGGGGAACAGGTTCGGCGCGCCTCGGGTCTCGCGCGAGCAGTCTCAGCCCTGCGGGTCCCGCACTCGCCGGAGCTGCTGCGGCAAGAGCCAGGACCAGCCCATCGTGCTCGCCTGCGGCCGGCTCCTCAGCCCCGGGTCCCCGCGGCCTGACTGGCGCTGGCCTTCGGCCCCGTGGCTTTCTCCTGCCGGAGGACGAGTCCCTAGAAGCGGGCGACACCGACCTGCGGAGAGAACGGGCAACCTGGGCTTGCTGCGCTAGAGGAGTTTTGCCCTCTGGCTTGGAGCTACAGTGAAACTCCTCTCATCAGCACATCAAGGAGGACGCCATGTTGCCAAGGCCCGGCGTGCACCGCAGGCTTGGCCCGCCGGCCACGCCTCTGGGAGCGTTCTTGCCGCGCTTCCCAGAACGCGGGCGAGTATCCGGAGTTCCCCTCCGGTTACCCTGGTTACAGCGGTGCCACTTTCGTTGGTTCACTGCAGATACGGGCTGCGAAAGTCAGTCGTACGAGTGAAACTATGTCCGTTGAATTATTTCTTTTAAAAAGGTTTTTATTATTCAGATGAAGGTACACGCTTCTAAATTAAATGAATCGACCACCTTGCTTCTTCCAGGTTTTGAAAAGGCAACGAAAGCTTCTGAAAGAACCATTGATAATATGATAAAAATTTATTTTTGGCACACGGTTTCCCACAGTATCGATCATATTTTTTTTAATTTTTCCATAGAAAACCAAGTGAAAAAATTGTATAGGATGCAATTTTTTTTTTGTTTAATCCATTTTATTTTCTGAGCAGTTTATTCTTATTTTGATACAGCTTTGCATGTGAACGATGGAAGCTGTAGATTTGTGTGCATGGAGACAAGTCCCTTGGGACTTCATTTTTCTGTTTCAATTCAGTCAGCTTTGCTAGAACTGTGCTAGTACAGCCGGGAATATAAAGCCACATGCAACAAGCAGTCCTGCCTTGAATAACCAGGATGCCTAGGGAAAGGCACATAGAGCCACTGGATAGAGCCTCCTCTCTGCAGGCTTTGGTGCCAGGTGGATTGAAGGTTTGGCTATATTGTTTTCCAACTCTATGACCCTTAACTAGCTCAGAAATGTTTCTCAAACTCCAGAATTTTACCCATCATGAAGGGTAAAATTAACTGGTGAAGGTGCTTACTGTATAGTGAGTGCCAGGCCAGTGTTACGCTGATGGGCTCTATGACTACCGTGCAAGCACCCCCATGAGTCTGGCTCATCTAAAGCCTTAGGCAGGTCTCTATCAGGTACCATTTCTCAGGGTGGTCTCCCTGGTTTGGACACATTCTGGTTCACAGAATGTGACAGGCCCTGTCAAAATCCTACTGTGCCCCTTTCCACATGAGAGTGAATGCTGCAGTTCCAGCCTATAACAAGTGGTTAATGAAAGTTCCTGCATTAATTACCATTTCAAATATTCATTTAGTTATACATCCCACAGAGCCAGATTCTACCATTTGAACTCAGGGCAATGCATCAAAACACCAGAGGGGGCTTCACCCTCCCTCCCCTGCTTTCTGTTGGCAGAGGGAATAGCAGCACAGTCAGAGCAGAGGCTTCTGGGCTGCAGGGTCCCAGAAAGACCCTATTCTGGGCTGGAGATGTGGCTCAGCGGTAGCGCGCTCGCTTGGCATGCGTGCGGCCCGGGTTTGATCCTCAGCACCACATACAAACAAAGATGTTGTGTCCGCCAATAACTAAAAAAAATAAAATATTAAAAAAAAAGAAAGACCCTATTCTCACCAAAAGCATGAAAATAACTCCTGTCAGTGCCTTCTCATCCTGCCCCTCCCTACCTTGTAACCCTGCAGCAGGTACCAGTGCAGGCAAGGGCCCTACCTTCAACCTTGGCTGCAGGTAGCTCTGCCCCAGCCACTTTTGCAAGAAGCCACAGCTACAGCAAAGCAATTCCTCTATTCCTGCCAGGTGTGGTGTGCATGCCTCTAATCCTAGAGACTCGGGAGGCTGAGGCAAGAGGATCACACTTTTAAGGCCAGCCTCAGCAACTTAGCAAGACCCTGTTTCAAAAGTTTTTTTAAAAAAGCTGGGGATTTAGGGCTGGAGTCATGGCTCAGTTGTAGAGCACTTGCCTGGCATGTGTGAGGCCCTGGGTTCAAGCCTCAGCACCACATATCACATATAAATAAATAAAAGATCCATTGACAACAACAACCAAAAAAAAAAGAAACTGAAGATTGTTTTATATACATATAAAATTGTTATATATATATATATATATATATATATATATATATATATATCTGAGATGAATCCCCAGTATATATATACATATATATATATATATATGTATATATATACTGGGGATTCATCTCAGATGCAAGACCCTGGGTTCCATCCTCAGAATGGCGCGGAGTCAGGGTGCTTTTCCTTCCTGTCTCTGGAAAGCCATTTCCTCTGTTTCCTTGCCTGTAAATGCTGTGACTTTGGGAGAGCCACCTACTGCATTAGGTGTTTAGGTGAAGGTAGTAAGTGAACCTGTGAGAGTCCAAACATGGCAGATGGTCAGGATCACCCAGAAAACTGTTTAAAAATAAACATGCCCAGACTCACCCCAGAACCCCTGAATGGGGGGGTGTTGGGGTTTAAGTGTGCAGAGTTTAGCTCCCTCAGCCTGACACTTTGCAAGAAGCTGTGGCTGTGATTTAGGTCAGCTGAAGGCATGCCTCGCTAGGAGAAGGAAAGGTCCTTTTCCCCTTATCACAAGACACAAGCTTCTGCATGGTTTGGCCTAGAGGAAGAAGCTTCCTGCATACTGGACCTGGGAACAGTACATTCGGGGATTAGATAATGTCTACAAAGAACTTTGGGAGGGTACTTATCAAAAGAACAGGAACAACTTGAATTTAGCTCTGTGTACCCGCTGAGGCATGATATTTGGGCTATGTGGACGAAGTGTTACTGAAGAATTGCTTGCTTTGTTAGAAAAGATTATAAAAGAAACATGCAAATAAAGCTCAGCATGCAGTTGCAATTGCTGCCTTGGCTCTGCATCCCCTGTGTCCCGGTGATTTCGCGACCCTTACCCAGGGACCCGAACGCACTAGACGTTCACAGGGGGGAGCAGGAAGACAGGAATTCAGGGTCTGGATTTTCTATTCAGGTAATACTCATGATAGTGTAAACCACCCAAAGCATGAGGAACATGAAGAAGGTTAATTTCTAAGGGTATTTCTGGTACAAACTGTGATTTAGGTAAAACCCAGGAAGGGGCTGGTGAGAGCTCAGTCCCCAGCCTGAAGGTTGAGGAAGGGGCTTGACAGCTGGGTGTTTGGGCTCATTCCTGTCATCCCCGCCACTCAGGAGGTTGAGGTGGAGGATCACTTGAATCCAGGAGTTGCCTCGGCAGCAAACAGGACCCCATTTCAACAAATGGGGGCTTAGCCTATGGCATCATGATTTTCAAGAAACCCCCTTCCGGTGTGTCTTGTATGCTTCTATTTAGACTCCAGAAAAGTCCTTGGAGGAGCACCCCAGCCTCTACAACCAGTGACAGGCTGTAGATTTAAGTGCTGACATTTCTCGCCTGGGTGATCCCTGCCCCATGGTGCATGCTGTCAGCTGGCTGCTTGGGCCTGCGGTCCAATTTCCATGTCTCCAATTCTTCACAAGCAAGGACATCCACTTCCATTAGGCCTCTAAATGAGATAATTTAATCCTGAAAACAAGTGTTATGAATCTCAGAAAAAGCAAAAAGCCCGAACTGATTCAAGCCATGAAAATGGGGGAGGGTATTAATGATAACCTGCTCCTTGAGTCTCTTACACTCACTTCCCAAGACATGCATGCTCCTAAGCATGTTCGCAAGCCAAGTGCTCCTGAAACCATCCCACCAGTGGACAACAGGTACAGGTCCTGGGCTTGGGAGGGAGAAGGGGCTTCCAGGCCCAGCTCTGATCCAGATTAGCAAAATAACCCTCCACCTGCCTGATACGGGCAGGGACCTCATCTTACAATATGAAGGTAGGTCCATGACCCCTTCCAGCCCCAAAACCCAGCAGCTTGGCAACCAGAAGCAACAAAAGACAAGAGACAAATAAAAGAACAAATAAAAGAACCGAAGAGTGTTGGTCACATACAATAGGATCTGGGCAAGTGGCAGCAGGAAAAGAGTAGGCCTCAATGGCCCAGGTAAACAGCCTTTCCCAGAGGCCGAGGGGTTCTGGATGTGCACAGCCTCCAGGCTCAGCCAGGACAGGGAGGTCTCTTCTCAGGACGAGGCCCCGGCAGGCTGGGAGAGATCAGTCCTCCAATACTGCAGGTTCTCTGCTAGATCAATCAAGGGCACTGAATGTGTTTTGTCATCAAGAATGAGGAGCAAGACTGGAGGTCAGGAAAGTCAGAAGCCCAGTGCTCGCTGAGCTATGGCTCTCTGTGCAGGGAGACCAGCCAGCTCCAGCCCCTTCCAGAGAAATCTGTGCTTAGTGTTAAAGAGACCAAAATAGACAGAAGCTACTTTGCTTTTGTCTGAGTGTCATTACTCTGTTTTTAGCAAAATTTAAACCACCCCTTGGCAGGTCAGATGTTTTGTTGACAACAAAGTGAGAAGATGGGGGGTGGAGGTGATGGGCCCCAGCGTCACCTCCAGTCAGAAACCCAGGCTGCCGGAGCCAGCAAGTCTGTCTCCCTTTCTCTTTTTCCTACAGGTAAAAATATGGTGATGTTTATGTATGTGATTTTCACACTCTACATTGTACCTGTCTATTTTATTTTTACAATGAGCACGTAGGTTTGGACAAGCAGAAATAACATTATTCCCATTTTTTGAAAGTGGTCACCCTCACCAGCATGGTGCCTCTTGTTGGATGAATTGAGGGCTGTTGCATAGTCCCAGCCTCAAAGAGCCACAATAGGACCAAGCCAAGAAGGAAGTGCACCAGGCAAGGGAGCAGAGGCCAGCTCGGCCCAGCTTCGTCCTTCCCACCCACGCTGAGAGCTCTTTTGTGGAAGGTGGTGAAGTGCCTCTGTGGGAGCTCAGAAATTGGAGCAAGACACAAGAGCAAGAAACTCTAAGAGAAGGTGCCCAAAGACCAGTCCTCACTGAATCTAACTTCCAGCCCAGGTACCCTGACAAGTTATAAGGGTCCCATCCCCAAGACTTTGTGGATCAGACACCTCTGTCCCCAACCCTTAGGAACTCTGTGGAGGAAGAATGGAGGTCGTCGCCCTTCCCAGGTGTAGACTCCATGAGCAGCGGTAACCTTCCTCCCCCAGGACACTTGAGGTAGAATCACAAAGACAGGGGTCTGTGCTCACTGCAGGCAGGGTTCAGACAAGAGAAAAAAGTGGGGAAAGAAGGATTTTATGATGGAGACTATATTGAGAGAATTTGTTATCTAATAAATAAATGCAAACTGAATTTTTATGATGTTTTATTGTAATAGTGTTACCTACAATAAGAGTATGCCGTTATGAAAATACAAATGATATGGCCATCTCCTCTTAACCCCTCGTTTGTTATTTTACGTAGTGTTTACAGGTCAGTGACTCTCAAGAACTGTGCTGAACACGAGATCCCAGGAGGCAAGGCTCACCCAGACGTCGCCTCTGCCGTTCATGCAAAGATTAGAGAAACGAGCCTGTGAGACATTAAAAACCTAATACTTGGTGAGTGTGGATGGGAAGCCAAGTCCTTTTAGTGAGAATTAACTCACTTAATCCTTCCTATAATCCCATGTAAAAGCTCCCATTTTAAGAGGCTGGCTGCAGCTTGGTGGCCGAGTGCTTACCTAGCCTGTGCAAGCCCTGGGTTCCATCCCCATGCAGCAAGAAACAACAAAACTCCCATTTTAGATCCACTTTATCATTAAGGAAGCTGAAGCATAGAAGATTAAATAGCTTTCTCGAGACCCTTCGACTTGTGGGGGCAAGGCGAAGGTTCCAGTCAGACCAGTCTGGGACTAGCTAGGCCCAAGCCCTCACAGTGGGCAGAACAGGGTCCAGCATGGGTCAGGGGCTGCCTGTTGGCAGCTGGGGATCCCACCAGCCCCTGCTCATACTGGGAGACACAGTCTAGGTTCAGATTCTCACTCTGGCGTTTCCTTGTCCTAGACTCTGGGAAAGGAACTTGACAGTAAAATTTTTAACTTGATCCTCACAGCACAGGCTGGAGATGTAGCTTGGTGGTGGGGCACTAGCTTAGCATAAGTGAGGCCTTTGGTTCAATGTTGAGGGCCACAGCCAGTCGGGATGACGCATGGCATTTTTGCCAGAATGGAGTGGTTTAGAGGTGACGCCAGCAAGCCATTGAGATGATGATGGTTATGTTAAGCTGTGTATTCAATTGTATATTAGACCCCTGCTGTCCGCCCTGGCCTGCTACTTTGGAGTTCTAGCAGGGATTCCTGGGGAGATCCCATTGGTTGGGGAAGTGCCAGAGGAGAGATTTCCGGAGGAGGGATTGCCAGTTGGAGTGGTGTGTCCTGGGAGAAGGGCACGTGCGTGGTGTTCGCGGGAGTTCGGAAATAAAGTTTGTTCCTGCTTCAGTGGCTTGTGATTTGTGCCCAGCCAGACTGCAGCAGTTCAATTCCTCCATACCACCTTTTTGAAATTATATATATATATATATATATATATATATATATATCTCCACAACACATCTTATTGTACCCATTTTACAGATGAGGAAACTGAGGCACTGGCAGATTAAGTAACATGCCCAAGATTATACAGCTAATATGTGGTGGAGCCATGATTCAAAACAGGTTGGCTCATGGCAGAGATTCTCGATTCTGTATATCAGAATCACCTGGGGAGCTTTTAACATTCCAGATGCCCAGGTTGCACCCATACTCACAAGCATGCTGCAGCATATCACCCTGGAATTCCCAGGCGATTCTCTATGTGGGACCCAAGTCCTTGTGCTACTCAGTGCAGGGAGCTGGTTTCCAGCCCACCTGGCTCTGGAGGAGGCAGGAGGACTGCTTCCGCAAGGACAAGAGTCACTCAAGCCACGGAGAGATGCGGTGCTGTGTCGCCTTTTCCAGGCTGTGCAGTGTATGTGGAGCTGTTGGTAGGGCTGTGCCAACAACTGAGAGGGGCTGGTCAGAGAGGGCCCATCAGAGGTGAAGTTGGGTTCTCTCTCGGTGATTCTGTGTCCTGGTTTCTTGAGACAGTCTGGTGTCCACCCACTGCTCTAACGTGACTATCAAAAGTACCTTATTACATCCTCAAAAATCTCCTGGTTTGGACGACCCACTCGTTATGCTGCTGTTACCCGTTCTCCTGGGACCCTCCACTTTTTTCTCATTGCACGCATCATTGGTCTGATTAAACACGTGTTTGTGTCAATGTCCCTTTCCACCTGCTAGATGGAAGCTCTTGGAAGTCAGGGACCACGTGTGTCTTGTTCACCACTTCTGCACAGCACACAGGGCCCAGCATGAGCACGCAGCATCGCTAAGCATCTCAGGCGAGGGGGACCCCAAGGAGTCACTGTTGGAGGCAGATTCAGGGTCAGGGAACAAGCATCAGCAGCATGGCCTGGACAGCTCAGACTGCACAAGGCACACTGATGACGTTTTCGGGCCACCACAGCTAGAAGTGACCCTTTGGATTGAGCAAGCCGTGGGGCAGACCTGGGGAGACTGCAGGTTTCCTTAGAAATTCCTAAAGCCACCCCAGAAAGAAGAGCTGCACAGAGATTTTTGTTGTTGTTGTTGTTGTAATTAGTTATACAGGACAGCAGAATGCATTTCATTCCGTTGTACACAAATGGAGCATAAACTCTTCATTTCTCTGGTTGTACACCATGTAGAGTCACACCATTTGCTCAATCATACATGCCCAGAGATTTAAAGGGTCATGCTAACCTGAATACTAAAAGAAGAGTGCAAACTGGATGATTTCCATAATCAGAGTGAATGACAAGGGCTAGGAGAACATCCTTGCCCATGAATATCAGAGCAGATCTGTCTCTGATTATGTCCCTGTTTTTTCAAGGTGTGCTGAGTGCTGGAACACTGACCCACAGCGTCGTTTCTCACCACACCATAGTTCAATAAGGCATCTGGGGATCTCTCTTCCCTTGGAAGTCTGCACCCAGCCAGAGGGAGCTCCCCTGGAAGGGAGCACAGAGCTTCTGTTGGTCAGGTCTGTGGCTAATGCCACTTCTGACTGAATTCTATTGACCAGAACTCAGTCACATGGCCACAGCTAGCTGCAAGGGATACTGGGAAATATGGCCTAACTATGGAGAAATTCAAATAAGATTTGCAAGATTTGCAAGATTTCTTTCTAGAAATTAAATGGTCAAACAGGGCATATTCATTAGCTGCTATATAAAATTCCCACAAATTTGGGGCTGGGGATATTGCTCAGTTGTTACAGTGCTTGCCTCACATGCACAAAGCCCTGGATTCAATCCCCAGCACCACACACACACACACACACACACACACACACACACACCACAGATTCCCACAAAGTGAATGTCTTAAAATAACAAACTTCTAAGTTCATAGTTGTAGAGGGGGAATTCAGAGGTCCGCCTGTCAGCGGGACCATGCCACTTCCAGCTCCAGGTGACAATCTAGACTCCTTGGTTCTGGCGGTCCTTGCTGTTATAGGCATCCTAATCACTGCCACCTCTGCCTCGTCGTCACATGGCTTCTCCTGAGCATCTCCCCCTCTGTGTCTCTCCCTTATTTTTTTTTTAGTACCAGGGGTGATTGAACACAGGGGCACTTGACCACTGAGCCACATCCCTAGCCCTTTTTATTTTTGTTTTGAGACAGGGTCTCACTGAGTTGCTTAGGGCCTCACTAAATTGCTGAGGCTGGCTTTGAATTTGAGATCCTCTTGCCTCCGCCTCCTGAGCACCTAGGATCGCAGGAGTGCACTATCGGGCCCAGCGCCTCTCCTCTTCTTATAAAGACAGTGGTCATGTTGGGTCCAGGGGCGCCCTCCATCATCTTGGCTTGTACCTTACTTGTGTCTGCAAAGACCCTGTTTGCACATGAAGCCGACATCACAGCCTGGTGTTCGAGCTTGGATGTGTATTGTAAGGAGACACAGTTCCACCCACAACAACCAAGAGGTAGAAACTTTTTTCTGGGAATGGCACCCAGGGCCTCATGCATGCTAGGCAAGCAGTCTACCCCTGAGCAATGCCCTCAGCTCCAAAGACATGAACACCTTGAAGTTCCTGAGACACTTCCACAAGAAATCATCCAGTTTGCACACACACCAGTGTGAGAGTCTGCCACCATCCCACCTCTCAGAGCCCAGCGCCTAGGGTTTGCTTTCCTTCCTTAGTTCTATTATGGGGATTTTTGCAAATTTGGTAAGCGAACAATGACGTCTTGTTTCTGTTTTGCAGGGTCCCCCATGGGAGAGGTTCAGAAATCACAAGCAGTGCTCAGAGCCACATCATCCACCATAGCTAAAGAAAGATGTGTCCTGGACAAAGGGCTGGGGACAGAGCCCGGCCGGCCACGGGTGTTCACTGGGCAATAAGCAGCCATCACATGATACCGAAAAGCAGGACTTAGGGACATTTGTCTGGCAGTCGTTAGCTCCTGGTTCTCCTCTTGCAGAAGGCAAATATCAGAAAGCAACGAGGAAAGAAAAAAAAAAGTAAAGAGGACAAAAATTTCCATTTATCCATCTGAAATTAATGTCCCAGCAAGAAGGCCTGGTGGCTTCTGCAGACAGCCCAGCTGCCGCTGCTGGTTCCTGTCTGGGTCGCTCGTCACCACGGCAGGTCCAGTAGATGGCTGCAGGGGCTGAACGCAGCTGGGTAGCTTCAGGAGCCATCCCATCGGTGCCACCCCGTCAGAACACTCCGTGCCGAGGCCAGAGCCCGCCCCCGTGAATTATTCATACCAGCCACCTTACCAGAGGCATCCATCCCAGGCTGACGTCTGTCAGCCGGGGAGAAATCTGTGAGTATAATTTGTATTCTCAATTTTTGTCATAGTCGTGGTCGTTATTTCTCCCCATAACCTTCCATCTTCCTCCCATATTTTCCCTCCTCTAGTTTTTAATCAGAGGGATATGTCAAGAGTGACTTTGAAAGTCCTGCCTTCCCCGGAATGTGTTCTCTCATGGCAGGGAGAGCTGGCGAGGACTGCAGCCTCCGTCTCTGAGTTTATGTTGGTGATACTTATTTTTATTACCTTTGAGTGAAAGTGATTGCTATGGTTATCTCCTTCTTAAATATATTTTTCCCTTTCATTTATTTTGAGTACAGTTTGAATTTTTATGCCTCTTCTATCTCATGCTCCCCAAAGAGGTGGGGAGGAGCAGCAGGAAGACACGGCCCCCCCCTGCCCGGCAGCACGCAGCCCCTTTACAGCACCCCTGCCTTACGGGGTTTTCTGCGGCTGTCACTGAATTCCTCAGCCTGAGTAGCTCATAAAGAATAAAGGTTTATTCAGCTCAGGGCTCTGATCGCTGGAAAGTTCAAGGTCTGGGAGCCACATCAGCAAGGTCCCTGCCAGACACAGGGTCCCTGGGCAAGATGGAACAAGTGAGCCAGCTCGGTCCCTCTTCCTCTCCTTACAAAGCCACCCTGCCACCACAGGACTGCAGGTCCTGGTCTGTCCTGATTACCTTCCAAAGGCCCCCTCCAAACACCATGAACATGGTCTAGGTGACTGTTTCCAACTTGCCAAAGCCACAGCGGTCCCCAGGAGAGAGCCTCCCCTCCCGGCCTGAGGGCCACGTGAAGCATCCCCCCCACCTCTCACCCCCAGGGCACCCCAGGAGCCTACCTATGACGCCAGCAGGATTATGGATTGGACCCGGGCCTCTACCACGGAACTGCATCCCCAGCCTGAAGGCCTTTCTGACAGAGATGAGCTGGGCTCTAGGTGGGCTCAGAAACTTCTAGAACCAAAAGCTGCATCATGGAGCTAAAAACATCCAAGGCTAACAGCCTCACCATGCCCCATGTCTGGGTCTCAGTCTGCCACTCAGAGGGCACACCCAGGCTCCCTCCTCCTCCAGCCTTTCAGCACAGCCACAACCACCCACTGAACCCCTGGCTCGTAACCCCGGCCCTAGCTGAGACCTCAGTGTAACCAGACCCAGGTGGAAGGCTATAAATAAAGAAAGACACCACCCTCATCCTGACCTTGGCGCCACCCTGTCCTGGCCTGCGGGAGAGGGGAGTCAGCCGTGTCCTCAGTCCTCAGTGTTTTTTAAAGATACATCTTTTTAGATGAACAAAATACCTTGACTTTATTCATTTATTTTACGTGGTGCTGAGGGCCAAACCCAGTGCCCCACATGTGCTAGGCAAGCGCCTTACCACTGGGTCACAGCCTCAGCCCTGATACTTTTTTGAAAGCTAAAATCAGATTAGGGATCCTCAGGGCTCATCACTGTCACCCCCAGGCCAACAGCATCTGACCCATAACTCTTGACCTTCCACTGCCCACCGAGCTCCGGCCACACTGGCCTCCTCACCCCTTTGGGGACACCCAGGCAAGCTCCTCCCGCCTCCAGGCCTGGGCACTTGCTCCCAGATACCCACGAGCTCTTCTGCCAGTCCTCCGGGTCACCGCTCGCTCTGCCATGCAGAGAAGCCTTCTCCGGGTGCCCCAACGACCCACTGCCCTGTCCCCCTCTCCTGTTCATCTCCCTGCACCACCCTCACTGCTGCCCGGCCCATCTCCCACTTCCGTTTGTTGTGAGAGGGAACCAGTGAGGGAGGGTGGGCCGGTGGCCGTGATCTGCGCTTCTCTTGCCTTCGCCGCAGGGTCACGATTGTTGGATGAGTGACCAAAGGGGAACCGATGGCTGGAACACGGAAATGGAAACTTCTAGAACAGGCTGAGCCCAGGTGTTTGGGAGACTCACATCCCATCAACTGGATATGGTCCCCGTCTAGAAGGGAGAGGGACAATAGGCCTCCAACAACAGCTCAGTGTGACAAGGCCAGGGACCCCAGGAAGGGACTCCTCACCCCAAATGGGGGGGGGGATCTGAGGAAATGATGTCTATCCACTCAGCACTGGGGAAGAGGGCAGTTTTCAGGAAGCCCTGAGGAAGGAAAGAGAAGGCTCAGGATGCTAGTGACCACTTGGAGAGGGGCAGGCAGGTGAGCTAGAGAGGGGGCAGCCTGTAGGGAAGGGGAGTTGCAGGGAATCACGCAGGGTCCACTGCGTTCTCCAAGGGGCTTCTCTGGCCAGTGCCATGAGCAGAGAACAGCCAGGAGGCGGGGGTCACTGGGGCTAGGCTCTAACATGGAGCCGAGGCAGGCCCTCCGCCACCATCACTCCCACATCCCCAAGACAAAGCAGTCCCACCTCCCACAGCAACAACCGTTTAGGGGTCTCCAAGGTGATCCAGATAAACTGATGCCGGCCTAGCCCTGGGCTGAGGTGGGAGGGGAGAACAGGTGGGGTGTGGGCTATTTTGAGAACAGTTGAGGTGGAATCCACGGGGGATTGGCTGGAGGTGGAGGCCAAGGGGACCCAAGAGCAATTTCAAGCTCCCGGCTCAGGCACTGAAAACCCAGGGCCCATGGGTGGGCATCCCTACCACCCGCTGGAGTTGGACCACCCCTGTGTCTCTGTGCTCTACAGCCACGTACAGGGCTAGGGTGGTGACTCATCTAGGAGGGGACAGTCTGGTGATAAGAGGTGGGGATTAATGTTGGTGTGAGCAGAAGGTGGCTCTGCCGTGTGCAGTGGAGCACAGGCGGTCAGGTGGAGTGGACATCTGCTGCAGGAGATGGGCGGGGCAGGGGGCGTTTCTGGGCTGCTTTGGGACCAGGTGGCACAGTATGGCACAGTGTCAAGTGACAGCTTGGGCATGTCCTGAGAAGCACAGGGGCATGGTCCCTGGCTCTCCTCTGAATGTCCTGATGGGGGAGGCTGTCTTTTGGGAGGTCCTGGGGTAGAATATCAAGCCACAGCTGGCCAGCAGGAAGATGAGAGCCTTCCCTGGTGACCTCCTGCAGGTCGAGCTCATGCACAGCTCCTTGGGGACATGGGTCAACCCAAGTCATGATGGTTAATTGTGCATGTCAACTTGAGTCCATGAAGTAATTCCTAGAGAACTGGTCGGCGTTACTTGTGGGTGCGTCTGGGAGGGCGTCCACAGGGGAGACTTGAGTGTGGGTGGGACCATCTGCCCTAACTGTGGCTCACCTGTCCCATCAGCTGCGGCCTGGATGGAATGAAAATGCAGTGGGAAGGATCCCTTTGTCTGTCCTGAAGCTGGGACACCTCTTGGGCCCTCAGACATCTCTGACCTTTGCACTCCAGGACTTGCACCATGACCTCTGGATTCTTGGGCCTTCAGCCTCAGTTTACACCATCAGCTTGCCTGGTTCCAAGGCCTCTGGCATCCAGGATCTGCAGCCTGCAGGCAGCCTGTGGGCTTCTCCGCCTCCACGACTGCATACTGAGCACATATCGACATACATCTTCCATCAGCCTGTGCCTCAGGAGAACCCTGACTCAGGCACCTGTCATTGGAGTGGGGATTGCAGGTCCTGTGGGTACAAGTGGGGCAGGAGGGGAGACTTTGGGGAACTGCTGTATGTTGTGATATTTGGCCAAGCACGGTCGTCGTAGCTACTCATACCAGCCAGACTGGTGTTACAGTTTGAATGACAGTGTCCCGGCAAAAATCTCTGTGCAAATCCAATCATCAATGTGATAACGTTAAGAAGTGGGCCTTTCGGAGGTGAGTAAGGACTGGGGATGCAGTTTGGTGGCAGAGCATTTGCCCAGCCTGTGTGAGGTCCTGGATTCCATCCCAACACGGAAAAAAAAATGGGGACGAGGTCACGAGAGCCTCGTGAGCAGGGTCAGCCTCTGATGTCGTGGTCTGTTCTGTGGATTTCTTCCATGGATCCTGGCTCATCACTCCCTGCCCGTGGCAGGTCATGGAAGCTGGAGTGGAAACAGTCTGCCTTCACCTTTTGCTGTCCGTAAAAACATTTCCAACTCACCTCATCTGCCAGTTAGCTCGCAATATTCTTCTCATGGCCCAGTGCCCAGGAGGGAAGGATGCTGAAGCCCTCCCCCATCGATTGGCACCAGATGTCCCGCAAAGACTCCGTGAACCCCAAGGACAGCCTCGGGAGCTTCAGGAGAGCTGAACACAGGAGGTTCTGACCTGCACCCCCATGCCTTGCCCTAGGCCTCTCTATCCTCTGTAATGTGCTTTGAAATCAATGGGTAAAAAGAAGTGTTTCCTGAGTTCTGTGAGCCACTCCAGCAAATTGAGGGACCTGAAGAGGAGATGTTGGCACTCTCCATTTAGAGCCAGTGGGTTAGAAGCACAACCTGGGACTTGTGACCTGCTTCTGCAGGCGGGCAGTCTTGGGGCCTATGGGCTCTGACGCTGTTCCACGCAGATGGTGTCAGAACTGGCCTGGATCAGAGGACAGCAGGTGTCCGCTGCTGCAGGGTCACAGAGCTCTTCTGTGTTGACTGCAGCATGGAAACAGCGGGCAGAGTTTGGTTTTCCTAACACGGGGGGCCTTACAAAAGGGCTGGAGAGAGGATGTTCTGTTCCTCTCCCACACAAGGACCCCCTCTAAAACAAGCTGCCATCTTGGAAGTGCCACCAGGCTCTCACCAGACACCCAACTTGCTGTACCTTGATCTTGGGACTGGGTGTCCCAGTCTCAGAACTCTAAGAAATGGGTTTCTGTTCTTTATAAGCTACCCAGTCTCAGGTATTTTGTTATAGCAGCATAAATGAACTAAGACAACACCTTGTCACATACAACTTGTACCTGAGTTCTCAGCCTCGACACTACTAATGTTTTGAGCAAATCATTCTTATTCTTTTTAAAATATCTTTATTTATTCATTTTTATGTGGTGCTGAGGATTGAACCCAATGCCTCACTCGTGCCAGGCAAGCTCTCTACCACTGAGCTATAACCCTAGCCCTCTTTTTTTTTCTTACATTTTAGCATGTTTTAAAATCGTGGTTAAACATGTATAACACAAAATTTACCATCTTGGGGCTGGGGTTGTGGCTCAGCAATGGAGTGCTCACCTAGTATGTGCAAGGCCCTGAGTTCCATCCTCAGCACCACATAAAAATAAAATAAATGAAGGTACCGTGTCAAACTACAACTAAAAAATAAATATTAAAAAAATTACCATTTTCAGTGTAGAGTTCATTAGCATTAAGCATATTCACATGGTTGTGAAGCCATCTCCACCATCCACCTCCACAACTCCTTCATCTTCCCAAGCTGAAAACCTGTCCCCACTAAACAACTCCCTCTCCCCAGCCCCTGGCCACACACACACTCCCCTTTCTGTCTCTGTGAGTTCAACTGTTCTAGAGATCTCACACTCAGTGGAAGGATGGAATATCCATCTTTTGGGTCTGGCGTATTCCACCTTGTTTTCAAATCCCTCCATGCCATAGCATTGCCTATTTTGTGTTGCTGTAACAAAACACCACAGTCTGGGTAATCTTTTAAAAAACAGAAATCCATTCGTCACAGCCCTGGAGGCTGGGAAGTCCAGGGTGAAGGTACTGCAGGTTCCGAGTCTGGTGAGGGCTGCTCTCTCTTCCAAGATGGCTCCCTTTCATAAAGACAACCCCCTCCAGGAGAGGAGCTCTCGGACTTACGTCACCTCAGGCCCCACCTCTCGATACCGTCACAGTAGCCTTCAAGTTCCCACATCTGAACTTCGGAGGGACACATTCAAACCATTCTGTCCTCAGAATGTCCTTCCTTTCCAAGGCAGAGTGATATTCTGAGCAAATGATGCTTTGCTCTGAGCCGTCCTGAGTCCTGTAGCATGCCCAGCAGTGCCCCTGGGCTCTGCCCACTGGATGGGATGCCAGTTTCACCTGCCACCTCCCAATTATGACAACCAGAAATGTCCCCAGACTTTGCCAAATGCCCCTGGGGGACCAACTCTACCCCTGGTTAAGAACACTGCTCTGCACACACATCTGTGAAATCCTGAGTCTCCCCTGGTGTGCCTCCTCTGGCACAGAGAACAGATCTCCAGCTCAGGGCTCAGCCAGGGCCAGCACAGTCCGTGACAGCCACACGCGTCTGCTGTCAGCAACACTTAACATTGTGGAAGATTTTCACATGGCCAAACACTAAGGTGGGTTTTTTCCCTTTAATTAAAACACACACACACACACACACACACACACACACACACACACACACACCTCTCTCTGAAATCCCCATTAAGCTTACAGCAAGACCCACGCAGGCTGCACCGTCTCCTGCAAGCCTGATGAGGCTTCTCAGTTTGTTCCTCACATCTGGGGAGACATAAATCCTACTTAGAGTCAAACCTCAGGAGATCCGTGAGGCATGTAAAAACCAAAGATAAACAGGCCTGCTTTGCCACTGCACACACGTGAGCTGGATTTTCTCCAGTAATCCAGGCCTTTCCCAGAAAAGCCAAGAGCAAGGAACTCTTGGCACAATCCACAACACACAGCCAGACCCGCCAGACCAACGGCCACCGCCGCAACCCGGGCAGGGTTTCAGAGCCAGCCTCCTCCCAGGCGCTGCCATCCACGCACATCCCATGCAGCTCCTGGGGCTCTGCCGACTCCCGTAGCCCTCAGACTTTTTTTTTTTAAATATTGTTTTAGTTGTGGTTGGACACAATACCTTTATTTTCTTTATTTATTTTTATGTGGTGCTGAGGATGGAACCCAGGGCCTCACACAGACGAGCGCTCCACCACTGAGCTGCAGCCCCAGCCCCCAGACTTGTTTATTTCCTAGTAAACCTTGGCGGTGGGAGGTGAATTTGTAGGGGACTCAGGAGTGAACAAGAGGGCCCCTCGGGTTACTGGGACGAACTAGATTCTGTTGGCTGGCCATTGATTGGGAGTCACAGAACTTCAGAATTGGAATCAGAGAAACCCACAGTAGGAAAACGTCCCCCTTCCTGGGGTAGGAGGAGCAGTGGCCATCCAGCTTCTTTTGGAACATTCCAGAAAAGCAGCAGATTTGACCCAGTTCTTTGCCCCCTCTTGGTGGCCCTGCTCTCTGTCTTGTGACTTGTGGCTTTTGCCACAGAGCTTGGACATCATCCCTGACCCCTCAGTGCAGGCCTGTCCATTCCTGTCCAGCCTTGAGACCTGCTGCGGCCCACAGACATCTACAGGGAATGAATCCGGAGCTTAGGAACGTGCTGGCTGGGCTGGGCTCCCCCTCGAGCCGCTGCTATCGCCTGCCCACGAGCCAGGACTTGAATCAGAGCCACTGGTGACCCATCGTTATTGTGCCAATATCTGCCCCTCCAAAATGTGGCCGAGCTGCACTCAGCCAGGTGGCCTCTGGGAGCTCCACATGCCCTCACATAGAACCAGCTGGCCGGCGCACAGGGGAGTGCTGCACCGGGCAGTACAGGCCCCGTCCTCTCTCAACGTTCTTTGTTTGTGGACCGTGACCTTTCCTGTTGGGCCAGCCTTTGCCTCCTTCTCACCAGGGTGTAGGTGGACTTGAGCCCTCCACAACCTAGAATAAGAGTAAGCAGGTCTGGGTTTGGTTGGCCTCAGCTGTGCTATGTAGCCCTGAGTCTCCCCAGATCTGCCTGAACTTGGGACCAAGGAGGCTCCAGACGAGGGGAAGACTTGGTCCTGGCACCAAGGAACAGTCAGGTCAGGGACAGGAGGGGTTATGGCACCCAAGTGACCCCATAAACAGTGAGAGACAATCAAGCCTCATTGCAGGGAGAGCAACTGCCCTGCTGCTCTCCACTCACCCCTACTGCCCCTCCAGCCCTGCACCCCTCCAGAGGACAGGTCTTCCTGCCCTCCACACCTTTCCCCTTCTCGGCGCCCTCCCAAAGTGGCCAGTCCTGGACCCATGTGTGCCCACCCACGTTCACAACAGCACTCTGCACAACCACCCAGATGTCCTCCCATGGGTGACTGGACACACAGACTTGGCCCATCCACACGAGGGGATATCATCCAGCCTTAGAAAGAAAGGCAGGGCTGAGGTGCAGCTCGGGGGCAGAGCATTGGCCCTGGGTTCATCCTTAGCACTAAAAAAACAGTGTGTTTTAGGGACCTCTTAAGGAGGTCCCTAGACTCATCAAATTCATGAGACAGAAAGTAGAATGGGGGTTGCCAGGGCCTGGGGGAGGGAGAATGGGAGTCATATTCAATGGGAATGGATCTTTGGTTTGGGAAGATGGAAGAGTTCTGGAGGCAGGTTGTGGGGATGGTTCTGCACAGCAATGTAAATGTGCTTCAAGCCACAGAACTATACCCACAAAAGGGACTAAAATGTTAATTTTATGTAACATATATTTTGCTTTGTTTTTAAAAAGTGCCCTGTCCTGTTTTCCAGCTCCCCGAGTCTCTCACCAGGCCGTTGGCTCACCAGGTAGCTAAGTCTTGTGTGGCCAAAGGCATGTGATGTGCCTGTGTCCCCCACCCTGGGACTCTCCAGTGTCCTCATGGCTTTAGTCAAGGGAGATAAGGCAGCGTGACACCAGGCCTTGGGGCAGGCTGGAGAAACACTGGGGACAGAGAGTGGGCCCAGGCCTCCTGTTGCCTAGAAAAAGCCACCCACCCTGCTAGCGGCAGACCTGCTATTGCACGCGCTCAGTGACAGGAGCCTTGGTCAGCTGGAAGGTGGGCACTTGAGCAGGGAGGATGTGTCAGGGAGAAGAAGGAGGGAAAGCCAGTGAGCAGAGACAGTGGAGGAGGACCAGGGGGCTGAGGGGCTCCTGCAGGAAGGTGGCTCTCCTGCCACCAGATGGCCTGGATGGGACTCACCTGTCCTGTGAGGTGCTCTGTGCACCTACCTGGGACCCAGACTCAGGGAGCCCTCTGTCCAGCAGCCTGGGGAGCAGGGTCCTGTCAGCAGCCACACACATGCACTTGGAGGAAGGGCCTGGCCCTTGGAGCCCTGGGATCACGTGGCCTCGTGAAGGGCTCAGGGCCAGAGGGACCCATGTCACACTAAGATTCTGATTGACCAAAACGGTGAGATGACAAGTAAAAATGTCTTGAGTCACTAAATTTGGGGACAGTCTGCTCCAGAGCCATGCACAGTGACTGTGGGCAGCAGTTTCTAAGCCGGCAAGACAGTTCTCTCCCGGAACCCCACCGACGTCTCGGGCAGACTCCTCGATGGCTCTCTCCATGAGTCCTCACGTTCTGCACCCACCCCACGCCCAGCCTCCGACTCGCAACACAGAGCCCACGTGCAGTGGGGCCTCGCCACTCTCCACCACTCTGCCCTTCCAGCAGGAGGGTCCCGAGCCTTCGCCACGAGAGCACCTGCTCCCCGCTCCTGCCCCACTCTCCTGCCGAGCCCAGCCTGCCTTTCCCTGGCTGCTGAAGTGCAGAAGTCGGCCACCTGCTCTGTTTGCTTCTGGGTACCCAGGAATCACAAGTGTGTGCTGCTGGCACGCTGTCTGGTCCCAGTTCCGCCTCTAATTTGGTCCCCAGGGGACAGGCAGTCTCATGGATTCCAGGGTCTTCCAGCTAAGTTTGGGCCCTGAGTGCCAAGGCTATGGGGGGGGGCACTGGGCCACATGGAGAGGGAGGAAAGCTGGGAAGGAGTCCTGGACCTGAGCTCAAGTCCAGTTCTGCCTGGACAGTGAGCCTCAGCCACAGTCCCTCCAGCGCCTTCTGTGAGAGGCTTACACTAGGTCATGCATGTGCAGCTGTGGATCTTTGGACCTCCCCCACTACTGGACAGAAGCACATGGCTCAGGTTCACCGTTCAGTCTCTTGTGAGTGGGTTTTTATGATCTGGTTCCCCACAGCCTTAGCTCCCAAGGCCTGGGGGTGCGATCTGCAAGGCAAACAGCTGTCACACCATGCTGGCCCTCAGCCTGCGGGCACTGCCCAGCCTCATCCTCAGTGTTGAGGGAGACAGAAATTCTCACACGGGCTTTCCCAGAACTGGGGATACATCCGACAGGGCTCAGCACTTAGCATCGGGCCCCGGGCTCCTGGGGCTCCTGGGGTGGGAGCTTTCCCAGAGCCTCGTTACCTGCAGTCACACCAACGCCCCCAACCAGCCATAGGTGTTTGTTACAGGTGCCCTGGCCTTTGCCCGTCCCCCAGCTACTATTGGGAGAAGAGGCTGAGGGTGAATTTCTGAGGAGAAAATAAGCTGCCCCCGGGTCATACAGGGGCCACACAACCCCCTGGGCTGGGATTTCTTTGAAAATCAAGGTCCCCTCTGTCCTCCAGTGCTTAGTCATGGGTCTGGCAGATGCATGTAGAATGGGTGGGTGGGGATGGAGGGATGAAGGATGGATGGACAGGTAGGGAATGGATGGTTGGGTAGGTGGATGAATGGTTGGGTAGGTGAATGAATGGGTGGGTAGGTGAATGAATGGTTGGGTAGGTGAATGAATGGGTGGATAGATGAATGAGTGAATGAGTGAGTCAGTACAGGGGTGAATGTGTGGATGGGTGGATGAATAGAAATGTGGATGGTTGAATGGGGCAGAGGGGTGATGAGTAGATGGATGGGTCAATGGATGGATTGGTGGATGGATGGATGGATGGATAAACAGATGCATAAAATAATGAGTAGATGAATCCATGGCCAAGAAGCAGAAATCCATGTTAGGGTCCCACCACTCACTAGTTTTGTAACTTATTTTGTTAAATGGAGTAGGGGTAGTTCTTTTTCTACTAATCCCATAAGACTGTTGTGAGAATAAAATTAGATGATATAAATAAAAGTTCTTTGACTACCTACCTAGAATCATACCAGCAAAAGGAGCCCTTGTCTTCCTTCAAACTCACACTCTGTTTTCAGGCAAGCTCATTGATTCACGAAATCTCTTGACGGATCCTCTAGAAGGAAGGGCACTTTCTGGGTTCTTCAGAGGTGGGAACAGAACAGCAGAGGCTCTGTTAGAGAAGCCGTCCCCGTAGCCAGGAGGTGATGGTCGCAGGCCTTCTTCTACAGGTCTCCTCGGAGCCACAGGGTCAGGGGCTGCCCCTGAGCTCTGGACCCTTGTCCTGGATGAGTGGGTCACAGATCCGCTTGAAGACCTGCTTCCCTGATTCAATCGAACAACCAAGTCAGAGCATTGAGGGGCTGTTGTCCACACAACTCTACAGAGAGAGGACAGTGCGGAAGTGACCGAGTGGAACTCTGGTCTGAACCGAGCCTTTCAACACGTCTGAACTGAGAGATTGACATCTGACTTGGTGCTTTACCCACCGAAGCCACGTTTTTAAGACACACTCCGGGTCTAGTTGACGGAGAGAAGGGAACAGGGAGAGAGGGGAACAGGGAGAGGGGGAGGGCAGGTGGGCTGCGGCCTCCTACCTCACCCTCCTAGGTGACACCATCCATAGGAAGCATCCGACCTGGTGACCACTGATGGAAGTGCCCTGGACAGCAGATTACTGGGTGATCACTGGGATTCAGGCCTGTCACTTGGTGATGTGGGAAGCAAGCCCCAGGGGCCCTTCCCCCTTTTCCTTTCTGGGCCTCCTCTCCCTTTGGATGGGGGCCAGGAGGTGGTAAGGGTGGGGCCAGCTGGAGGAGGAGCAGGAACCCATGCTCACAGGCCTCTGTCCCCTTCCCCCCTTCCCACGCTGGGCATCGTCCAGCCCGACCACAGCGGCCTGCAGCTGGAGGCAGAGTGCTGCATGTCCACCCAGCACAGAGCTTACCCCCGCCCCGGGATGGGGCTCAGGACCGGAAGGAAGGGGGTGACTGTCACAGCAAGCACCGCCCTGCTTCAGCGAACCTGAGACTGGGGATTGGTGAACTGACCAAAGTGGGTAAATATCAAGGGTTAAAAAACAGGTCCCCACTTCACCAGCCCTGAGGCTGAGTTGCATACATCACCCTTTAGAAAGGACAGGCACCGGGGATCAGCAGGGACTCAGTAGCCTTCAGAATCCTAATATCCCGGTTTCACACTTTGGGAACGCCATGAGACAGTTCTATTTTAGCCTCCCACAGCTCCCAGGAGCTGGACCCCAAATGATCTCTAATTATTACAGAAATCTCTGATTTCTGGGCCAGTTTCCAAACCCATTATTGAGGCTGTTCATCAAAGGCAGCCAGAGCTGGGGACCCACGGACTGGACATCAGGCAAGTTAGACCCAGATGTCCAGTGAGGCCCCACTGTGGGCTCAGGACTCCCCACGCCCCTCTCCCTCCTCTCTCTGTATTGAACCCAGGGCCTCCCGCATGCTAGGCAATTGCTCTGCCACTGAGCCTCATCCCCAGTCCAGTACCCACTGTTCTCTCGAGGACGGGGGGAAGCCGTCCCCTTAGCTTGAGACGTTCAACACTCGGCTGAGCAGAGAAGCCAGGCAGAGCCTAGGGTCCTAGGTGGACGCCAGGCTTTCTGGCCCCTTCATGAATGCCTTTCACCCAGGAGAGCTCTGCACCCCCAGAAGTCATGCAGAAGTGGGGTGGCAGCTTGTTTTTGATTGTTACATGATGGGGACACTGCTGGTACTGAAGAGGGAGGGGCCGGGGTACCAAATGTCCCAGAAGGAGCAGACGGCACTACTGTTAGGGTTTATTTTGTGTGTCAACTTGGCCATGATATGGTACCTAGTTATTTGGTCAAAGAGCAATCTAGAAATTTACATGAAGGTGTTATTTAGATGAATTTAACTTAAGTCAGTAGATTGTGTAAAATGATCCCTTTCTGTGTGGGTGGGCCTCATCCAATCAGATGAAGCCCTGAAGAACAAAGACTGAGTTTCCCAGAAGAGGAAGGAATTCAGTTGGCATTCGATCTCAAGACTGAAACATCCACTTCTGCAGATCTGCCCTGCAGATCCAGACTTGCCAGCTCCGTGACCAGGTGCGCAGGTTCTTTTTAAGAAGACCCATCTGTGTGTTGCCAGCGCACTGTTTTTGATTTCTCTGGAGAACCCGGACTAATGCAGCCACTCTGCCTGACAAGCCACCAGGGTACCCCAGAGAGCCACAGAGTGGCTGGGATTGTCCTTCCCAGATCTCTTGCTTTCTGTCTAAAATGAAGGGACAGGATGGACAGAAGGCCACCCTACATGAAAATTCTGCGCTTTGACACTGAACGGCAGCACGTGAGAAAAGCCCCAACCCTTCTGGACTCGGAGTGGCCGTTGCATCCCTTCCCAAGCAGGTCTGTGTGCCTGCCCGCCTGCCTCGGCCTCCCAGACGTGACTCCCAGGCCTGGGGAGGCTCACACCTCCTGCTCATCAGGAGGCTGCCTTGTTTGGGACAACAGGAAACCGGGGACTGTGAGGCTCCCCAGAGGGGTCTGGCCTGTGTTTGCTGGCAAAGCCAAGCCTCAGGGCACGGCCTCAGTGAGAAGCTCAGGAGCATCTGGAGCAGGTGGAGTTCCCCATTTGTGACTCCTGCCGAGAGACCTCAGGTGATAAGGCCTTGCAGCCACCTGGGTCCCAGCCCCTGACGTCCACTGAACAGGCCAGCCCTCCCTCCGGTCTGCAGAGCCTGGCCCTCCTGGTGGCTCCAGCCCTGACGCTAGGGAAAGTTAATGTTTTCCACTGAATAACGTGTAAATAACGTGTGCTGGGTTTTCCCACTGCAAGCTCCACGTTCCCTTATTCACCTACAGAATGAAAAGGGTGTGCCGTGGCCACGCCTGTAACCCCACGGACTCAGGAGGCTGAAGCGAGAGGATGGCAAGTTCAAGGCCAGTCCAGGCAATTTAGTAAGACCCTGCCTCAAAAGTAAATAAATCAATCGATGGATAAAGGGCTTGGGATGTAGGTCAGTGGAGCGGGCCTCCGGGTTCAATCCCCAGTTTAAAAAAATAAAAATTGACCTGGTGGCGCCTGACGGCAAGGAATCTACAGTCTGTTCACTGCTCATTACGGGAGGTAATTGCCCATAACCCTCCAGATTTAGATCACTTTCTCTCTGAGCTTTTCTCTGTGTTTAATATTTGTAGTTGTGGTTTTGAGACAGGGTCTTGCTATGTTGTCCAGGCTGGCCTTAAACCCCTGGACTGAAGCCATCCTCCTGCCTCAGCCTCCCACCTTTGCTCTGAGAGGTGGGGGGAGAGAGAGACAGACAGACAGACAGACAGACACAGAGAGACAGAGAGAGATGGGGGGGGAGCGAGCGAGCTTGAGCTGTTGGACTGTGGCAAAGCTGCTTGTAGCAGCCCTGGGGCGTGAGTGTGGTAAATGCAGACGGGGTCTCAGACACAGAGGGCTGCAGGCCTCTCAGAGCAACAGCCGGAGGGTGGAGGGAACTGGGGCGGCGGCTGAGGCCCTGCAGACGGGCCTGGGTTCTTGACTTGGGACATTTGGGTGCTGGCCATTAACTTCCTTGTGGGTGTGGACCCGCCTCCCTGCCTGGAAATGGAGGCATCTAGGTCTGGGTGATGGGGGACCCCCAAAGCCACTGCGATTCTGGTCTCTAGGGCTCTGCCCACTGCCCTGGAGCACACAGCCTCCGGTGCCCAGCCCTGCCCCACACGCCCTGCCCCACAAGACTCACCAGGACTGGACAAAAGCCTGGGTATGAGCAAGAAGGTGATCCCGGAGGCCAGACCCAGGACAGAGGTCCCAGTTAGAAGGTCATCCATGGAAGAACTAAAAACAGAGTAATAAACTGAATGAGCAAAGTCCTCATCGACCACTGCAGGGAGTCAACAGAACATTTCTTTTTTTTTTCCTTCTGTGGGACTGGGGATTGAATCCAGGTGCTCTGCCACCGAGCTGCATCTCCAGCCCTTTGCTTATTTATTTTTATTTTTGGAGCTGGGGATTGAACTCAGGCACACTCTATCATTAAGCTATGTCCCCAGCCTTTTTTATTTTATTTTGAGACAGAGTCTTGCTGAGTTGCCCAGGCTGGCCTTGAACTTGTTATCCTCCTGCCTCAGCCTCCCATGTTACTGGGATCACAGGCACCATTCTTCCTTTTTAAGGCTGAGTAATATTCCATTGTATGGATTAACCACTTTCCCCCCACCCCTGTACTGACGTAGAACCCAAGGCTTCTTGCATGCTAGGCAAGTGCTCTTCCCCTGAGCTGTACCTCAGTCCTGGGAAGATGGCATTGTGTTTATCCACTCATCTGTCAGTGGACATTTGGGTTGCTTCCACCTTTTAGCTATTGGGAAGAGTCCTGCTGAGGACAGAGGTGTACAAGTGTTCTTGGAGGCGGTGCTTAGTGCTGGAAGCCTCAGTTGTTCATATAACTGCCCCCTCTTCTCAGGCCCCTAAAATCCTAAGCAGGTTTTTTGTCTGGTTTGGTAGCGGTGCTTCAGATAGAACCCAGGGCCCCATGAAGGCTGGGCTACATCCCAGCCCCCAAGTCGTTTTTGAATCCAGAGACCCCCTTGAGCCCTTAGTAAGCAGAATGAATGCATGTCAAGCCCTGCCCAGCAACAGTGCGGGAATGCAGCGGACCTGCCTGTGCCTTTCTACACGTGCCATCCGCGCTGTAGAAATGAGGAAACTGAGGCAGAGAGGGGGACAACCTTTGCTCAAGCCGTACAAGAAGTATCCAGCCGGCAAGTTCTGAACCTCTGATGCCGAGCCTGTGTTCTGATCCACGTGGCTTAATGTCTTCAGTGATCCTGGAAAAAGTGGAGGGGCAGGGGACACGTCACCGTGTGGACAGACTCAGGCCAGACGAGCTGAGCGGGTCTGAGGGCTGCAGGCTGCTCTGATTCCCGTCCGAGTCTTAGAGTTGACCAGCCATCCTCCTGTTTCCCCACCACCCTTCAGACGCGACGTCCCTGGACGCTTCCTCTCTCTGAATCCAGTTCCGTGCAGTTGGCCACGGCACAACCTCCCAATCACACAGAGGCAGGACGTCTGCTGATCCCTGAATGAATCAGACAAGGGAAAGGTTAGGAGCCAAGGGGAGCTAAAAGCCCCTACAAGTTTAACGAGATCCTGCCAAATGGGTGATTGGCTCCCACTGAGATTAGTTTTAATCAATTATTAAGCAATAGTTTAATATTTTAAGAGTTTGTGCAATCACAGAGAAATGAAAACATCTCATAATTTCCCCTTACCTGGTCAAAAAAAAAAAAAAAACCCAAAAAAACTAAAACAAGTACAGCTAGGTGGCGTGGATTTTTTAAATATCCCTTTGTTGATGTAATTTTATGCCTTCATTTTTGTTTCATTTTCCCCACATTTTTTAAAAAATATTTTTAGTTGCAGATGGACACAATATCTCTATTTTATATATGTATTTTATGTGGTGCTGAGGATGGAGCCAGGCCTCACACGTGCTAGGGGAGTGCTCTACCGCTGAGCCACGACCCCAGCCCTTTTCACGTTTGTGTTTTACCCTGGACTTGTTTTCCCCGCCAAGCCTGAGCCTGTGCGCCAGAGCAGGTGCCTAGTGGACCCAGGGGCAGACTGAGCTTGGGGACCAGCGCAGGAGCGTGGGCTTGCTGGAGGGGCCGCGGGAGACCTCCTAGCCTTCCACACGGTTCCCGGCAACCATCCTCCTCGAAGCCTCTGCGCATGTGGGCAAGGCCTGGCCCCTCCTCTGTGGCCTCCACTGTCCATTTTCCATGGGTCTGGGAGAGTCCCTCTCCTTCCCGGCTCCTAAACCCAGTCTTTCCAGAGTCAGGAATTCAGGAGCTGGGGTACCTCCGGCAGGAGAGGTGAGGATCAAACAGGTCACCACCTACCTGAGCATCATTGAAACCACAGTGGTCACAGCCCCCACTGCATTCCGTGACCGACTCCACCACCGCAGTCTAACACACACGCCTGTCCCATCGGAGCGTCCCCCCGAGGGTCCACCCAAGGGTCCACATGCCCACCAGCCCTCTGCCAGGCCAGCGCCAGGCCAGGGAGAGGAGACAAACCTGCAGCCCTGCATGCCGCCCAAGGTGCTGGCTTCTAAACCTGAATATCCTCAAGGTTTGCCGGGCACAGAGGGAGACGGTGGCCTCTCCTCCGAGCAGGTCCTCACAGAGGGGCCTCTGTGCTCAGTCCAAGGAAGCCACACGGGCCCACAGCAGGACAGCTGGGATGTAGGTGTTACCGCTTAGATGTGGTGTCCCCAAAAGCTCACCTGTGAGACAACGCAGGAAGGTTTGGAGGAGGAATGATTGCGTTATAGCCTTAACCCAATCAGCTAATCAATCCTGATGGGATTAACTGGGTGGTGGCTGGAGGCAGCTGGGGTGTGGCTGGAGGAAGTGCTCCTCGGGGCGTCCCTCTGGGGCACATATTTTGTATCTGGTGAGTGGAGTCTGACTCTGCTTCCTGATCATCGTGTGAGCTGCTTCCCTCTGCCACACTCTTCCACCCTGATGTCCTGCCTCATCTAGAGCCCGAAGGAATGGAGCCTGCCTTCTGCAAACTGTGATCTCCAAAAGCAGAGCCCTGAAATAAACTTTCCTCCTCTACAGTTGTTCTGATCAGGTCCTTTTAGTCACAGCACTGAAAAGCTGACTCAACAGTGGGATTGTGGCTCCAGACAGAGGCGCCCACCTGAGACGTGGGCCCTGGAGCCTCGTGTGGCCCTCGGTCCTGGCCCAGCACCCTGTACCCCCAGTACCCAGTTTCCAGCCTCTCCAGCTGCAGAAGGAAGTCACCTGCAAGGGGTCTGCTTGCTGGGAATCCCCCAGCACTTCCTGCCTGCCCCTGCCCTCCAGGGGAGGCCCCTGGCGAAGGAGGTGGGGTCAGAGCATCAAGATACATCTGCAGACAATTCAAATCCGTTTGACATTTCTAGATCATGCCATGTCCTAATTAGTGCAGACCTTCAAGATTGTTCTGTGTTTGCAAAGTTTTCTGAAATGGGCCAGTGCTGTGGACTCCCACTGCCTCTGCCTCCCACCCAGCGTTCTCCCCGCCCACCGCAGCCCCCAGACACCTGCTCTGCTCACGGCGGAGGCCTGATACATAGCAGAAACCCAAGCGCCTGCTTTGGACTTGTCTGGACTCCAAGCCTCACTAACCAAGGGCATTTTATAATCCATCTGCCTGCATAAAATTCACAGGTGACGAAAACGCCCGAGAATTTCCAAGCCGCTCCCGGCTGCAGGTTCTGCGGTTCCAGGGTGGCTGCCGCCTGTATCAGTGGTGGCTGCGGCGTGGGCGGACTTGAGCCAAGCTGCGGCCACAGGAACACGCTTGGCAGAGCTGGGCTAAGCCTTTCCTGCTTCCACTGGGTTCAATAACAGGGTTTGCTTTAACTCTTCAGTCAGGGAAACGGTGTGTCCTAAAGACAGTATGTAAAATATTTATTAAGAAGAATATCTATTTTTAACCAGGGATGATTTCAGTTCTATTATTCATGCCGCCTCCCAGGGCAGGCTTCACGCTTGTCTGCTTGCAGGAGACGTGGAACAGAGCAGGGGCGAACCTGAAATCAGAGACCAAGGGCCTGCGGGGTGGCAGGGGGATTCCAGGCAGGAGGGGTGGGGAGCAGCACTGATGTCACTACCTCGTTTCAGCCAAACCTCCACAGCGGGTCACTCTGCCTATGGGAGTGAGTAAAAAGCTTTAGCCTCGTTTTAAAAACCAAGTGGTCGGCACCCCTGCCAACGCTTTCCAGCCTCCCTCTTCCGGAGAGATGGGTGCAGGCCGCGTGGGAATCATGCAAACACGGCCCCTTTCAACCTGTGAGCCCTGAGCCATCCCTGGACAGGACAGGGGTCTGTTTCCCTGGCAGGCCTCTGCTGACATGGTCTTGAAAAACAACGCTTGCCCCTGGTGTGAGTGACAAGGAGGGTCTCCAGGGTGTGACCCCTTGCCTGCATGGTGGGACTTACCCTGGATAACGTGTGTCGGGCAAGGTGCCCCAACTCCGCCAGTGGCTCACCTTGTCTCAGGTGTCCCTTCTTTTTCCTGAGATGGGACTAGTGGGGAGCTGTGCCTCAGATGGTCCTGGAGAAGCACGGGCACGCAAGGTGCCCAACCTGTCAGAACCCCAACAAGAGCATTCACTGCCCACTGAGCCAAGAGCAGGGCAGCAGGTGGCCAGCAAATGCACAAGGGTGATGACCACTGAGGGACAAGCTTGGGACACCTTCTGCTCCCCCTGCACAACTGGTCACCTGGAGGGCAGGCCCGGGGGGGGCGCAGGCAGACCAAGTATGGGTCCTGGGCCCTTTGGAAGAGCTCTGGGACCCAGGGCCAGTTCCTTAGCTATTCTCAGGCTCGGTGCTCTTGACTGCAAATGGAGACCCCAACAGCCCCTGCTTCCCAGAGGTTTTAGAGTTCATGGAAGAGCCAGGCATGTCTGTAGTGGGCCCACGCTGTAAACTCCCACTGGCTCTGCCTCCCACCCAGCTCTCTCCCCTGCCCACTGCAGCCCCCAGACACCTGCCCTCCCTCTGCTCACAGTGGAGGTCTGATACATAGCAGAAACACAAGCGCCTGCTTTGTACCCCACATCTGTGACCCCAGCAGCTTAGGAAGCGGAGGCAAGAGGATCGCGGGTTCCAGGCCAGCCTCAGCAATTTAGGAAGGCCCTAAGCTATTCAGCCAGACCCTGTCTCTAAATAAAATGTAAAAAGAGCTGGGGATGTGGCCCAGTGGTTAAGTGCCCCTGTATTCAATCCGAGAGAGAGAGAGAGAGAGAGAGAGAGAGAGATCATAGATACTGTGCCTGCGTGTCCTGTTCCTCTGTCCTGCACACTGGGAGGTGGCAGTGGTCAGGAAATGGACAGGCAGACAGATATTTTCATCGGGTGCCACTCCTTATGTGACACACGTTATCCAGGGTAAGTCCCCGGTCTCTACAGTTTCCAGTGTTGGTGCCACCATGCAGGCCATCCTGGAGACCCTCCTTCTCACCCACACCAGGGGCAAGCATCAGGGAGGAGGCTCCCTTCGGGTCAATGCTCATGGAGGCAATGGGACACCTTGTCTCAGGTGTCCCTTCTTTTTCCTGAGACGGGACCAGTGGGGAGCTGTGCCTCAGATGGTCGTGGAGAAGCACAGGCACGCAAGGTGCCCCAACTCCTCCATGCCTGCCTGTCCTGGCCAGTGGAATGGGACAGCTGATGGGGGTGGGAGGAAAGGGGGTGCAGGCTCTGGGGGGCAAGACCTTGGGGCGGACATGGGGAGGGGAGGGGGTTGGGACATGGAGTCCAGCGCCAGAGGCCTGTGTAAAACCCCATTAGATGTGCTGCTGGAAGGGAGCCGAGCATCCTCACGGCCTCGGGGAAGGTGGCCCGGACAGACTGGCTCTGGCCTGTGTCCCAGGCTCTTGCGACTCAGATCCTCTGATAGCCTCCCGGGTCCTTGACTCCATGGAGAAGCAGGAGGAAGGAGGGTCAGAGAGCCCCCTTTGTCTCAGCACTACCTAGGGAGGGAGAGGCACTTGACCTGTTCTGGGCACTGCAGGGCTGCCCCCCAAGTCCTGCTCCTCCCTGCTCTGTGCCTGGACAGCACACAACTGCTTGAGCAAACCCATGCACAGGGGAAACAAGCCCCAGCCCGGCCTGAGTCTGGGACATGAGGGACGAGGTCAGGATGGCTCCCTGCACCTCCCTCGCTGCTCCTCACTGTTGCCTGCACTGCCTTCTGTCCCGCAGCCCCCAAATTCCACCTGTGTCCTGGAGTGCCTTGGAGCCACAGGGTCACAACTGAGGGACCTTGGTGAATGTCTGTGCGGTTTCAACTGTTTTACATGGGCGTGTGTTCTGTTTTGTTTTATATTACTGGGGACTGAACCCAGGGGCGCTTCACCATCTAGCTGCACCCCACCCCTTTTTTAAATTCTATTTTTTTGAGCCAGGGTCTCATTAAGATGCTGGCACTAAACTCTCAATCCACTTGCCTCAGACTCATGAGTCACTGGTAATTACTGGTATACACCACCAGGCCCAACTTGCATTGTCTGTTTTTTTTAAAAAAAATTTGTTATTAAATAGTAATGAAAGTGTACCTGTAGGCCTTTTTTCTTTCTTTTTTTTTTTAGAGAGAGAATTTTTAATATTTATTTTTTTTAGTTCTCGGCGGACACAACATCTTTGTTGGTATGTGGTGCTGAGGATCGAACCTGGTCCGCACGCATGCCAGGCGAGCGCGCTACCACTTGAGCCACACCCCCAGCCCCTGTAGGCCTTTTTTCTAATGTATTTTTTACCTTTATTTTATATAGTTGTCAATGGACCTTTATTTGATTTATTTATTCTTTTTAATATTTTTTTTATTTTTTAGTGGTAGTTGGACAAATACCTTTATTATATTTTTATGTGGTGTTGAGGATCGAACCCAGGGCCTCACACGTGCTAGACGAGTGCTCTACCCCTGAGCCACAACTCCAGCCCCTATTTGATTTATTTATATGCAATGCCAAGAATCGAACCCAGGGCCTCACACATGCAGGCAAGGGCTCCACCACTGAGCCCCAGCCCCAGCCCCACCCCCACCTGAAGGCCTTTTAAAGAAGGGAAGACAGAGGCCCAGGACTGGGTGAACAGTGTAGAAGAAGTGGCCTGGGCACTCAGGGTCTAATGAACCTCAGCTTGATGCCAGGTCCCAGGCACACCCCACTGCAGCTGCCCGGCTGCCCGGCGGCCCACCTCCGCATCCCTGCCTCTGCGGAGCTCTAGGTCTCCCTCCTGTCAGGAAATTAAATGCTCCGGAGCTTTGCAGGCAGGTCAAGGGTTCCCTCCCATCTCTGTCCTAAGGCGGCCAGGGGTCCCTCTGTGTTGGGGTGCAGGAAGGAGGGCCTCCGGGGCACAGGGCTGCACCTCTGTGCAGAACAATCCAGACAGGATGAAGCTGAGGGCTGCGTGCCCAAGACCCTGTGTCAGGGATTGTAGGCTGAATCTAGCTCCTCAGATCAGGGACAGCGCCGTCTCTGCTTGGCACATGGCATACTGAGGCTCAGAGGTCAGGGCAGCTGTCCAAGGCCCAGGCAGCGGGCAGACCCAGGACTGGAGCTAAGGTCGGTGCTCTCCCTCAGCTGCGGAACCTAACTTGGACATTCCATCCTGGGGCTGATGTGCAGCAGTGGGGGAGGAGGGAGGGTATGAAGCAAGTTCTTGTCCACGTCATGTCTCCCTTGCCTCCCACTGTTTCTGTGTCCCTCCCAGGGCTGGCCCGCCCACTCCTTCCCTGGCACCAGGCTGGGCACATTCCCAGAGGGAAGAGGCACCTGACCACAGTGGGGAGCTTGAGTCTCAAGGGCTGCCTCGCAGAATGCCAGGTCCCGGATGGAAGCGCCACGTGGGCCTCCCGATGGCCAAGTTATTGCCTTTATTTATGTCCCTCTGAGGAGCCGCTTGAGGCTTCCCAGCAGCAAAACACTTTAAAGCAATCAAGAGAAGCCAAGATCCTGACCGTGGGCCGCCTGGAGGCCGAAGCCTCCAGAGCCCGCAGGGGGCCTGTGGAGAGGGTCTGCAAGGGCGGCAGGTGGGAGTAGAGGAGGGGTCTCCGGCAGAGGGCTGAGCAGGTGGCATGGAGGAAATGGAGCCCAGGGCCATGGCTGCAGGGTTGCCGCACCTTGTTGGGGGCATGACCGGGGTGAGCTGAGTGGCTCCTGTGTGTGACACTGTGCCAGGCATTGTGCAGAATCCTCTCGGGCTTCCCAGATCCTTTGTGCACTGTCACGGCCACATCAAAGACATGCTCACTGGAATCTAGACAGGCCAATGTGCAGGGACCCGAAGCTGGGAATCGAGGTGTTAGGAGCCACATCCAGGCTTGGGGCAGAGGCAGGGGAAGACTGTGCCCTCGACCATTAGGCTACCTGGCCTTCGGGTGTGGAAGTTCCTTTAGCACTCCCCAACACACAGCCGCATCACTCCTTCTGCAGCGGCCTTCAGTCTCAGCCCCTGCGCCCCTGCCCACGCCTCCTGGCTGCGGCCCACAACCTGCGGATCACATTTCAACAGCTTCCTCCTCTGGCCAGGCTGTCGTGCAAAGAGCAAAATCTCCTTGGGGTGGACTTGGCAGAAGAAGAGCCTGGGAAGGGCACTGGTGGCCTTCAGATGAAGCAGAAGCTGATCTACGGTGCTTGGGCAGGACCCCAGTGGGCAGGCGTGGCACTGTCACAAAAAGCCCAGAGACAGCTGCTTTAACTGCAGCCTTGCTTTCTGGCTCCTTCCCACAACATGGTCACATGCCCCTCGGATCAGCAGGAGGCTGCTCAGGAGTAGACCTGGAAGGTGTTAAATGTTCCAGCCGGAAGTGACCAATTCTGTGGCTCCAGGGAGGGGTAGGGGCTGGAGACGGGGCTGCTCATCGAGGCCCTGGATTCTCCAGGTCTTGCTCTTGTCGTGGAGCCCAGGGAACCCTACAGGACAGGCTCAGAGCCGCAGGCTGTGGACACACCAGGTGCAGAGGAGGGCGAGGGAGCTGGGCGCCTCTGTGCCTCGGAGGTTCCTCAGTGGGTTCTTTGTAACCCGGCGGTGGAAGCTGGCACAGCTCTTCCCTGCGTCCTGTGGCCCATCCAGCAACCTGTGGAACCTGAGGAGGGGGCTGTGGGACCCCTCGACTTTCAGCCCAGTGACAACCTTGGATTTGCAACTGGGTCTAAAGTGAGGGTTCCTCTTGTCACAGAACAGAGCCCTCGATGGGAGGTCTGCAATGACTCCAGGGAGTTGGCGTCAGAATTAAGGGGACTGTGGGACACCCGGCTGGGGTCCCAAGAGGTGGAGAACTGGCTGGTGTAGGGGGGAAAGTCCACGTATTTGGTGACAGAAGTATGAATCAGAACAGTGCAGAATGGCGATGACACTCCCCTGGTGTCTCTGTCAAGGCTCACCTATTCCAGAGAACTTTCTGGAAGACCTAGAATGAATGGGCACAGAGAAGCTGGGGCAGGGGAAGGCCTGGGTCCAGCAACCAGCAGGCTTGGGTCAGAGGTGGCTGCTCCTCACTGGTGAGGCAGGGCTCCCAGGCAGGCCTCGGAGCCCTCCCGGACAGCCACGAGGTCTGCATCTGTGGAAAGTGGGGAGACTGTGGACCAGCAATTGCGCTCTGGAGGTTCACCTAAAAGAAGTGAAGCAGGGTATCCCGTGTTCACAGAAGCCTAATCACAGTAGCCCAAAGTGGACGCACAGACAAGTTCTATAGGACTCCACTCACGAGGTCCCTGCAATAGTCCTAGTCTTGCAGACAGCATGGCGGCACACACCTCTAATCCCAGCAGTGCAGGAGCCTGAGGCAGGAGGATCAAAGCCAGCCTCAGCAACTTAGCAAGAGGCTGTCTCAAAATAAAAGAACAGAAAAGGGGAGGCGGGGGATGTGTCAGCGGTAAAGCACCCCTGGGTTCAAACCCTGGCACGGGAGGAGGAGGAGGAGGAGGAGGAGGAGGAGGAGGAGGAGGAGGAGGAGGAGGAGGAGGAGGAGGTCCAGCAGTTCATGATGAACAGGGACAGAGTTTCAGTTTGGGAAGGTGAAAGGTCTTGGGGATGGGTGGTGGGGATGGTGCACCTCCCTCTGTGCCTCTGGACCATCACTGAGACGTGAACAAGGGGGGAATTTTTATGCTTTATGAAATTTTAACTGAAATTCAGAGGGGGCTGGTCACGCCAGGGTCCAGCCTGTGGTGCTGCTCAGAGAGCCCTCTCTCCCTCCTTCCTCCTGGCTTGGCACTGACAGCCCCCAGCCCTGGGACCACTGCCACTTGCCCCTGGTCACTCCCCTCTATCATTGCTAACCTCGGAGCCCCTGGGAACGGCAGTCATCATCGACCTGTACGAAGTGCTTCCTGGGGCCAGCACCGCCCTAAGAGCTTTGTGGAGCTGTGCACTTCACCCTCACCCTGGCCCAGAGAGGTGAAGTCACCAGTCCAGAGTCTCAGAGCAGCTGGTAGAGGACAGAGGCTGGGGTGGCTGCTCTTGCTGTAGAAAGGCACTGAATTTATCAAGACCTTTAAGAGAAAAAAGGAAATTATGAAAACTAAGTATTTAAGTATCCACTGGTCTACCAGGTGATGTCCCAAGTTTAATTAGGGTGACTCTCATGAAATTACCATTTCTAACTGTTAATATAGCAGTTACAAACTGGAAACGTCTCAATCTAATAATTGACAACTGAATCAGATTACATTTCCCATTATAAAGAAAGATAAACTAAAACACTGATTTTAATGAACAAGCTTTCCTTAAAATATGTTATCTCACATTTAGACCACAACATCTATGTTAATATCAACATCATAAAATCATTATACATTTGGGAGCAAAAATAATTAAGCAATTAGAAATATTAAAATGAAGAATCTTGGAAAAAAGGAGATAAATTATGTTTCCAGAAAGTCTATTATTTATCAAGCATTGTACTCTATACTGTGTCGAGTTTACCCTCAAGACTGGCAGGTAATTATTTTACCATTCATACAAATAAGTAAACTAAGTTTCAGAGTGTTTAAATGACTTGCCAAACATGTTGAAGTACAGTTACCCTGTTAGGGTTAGGAAATATAAGTAACTCAAAAGAGAGTGAAACACATTTGGCCAACAGATGATCAGATGTGATTAATGAGCTCAACTGTTGATGGTCCACTGCCTTCAAGATAAGGCTTACTTCAAGTCCATCATCTAAAAACTCTAATAATCTCCCCAACTTTGACACATGCTATTGTACTTTCCAGACTCAAGAAACTTTCCAGCCTAATGACAATATAACATAAAAGAGAACAACAAATTTGGAGTTCTTTATGGTTCCCATATTAATATCATCCTTGCTCTTTCAGTTATCCAAATCTTTTAGGATATACCTCAATCCGACTCCCTCCATGAAGACTTTTTGTAACAACTCTATAGTCACAGCTACACTAAGAGTCATATACCATTCATCTAACACATCTTGGAAATCAGTTTGTTATTTCTTTTTGAAGCAGCCTTGCTTTTCCAAATGGCTATGACTGTGATTACTGTGTACCAACACCTGGCAAATCATCCTTCATTCTGGCAACTCAAACGTTCATGGAGATCACATAGAGACATTTAATCTTTGCTCTGAAAACTTTTTAAATTATAAAAGCTATTTTATCACTATGCTGGTTTTATTCATCAATGGTTATCTCAAGTCAGAGCACAAAAAGTTTTTTTTTTCTTATTCAGTAGTAGGGACTGAACCCAGAACCACATGTATGTGAGGCAAGCACTCTGCCATTGAGCTACGTCCACCATCCATTTTATTTTATTTCATTTTGAGAGTGGGTCCCATTCAGTTGCCCAGGCTGGTCCTGAAATTACAATCCTCTTACCTTGGCCTCCCATAGTAGCTGGGATTACAGATGTGCACCACTATTTCCAGGTCTTAAATGTTTTTAAATATGCCTACTTAAAACTACCATGCATCAGATCTATGTGCATGGGCTTTAATATATTTTAAGTTGTAGAAACAAAAAATTTTATATGAAGCTCTAAAAAGATTAACACTTAAAATTCATGACATAAAGTATAAAAGTTAATAACAAACATCATTGTAATAAAAAAAAAAAGCATGCCAGGCATGGTGGCATATGCCTGTAATTCCAGTGTCTTGGGATGCTGAGAAAGGAGGATCATGAGTTCAAAGCCAGCATCAGCAAGGGAAAGGTTCTAAGCAATTCCGTGAAACTATGTCTATAAATAAAATACAAAACAGGGCTGGGGATATAGCTCAGTGGTAGAGTGCCCGCCTAGCACATGTGGAGCACTGGGTTTGATTCTCAGAACCACATGAAAATAAAATAAATGTACTGTGTCCAAATAAACAAAAAATTAAAAAATAAAAACATTAATTGAAATCAAATTTTCCCATTATTCTCACAAGTAGTATTACTGTCTTTAATCTTTTAAATATCCTCCAAACAGAAAAGAGACTCATTGTCCAAAATATGCCAACACAGAAAACCCTTTGAAAGCTTTTCCCATTATCTTAAAATGCAAAGGTTTTACCATGTAAATTAAAGTAATCCATGATCTTATCCCTGCTTACCTTACAGTATCACTGCTGACTAAAAACATATCCAAATCGTTAAACCTTCTATTTGGTATGATAGGTAGGTGTTCAGGGAATAAGTTGCAGGGAGGAATATAAAATGTATGAGATAAAAACATAAAATGTAATGTGGGTGACAGCTAAGAAAATGTTGCAGTAATTCAGTGACAAGCTAATTGGAAAAGGTTAAGTGTAGTAACTGGAGTTAATAATAATGGTTCACTGTTAAAAATATCATTTCACATGGAACAGATTTAGCATATTGGAATAGTAAAATAATGCTTTACAAGTTTTTGACATGGGAAGCTGGTGTTACAAGGACATGTATGAGACATCATTATAACAAAACTAGCAAGAGTAGCTTACCATATTTAGTAGCACTTCTATAATTACTTCTTTTGTCATTACAGTTACTATTGTTAACCTACTAGATATCAGGTTCTATACTACCTAGTACACACTGTATACCAGGTTGCATGCCATTCACTTCTATATATGGTCTATAAGCCACACAAATCTCTATAAAGAAGTTATGGAAGTTTAAACTCACTTTACAGAAAGAAATTATTTTACTGAAATTTTGCCCTATCTAGAAAGAATTGTGACCAGGAATCAAACCCACATTTTAAATTTCATAAAACTACAGAAAATATAAAACTAGAATTCAGCAGTGTTGAAAGCTAAAGAGACAGGATAAACAAAGGAATAAAGGTAGAGAAAGATGAACAGAAGATAAGGGAAAGGAGGAAAAACCAGAGATAGACATATTAGATTGAGTTTTCAAATAAGAATGGGTGATTAAGAAAATCATTAAAATATAATTGAAATATATTGCTTTCATTCTGTTACCATTAAACTATAGAGGGTCCACAAGATAAAGGGCTTACAAGTATAATAAAAGGTGTTAAAACTCTATTGAAATATTAAAGTATCTAATTTATACATATGTATTTCCATACTTGAATTTCTTTTCTCCAAATATTTTAGCACCCTCTTCAATATGTGTTCCTGTGTCTGCAGCATTGTTTTCTCTAATAATCTTATAATTTTTCATCCATGCCTAAATCAATTCTTTTTTTGATATCTTGCTATACAGACTTACCTAAATTTGGGGCAAGTCAAGTAATTGTTAATCTGACTGAATAAAATTAAAAAGGAAAAAAAAATTGAAAACAGAGAAGGTGGTATCTTCAGAATTGTATTCTACTGTGAATTAATTCCTTCTCTGAATTCTCTGACATTTCAGTATTAACCACTTCCACTTATATGACCAAAGTATCAGAAATCACATTTCCAATTCTGGAGTTCCAATGAGTGGCAACCTTAGAGTAACAATATTAGGAGTATTTTACATACCTTAAAAGGTTTTATGCTTGACATACAATATATCGATAATTCTAAAAATAAATTTATAAAACTGTATACTCCCATTTTATACATAAGGAAACTGAAGGTTACATAAATAACCTACTTCCTCATAGTAAAAAAAAAAAAAACTGGTAAAGATAGAAGTTGGATTAAAATACTATTGTCTCTGACTTGAACTATATGCTCTAGGAAGAATTTACTGCAAAGTTTGCCTCTTGGCTATCCAAATATTAAAGACTAAATCCCTTATTTCGGGGCTGGGGATGTGGCTCAAGCGGTAGCGTGCTTGCCTGGCATGCGTGCAGCCCGGGTTCGATCCTCAGCACCACATACCAACAAAGATGTTGTGTCCACCGAGAACTAAAAAATAAATATTAAAAAATTCTCTCTCTCTCTCTCTCTCTCTCTCTCTCTCTCTCTTCTCTCTCTCTCTCTCTCCCCTCTCTCACTCTCTCTTTAAAAAAAAATAAATCCCTTATTTCAAGGAAGTACTGGGAGGATGAGTTTTAATGATGTCTTCTTGTAGTAAGAATACAAACTTATACAGCTTAAAGGTATGCTTTCTCATAGAAGTGACATCTAGGCCACATCATTTAAAATTTTCTAGTAGCCACATTAAAATAATTAAAATGGATAAAATTAATTTTAAAATATTTTACCCAATGTAACAATAATATTATTTGAACATGCAATCAATATGAAATTTGAGATTTCACCTGCATCTAAATTCAGAATAGCCACAAATGCCTAGTGGATATTGTAAGGGACAGTGCAGAAAAGAAACAGTTACCTATACATGAAAAACTTTTGTTTTGGTACTTTGGGTTGAACCCAGGAATACTTATCCACTGAGCCATATCACCGGCAATTGTAAATTTTAATTTTGAGACAGGGCCTCACTAAATTCCTGAGGATGGTCTTAAAGTTGTGAACCTCCTGCCTCAGCCTTCATTCTCTACCACCTTTCCCAGTACTCACTTAGTCATTGTATATAGCAGCACATAATAATCACTAATTTTTGGAGCAAATTTTCTTTTTTATTTCTTTTCTTTAGAGAGAGAGAGAGAGAGAGAGAGAGAGAGAGAGAGAGAGAGAGGAGAGAATTTTAATATTTATTTTTCAGTTTTTGGCAGACACAACATCGTTGTTTGTATGTGGTGCTGAGGATCCAACCCGGGCCGCAGGCATGCCAGGTGATTGCGCTACCGCTTTATCCACATCCCCAGCCCTGGAGCAAATTTTCAAATATAATTTTCTAGCCTACTTTAAATCAAAAGGTTTAGATAAAGAAAACTAAAGTCGTATACAATAGTGAATAAAAGTCACTGGAGAAATGAAATGAAATTAGTATTTAACTGTTAAATAATCTACAAGTACAGAAAACACAAGGTTTTCATTTTAATAAAATTATTAACAAGCAATTATCTATAATACACCAATATCACTATTAACATATTGCACAACCCTAATTTAACTCTTTTTGGAAGAATGTTCTGAAAGTTACAAAATGAACACATTTTCTTTAGAACAGGGTCATCTATTCCACAAAACCATGTTTGTTTTTATGTTGTTTATGTGCTTGAAGTACCATGGGAAAATACCATATGTAATTTATAAGAAATAGTTAGGAAATATATCAAAGATGCCAATTATAGCCTATGTTGAAGAGATCACTAACAAGTCAATATGAAATATTAGTAAGTAGGTTCACTATTCTTCTCCATTCTGTACTATGTACTTCATTATAAATAATGGCAAGTAAGAATATATGCAATGTGTAAGGACAGGCAGAAGAAAAAAATGAGGGCAGAATAAATTTCTAGGAAAATAAGAATAAAAAACTTGATTTAAAAAATAGCATCGTATCTCTGATTGTATATAAGGTATGCTGACACCAAATTCATGTCTTCATACATGTATTTTGTATAATGATTAGGGAAGAGTTATGAAAAATGGTGTTGTGAATGGATAATTGTAATAGTAATGCATTCAACTATTGTCATGTATGTAAGAAATAAAAACAAAATTAAAAATAAAAATAGCATCACTTGTTTCCTGATGGCAAAAAACGATAGTATTTAAAGACACTTTTACTATCAAATGGCCTGCACTTGTCATAAATCTCTACTCACCTATGGGATTTACACTCAGTATCTTCTCATTTTCTAAATTCATTTTTATACTGTTTTTTCATTTCACTTGCACTGATTAAACAAATTACCAAATAGAAGACTTCCTTTAGTACCTATTTTTTAAAACACAAAATTTTAACATTTTCTAAACTGATAAAATAATGTAAATCCAACATATTTAAGAACATGGTAAAGATTACATAATTCTATTTTGGGGGCTCACTGATGATTGAATTCAGGGGCACTCAACCACTGAACCACATCCTCATCCATGTTTTGTATTTTTTTTTTTTTTAGAGACAGGGCCTCACTGAGTTGCTTAATGCCTTTCTTTGCCTGAGGCTGGTTTTGAGCTTGTGATCCTCCTGCCTCAGCTTCCTGAGCCACTGGGATTACAGGCATACACCACTATGACAAGTTCAGTTCTATTTTTATGAGTTCAATTTATATTCCAAGAAACCACGAATAAATTAATTAACATTTGATTCAAATTTTCTCGACAAGTTTAACTATATGAAATACCACAAGATTTCAGTGTGTGGCAGTGCACCCTTTAAACTTGGAATTAAAACATACATTTTCTGTATGTATATATTTCAAGTTAAAGACATACACATATCCCAAATCTTTTAAGAATACCAAGCCCCAAAATCTGATGTTTTCATACACACACATACATAAATATGGGGAAGCTCTCTACCAATTACTTACAAGAACTACTCATTATTTTAAAGAAAGACTTTACAATTTTGTTTCTTGGGAATATATTTTAAAATATATTGCCAGATGTCAAATCTGAAGTAAGATTTCAAAATTTCTGGATATATTTTTTAAAAAAATAGTTTAAAGTACATAAGTGTTGTATACTGTTTAAGTCATAAATTCTGGATATAAGTTCTTCCAGTAATTTGCAGTGATTACAGTTGCAGTGTGCTTATCTTTCAAAATAAAATGCAACAATTAGTGAAAAACTAACTTCAGAATTTTTTTTCATATACAATGACTTACTGTTAGATGTCATTCTAGGATAAAATGATATATGATGCTTCTAGGAACACAAAGATGAGCTGACTTTTTAATTCCTCAATACTCCTTAAGTCCATAACTCTTTTCTCAAAATAAGAGTCTATGAAATTGTGAAACCAACACAAATACTGAGTATGCTAAAGTTATAAACATATGGTAAACCTTAGTGTAAGATGTTATCATATTATAGATTCAGAAATTAAGAAAACAGAAATATCATTATCTAAGTCTATTCGGAATAAACTGGCATATGTGATTCTATATAATCACTTTTCATTATAATTCCAAGCAACTCTGGATTTAGGGGAAAACTGAATCTTAAAATATGAATAAGAGGGCTGTGGTCATAGCTCAGAGAGCTTACCTAGCACAGGTGAGGCACTAGGTTCCATAATCAGCAACACAGAAAAATAAATAAAGGTATTGTGTCTGGAAACAACTAAAAATAATTTTTAAATGCATGTACACTGATTCAAACACATATGAACAAAAATAATCTGTAAACCAAAACATTTAGCCCTTTCCATGTCTAAGAATGCCACACACTGTTTAATTTCAGTATATTATAGGAAAGGGATAATGTGTTATATTTGTTATATGGTATATGTTGAGTTTTTTTAAACTAAAGTTATATTTTAAAGTGTTTCACTCTTGATGCAAATATAATCTATGAGATTTTTTCCTACAGAACCTTAGAAATAGAAATATAAAGCTCATAAAGAGAAATATAGAAATATAAAGCTCATAAAGCCTTTATATTTCAAAATCATTTTACATTCTTCATTTCATGCACCTCACAGGACAATTTTGAGGTAGTTTATTCTGCATTTCACACAATTAAATAGATTGAGAGAAGGTAGGTAATCAGTCCAAGGAGAGACAGCTGCTCAATGGAATAACCAAGGTTAAAATTCAGACCTAATAAATGAAGTAAAAGATTTTATAATATTCTTCATGAAAATTCTCTTTAGAGTTAATAGAGGGAAGCTTATTAAAGCATAGACTTCTATTGTTAAATCAAAATTTTAAGTACTGCTTATTGAACAACAAAATTATTTTAAAATATTATACAGAAGACATTGAGTTAGATAAATAAAATTATCAGGTTTTGCTTATTATCTATAACTTACTAAATTTGTTCTTATTAAGTAATTCTTTAGACAATGATAACCTTATGAAGAAATCAAGAATTCAGCCACACATTTGGTAGCAGCAAAGTAGTTGAAAGGATCAAGATTAAAACATTTTTAAATAAAAAAAGAAAAAAGAAAGGATAAAAAATCCCACATTCCCACTCTTCAAAGTAGATTTTTTTTATTTAACAATCTTAAAATATTCTCAACTTCAAATTAAGAAAATGTATAGGGAAAACCCCTAAACCCTAGTTCTTTCATACTAATCTATAAAAGTTAATTTTCAATGAGGAAACAAGAGGTGGAAAAACATTAAGTTGGAAAATATTAAGGCTGAAATTGAATATTTTTTTTGTCTCCAATGTTCTTCCTGATATTTATCCGATAAATTACTCTGCCATTTTTGGAAGTCATTTTTTAAATAGAAAATTACATGTTTTTTAAAATATAAAATGACATTTTTGCATTCCCTGGCTCCAATCGTCCTTATCAGCAACATAAAATCACCCGGAAACACTCTAGGAGTGTAACGCAAAAGTTTAGAAATTATCCAAGTAGCACTATAGAAATTATCCAATAGCACTTATTTTTGAATTCCTATTTTCCCTTGACCTTTACTACTACATGAAAACAAAGTATATCTTCACACCTACTGAGATACTTAGGAATTAAATTAACCATAATGAAACGTCATTAAAGGCATACATAACAATAGTTAAATTTAGAACATATCTGCTGTGGGCCATTTTTTAAAATGTATAAGGCGGCTTCCCAAAGAGTATCCCTTTAATAAAAACACTAAAATTTCTGGAAAACAACAGTAACAATTTAAAGTTAAAAACAGGTGGCAACGTTTCATCCTGACCGTCCTGACGCACTGCATTGTTAATCACCTGTGGATCCTATGGATGCTGCTTATGCAGCCGGTTGGCACAAGGGCAAGAGGGAGATGGGAGACACAGACGACTGCAGAGCGGCTCTAAGCGCTTAAAAAATATCCTGCATCCTACAGCAAACTGATATATGCAGCAAAACAAGGACCCCTTCCGTCCTGTTTCTTTGAGATTATATTTAATTTACCCAGACCCTTTTCCAGTGGAGGGACACAGGACAATCAGAGCGGGGCTGGGCGGTGGGCACGTGTCTGACTCCCCATGAACGTGCTGCAATGCAGCCGCATGTTCTGGACTCCCAAGGCCCCCAGCCCCGAGACTCCTGGGAGGTGCCTGGGCTTCTCTGGGGGAAGGAAAAAGGTGGGGACCGTGTAGACCATCCTCCCAGAATTTCAGCCTCACGGAAACACACTTTGATCCTTCTCCAAAATTAAAACTCTTCTGCAAATATAACTCTTGATTCAAATATAATCTGCATCCCTGACAAAGCGCCCACGCCCACAAGCGCCCCGTCGGTGGGGAGAGGTCTTGGGAGAGGGGAAGCGCCAACCCCCTGCAGCACAGGGCCATGGGACAGGCCAGCCCGCTGGCGGGTTTGTATCAGGTGGCGCGCCCTGCCTGCCAGGACCCTGCGCCAGGACCCCGCCACATCCTCCATGCCCCTTTCCCCTCCCCACAGCGTGGTGTCCTCCGAGGAGGCTCCAGGACGGGGTCAGAGGACATGGTCTTCCCGAGCCTGCAAGCGGTGCCCAACATTACTGACCCCTAAGTCCCACCGCCACTAGCCCACGCGGGTGGGTTTGGAGGGGCCGAGAATCCCTGTCCACCGGCCAGGCCAGGACCCCGCCTCCTCCCCAGGTGCTGTGGCCTCTGAGGAGGGTCCGGAGCTCCGGGAGAGGGCAAGGTCTTCCTGGCCCTACAAGCCGTGCCCACTGTACTGACCCCTCAGTGTTGCCACCACTCCCCAGGTACCTGGTTGTCCGGCCTAGACCTGGCTCCTCAGCCTCGGCTGCCACCTCGGGCCACCAGGGCCCCTCTCACAGTTTTTGTATTCTTCTACCCAGTAAAGGCTGTGCACACAGTGGAGTTTATTGGCCAAGACACAGAGGTCCTCTGGTCAATCATAGCTGTGGAGCTAGAGTGCTGAAGGGAATTGGGGGGAGGGGCACAGCGGGGCACCTGCGCATTTGGCTCCTCACAGTGGAGGCACTGGGATTCCAGGAGCTCGGAATTGTTGGGACACTTGTCTGGATGAAACCTGGGCAGAACCTGGGATGGGAGCTAGGGCAAGGCTGCCTTGCCCCAGCTCACCCATTCTCTCCAGAAGGCGTTCAACAGACTCAGCTGAAGCCAGGGTTTTGGGCTTCCTGAGCGCCCAAATTTCGTTCTGAACTGCCAACTCTCCAGTTCCTTCTCTCAGTGTCCCATGCTCACTCCTTGGCTGTGTGAAGTTCCCGTGCTAAGAAGTTTCTCTTTGTGAATATCCACAACCGTTTGATATAGAAATAGTTCCCATTTCACAGATAAAGAGACTAAAACAAGCTTTGAAGTCCCTTGGCAAATTAGGCAGGTTGCTGGAATTCAAATGCACCCATACAGAATTTCAAGGCTGTGGTTCTCCACCATGCAGGCGGTTTTTGTATTGAAACAGTCTCCTGTGGCTGGTCTCTGTGACTTTTCCTCACAAGCTGTCTGATGGACAATGTTTGAGTGGTGTGTTGGTCTCTCCAAAACTAACTGCCTCCTCCCCTACCAGCTGGCTCTTTCTCCTGTCTTTAAACCTCACCATGCCTACATATCACCTCTAGTGCTACTATTTCTCTGCACAAAATAAAACACTCTTCACTAGTTTCTCATCAATTTCTGGAGTGTCAGAACCTCAGCTAAACTTTCAGGAACCGCAGTGAGGTTGAAGGCTTTCTGGCCATGTCTCTATGCTCTTTCCAGTACATACCCACCTTGACTCCAACCCACTTGCATCAAACACAGCTACATATGCTTCCCCATTTTCTTCATCATATCACCTTGAAATGGGTCTGCCCTACTCCATCTCTACCTGGTGCAATCCTATCCACGCCTCATGCTGCACCCACTTAGTCTTTATTCTGCCTCATAATTTTCATGATCTGTTTTCCTGTTCCCTGATTTCTCCCAGTACCACAGGCCCTGATCAAATTTTACCTAGTTTTATTTTATATGAGTCCCTGTCTGAACTCTTCTCCCTAACAAGAATGTAACCTTGATGAGGACAAGATTTGTCTCACTCATTATTATTGTGGTGCCTAAGAAATTGCCTCATCAACTTAATACACCCATGCAATGAATACATCTTGATACGAGTCCATAAAGGTTCTCAGCAGTTGGTAGTCTTCCCCATCATTTAGACAAGGGCGTCTGAATTAGCCTCATGGGTCATGTTTGCATGTTAAGATCACAGCTTCCCACTCAGTTTTATGATTTTTTTTAATCATCTGCAACCATCCTTTCTTCTCTCAGTCTCAATTCCATCGAGAGGCTATTTTTTCCCCAACCCTCTATTCTTTTCATGTTTTTTCCTTCTCACTTGATTTCATTTCTTGACCCTTTCCTTCTTCCTTCCTGTGATCAACCTCCTTTTAAAGCCCTTCGAGGAGCTTTCACTTCCATCCTCATTTAGCATAAATACTAAGTACCAGTATCATAGCCATGCTGTGTTGGGCAGATATCCTAAGATTTATTATATAAGAATAGGATATAGATACCATTTTTAAAAGAACATACAAAAAACTCTGTTTTAGCAAATCAACCCAAGAAGAACTCATAATGGAGTAAGAGGTTCATAGCACTACCCATGATGCCTGGCATCCTAGGACCCATCTTAGGGTACAGATGACCATTTAGGCCAAATAGTCAAATAGGAGATGGGGTTCTAGTTTCAACTTCCCCTCTAACAATATCTAAGAACTTCAGCCCCTCTCAGGTGTCTGTTTCTCCATAAGTAAAATTCAGAATTGGGGTTAGGTCAATAGTCCCCAAGGTATTTTCCAAAGAACACAAATTTTGCAGAAATTTAACAGATGTCATGCAAAAATGGGGTAGGGATTGTTCCATGTCCAAAATCTTGGGAAAACCTCTTTCAACAAACTTAAAAACTTTCTTTTCTCCTAACTCTTCACAATACTTTTATTAAACTATGCACCTTAAGACTCTTGGCGGACAAGGTAGGAAACAATGTGTTGACTGGTAATTCTCCTTTTAATTATAGAAATTATTTCCAGAAGCCATTTCTGTGCATATTGGAGACAATAAAGACGGATATATCAGAAGATTTTGAACAAGGAATAATCTACAAATTTATTTCTCCTTTCTAAAGCCTTATTGAAACTAACAATTTAGAAAATTTTAATGCATCAAAGATAAGGGAGGAACAAAGGAAGAAAAAACTTTCTAAAACTGAGTAAACCAGTTTGAGAAACATATTTTTGAGTAGAAGAATTTTGCAGGTGACACTGAATTTTAAGTAGGAATCTTGGAGAATAAGGTTATTCTCAAATATAGAAGAATTAACAAAAAATAAGAGGAAAATATATAAAAATACACTTAGAAATGTCATGTTTTCTAAAGAAATCTTAGTCAAATGGATATATAATAGGAGAGATTAATTTAATTGACTTTAAACTTAATTATATGGGCTAATTTAAAATGCAATGTCAGTCCATATTTTGATGTGTTAAACTGATTTCTCAATGGTTCTGTTGAAAATCAAAAGGAAACAAAATTAGTTCACACCATTAATTTGGCAATTTGGGGGTAAAATTCACTTTTTTAGCAGAGATACACAAAGCAATGTCGTGAAACATCCTCAAAAACGTGTTCCAACTGGAAAACATGCATGTATATTTATATATGTATGTATTCCAATAGAAGCATATATGTGCATTATATATGTGTGTGAAAATGTGTTTGTACACATGCAGATGTCATGGACATGCACTGGGACTTAAGAGGTTAAGCAGCTTATAATTTGAAATGGTGATTTTAAAATACGTTAAAGCATAAAAAGGGACCTATGTCAATAGGAAGGAAAAGACACAGAGTCTAGGGTATGCAAACTTCTATTCTCTTTGGTTGTTGAGTCAATATGTAGGCAAAGCTTTTATGTGGAACATTGTGCAAACATGAAACAAAGTGATTACTCCTTGGTTTGCCTTTGGACTGTACTATTGTCAGGGTTCAGAGAACAGATTCTCCACACCCAGGGTTCTTTTATGAGTCTTAATTATGAACCCCTGAGGAACTCAGTGGAGCCTGGGGTTACTGGAGATGATGTCTTTCTTGGCATATTTATCATCTACAAATCATCTTCTATAAATATACCTCAGCAGGCTCATCATCAGGCCAGCTCAGGAACCTGTGATTTATGAAGGTTACAGGAAACAGTGTGAAGGCTGAAACACTTTATTAAGGGTAGCTTTGTTTTCTGATCCAGCCCTGCACTCTACTTGAATAGAAATGATTCTGAGAATGAGTGTTCTTTTCCATTTAGAATTAAGCCTTTTAAAATTCTCTTTGGATGTTATTCTTACATCACTGAGTTTTGACATTTAAGAATTTCTTAGAAACATCAAAATCACTATGTTAAAGGATAATGTGAGAAACCACTAAATGTAAAATAGAAGCATATTTAAACCTTACTTTTCTTTCATTTTTTAAAGTACAAACTGTGCAAAGCATTTTTTCTTAATTTTTATTACATATCTATCATTAATCTGTATTTTTCTCTGGATAAAATAACAGAACTGACCAAAATGTTTTGTAGATACCATGATTTCAATCTCTGGAAGTTGAAATAAATAAAATGTGTACCTTCTTTGTATTGCTGAATGTTCTTTATTTTTTAAGAAAAATGTGTTTGTTTTATAGAGTTTGCCCTGAACATATAAACCATATATTCTTTGCACATTTGTTTCAATGAATTAAAATTGTTTTAATGAACCAAAAATGACACAAAACAAAAATGCCACCCAAGTTTCTCTCACTGGTGATTTGTTCCTGCAAATACTCTTAAAGCCAGCCAGGAAATGATTAACGTTTCCTTTGCAGGGTTTTTCTTTAAACACTTATCCTAGAAAAGAAAGCCTTGAAGAGGGTCATTCTATTAACATGTATTAAGAAGCAAAGGGCCAATTTTAATATTTCAAACCACTATGTTGTTTTCACTCAGCTGTTTTCACTCTAACATTTTAATAAAATATCTTTTTCTTGGCTACACAATCGCCCCAGGAGAGAGGAATAAAAGAATAAAAATGCAGAAGAGCAAGGAGACAAAATGATAGTAAATTGCTTTATTCAACTTTACCTGTGGCTCAAGCAACTCACCCTTAAGAAGACTCCACACTTGAAATGAATTACCCTTTATGGCCTCCTCCCACACATCACTGAACTATTTGAGCACTTGTTTTGCAAACCACCAATTGAGTCTACAAGCAGAGACATAGTAAGGAGTCCAATGATATTTTTGCAGCCCATATTTGAAGCTAGTTCAGCAAATACTTCAAGAGCCTACAGTTTAGGAGGCTAAATAAATAAATAATAAAATATGGGGCGGGGCAGTGGAAATTTATCTTTTCCTTCCCTCTTACATGGAGAATCAGGTCCTTCTCTTGGTTTTCCCAGGTTTCTTCCCACTTGTTCCCCAAGCTTGTTACTAGGGAAAACTTGAAAAAGAAAAAGATACATTAAGACCACAAAACAAAACAAAAGTTTAGATGTCACAACCATGATCCCATTCCCATGCAGAAATCAATGCAAGATTACCAACCTAGGTCTCTGCACTGCAGTCCCTACATAACCTGTACCGAACCTGAACAAATTAGATGTTAATTGTGTCCTTGCTGAGAAAAACTACTATTTCCAGGCCAAGACCCACAGCAATGGAAGCTGAGATATAGCCCCTTCTGCGCGGCCTGGATCAATTCTGAATCCTGATGCTGAAATGACGTGCTGAAAGACAGAGAAGGATGGTCAAGTCCAGCGTTTACTTCCCACCCTTCAGAGTCGCCTTCCCATTCACCATACGCTCCTCACCCCACCGGACCCCCGCCTCACAGTTTCTCTTACAGTTGGTCGCTGCCAGCCCGAGCGTAGGAACCAAGCACACAAAACATTCCCAGACGCAGAAACTACCCCTTTTGGCACTTGCCTGGGTTTGAGTAGTGGTGACCTGCAGGCATGGCCCTGGCTGGATCTCCATGGCACACTCCTCCAGCATGCTCCCTCTCTCACCGGCCCGCCCCTCTCCCTCTCTCTCCCCCTCGCCCCTCTCTCTTTGCCCGCCCCTCTCTCTCTTTGCCTGCCCCTCTCCCTCTCTCCAGCTCACCCCTCTCTCTCTCTCTGCCCACCCCCTTTCTCTCTCCCGTCTGCCCCTCTCCCTCCCGCCCCTCTCCCTCTCTCTCCCGCCCCTCTCCCTCTCTCTCCCGCTCGCCCCTCTTGCTCTCTTTGCCCGCCCCTCTCTCTCTCCCGCCCGCCCTTAGGGCCCTCCCTCTTCTCCCACCCAGCTGCTCTCCTCACATGCTCTCACACACACCCGCCCTCTGGAGACAGAGCTCCTAGAAGGTTCCCCAAACGCGCGGTGCACAAGGAGCCTCAGGCCAGCTTTTCGGCGCACAGAATGAGTGCTGGCAGCGGGTGCGGGCGCTCACTAGCACGCAGGGGGACATCTTGCGGGCGCGAGCTTGGGGAAGGGCAACTCTCTAGCGTGTACCCCGGGGAGATGGAGCGCAGCTCGCCAGCGCGCACAGCCAATACTGAGCTTTACCGTCTCTCAACATCTCTCGCCTCCCTCCTCGCTGAGAATTCAAATAGCTTTCTGATATCACCAGCCAAAGATATTTTCCCCACCTCTCCTTAGTCACCTTTTGTCCATCAGTACTTATGGGAGATGGGTGGGAGGAGGTAGAGAGAGGAAAGCGGAAAGAGGGAAAAGCATAAGCTTGAGCCTTTCCATCCAACCAGGAGTACTCCTGTAATAAATCCACCAGCCCAACAAATCTGCCTTAGCAGCTGCCACCACCACCACTGGTCTCAGTGCTTTCTTTACTTCTTGGCTATTCGGTTTTGGGGGGGATAGATTTCGTAAAGCAAATCTTTGTTCTTAATCCACTTTCATTTTTTTTGTGTGTGTGTGTGTGTGTGTTTATTTGTTGAGAGATTTATATCTGTGCACAACTGGGAACATATCTGCCACTTAATGATATAAAAAAGCTAGGGTAGACTTAGGCCTTAGTCCAGCCTTAGACAGTATGCTACATAATTGAAACAAAAACATCAACAGCCAGTGTCACCCTGAGAAAAGCAAGATTGGGACCATTTATATGACACCCTAACTAAACAGTTTTCTGTGCTTTCTAATTTACATTGTGCTGTGAAAGGATCTACACGTTCATAAGTGCTAAGATCAGAGAAAAAGTGATAGTTGTCTATGTTCAGGCAAGGACCTCCATGGACTTTAACTCCTGGGATCAGGAGAGAGAAGTTAAATCTAAAAGAACTTGGCTTCTACCTTAATGAGTGTTCAGCAAACGAAGAGCTCCAATCTTGGGTTTTCCCCTGTAAAAATCACAAGACTGCCAATTATTTCCAGAAGGAAAAATTTTCATCACTGAATGTATTCTCTCTTAATAGCTTCTGTTCAATGAAAGAAACTAATTGTCTCACATAAAACAAAGATTCCCAACCTACGTGGCAAAAGAATAGTGAGAGGCTTAGGCTGAAGGACCCCAAATATAAAGCCATTTTAAATCCTCAAGCGCTGGGAGTAAGCTTACTGAACACGTGCAAATCTCCCCTAGATCACAACCCAGTCATTTCTCATTGCTGTACAAGTTTCTCAATGGGCTGCTAAAATCCCAAGCAATCGTGCAGAGAAGGTGTTATAAATAATACTTGCCCATTAATCCCCCAAAAGGTTTGTAACACACACTTTCTTTGGCTACATGACAGACTGAACTCTACAATCTTTCATCAGGGATTTGATACACAAGTCAAACAGTGGACAATTGTATACAAAGCACCATTGTTAAAATAACTTTTATCACCAGGCATGGTGGTGCATACCTATAATTCCAGCAGTTTAGAAGGCTGAGGCAGGAGAATTGAGAGTTCCAAGCCAGCCTCAGCAACAGTGAGGAACTAAGCAACTAAGTGAGACCATGTCTCTAAAGAAAATACAAAATAGATGTTGGGATGTGGCTCAGTGTTTGAGTGTCCCTGAGTTTATTTCTCAATAGCCTTCCCCCCAAAAGAGAGAGAACAGCTTTTGTCAATAATTTAATAATAACCAAGACTCAAGAAACTACGAATATGGGAAAAAGAAAGCCCTTGTACACTGTGGGTGAGAATGTAAGTTTAAAAATGTCATTTTTGAAAATAGTGTAAACTCTGAACCATTTAAAACACAACTAAATATAACATGGTTAAATTGATTCTGGGTGTAATTTCAAGGTATTAGAATCAGGAAGATAAAGAAACAACTGCATGCCAAATTTTATGTACCAGAATTGTCAGTAGTAAAAAAAAAAAAAAAAGAAGAAGAAGAAGAAATAAAGTTTCTTCAAATGAAGGTTGTACCAGGAGATTACTTGTAACTGCAGGGCATCTAACTACTCCCCTGTTAACCCTTACACCATATTTCAGACCATTTTCTCTTGGCAACAGAGGACACTGAGACTCAAATTAGCTAGACACTCCAAAGTATATAGACATGAGAGCTGTGGATAGCTCAGAAACCTCTGAGCCAAGAGAAAGTATAAAAGTGACACGAGGACACATCATTCTGTCAAGTCTACAATGGGGAATCCCCACTCAAAGACTTTCCAATAAGGTATCTGTATCTATGGAAGACAAAGAGGGGGCAGAAATGAGCATTGTTTTACAAATGAGCCAAGTGATCTTCTCTTTTTTTTCCCTCTCATATAAAGTACAACAGAGAAAAATCCCATAAACAGTGCCATCTAGTGTTGGAGAAAATAGTTACACAATACTGTGTCTGTCTGAAATATAATAGGAGAAACTGTTTATTATACTGTGGAGTAATAAAGTTAGCATTAGGAATGTGAACAAGAAAATGAAAATATAGGATATATTCTGAGATACGAATATAAAGCTAAAGATCAGTTCCAGCATTCTGAATTTGATGTTCTGCTTCTCAGAAATTTCAGGAAGAAAAAACAACTCAATCACCTATATACCAGCAAAGCCTTATGCAAAGAAACAAAAATCACACCTGGATTTGGGATTCTCTCCTGAAAATCACAGCAATCATTAGCATACAGTCTGGGGAAATGCCAGGTTGCCAGAACAAAGCTATACACATGGGTTGGGGCCATGATTGAAGATACCATGAATGGAGAAAACAGAATTTCCAAAATTTCAGCTGCTGGTATATTTCCCACTTGATTTCCCAGAGGAAACTCAGAAATGAACTGCTCCATAGGAGGATTTATTTTGTCAGACACTAGAGACTAACTGTAATGGATCCACAATTTTTTTTTCATATGTAAGACCATTTTATTTAAATGACCCATAGACACATTCCAAATGTTTCATTAAACTCCTTTGTCCTCCCTCCCCTTCCCCCCTACCTCATGATCCTGGAGATTGAATCCTGGGCCTTATGCTTACAAGGCAAACACTGTACAAGCTTAGCAATACCTCCAGGCCCATTTGAGGGAAGGAAACAAGGGAATGAAATCAGGGGCACTCCACTGTGAATGACTTTTGTTTTCATTTTTTTTTTTTTTAGAGAGAGTGAGAGAGGAGAGAGGAGAGAGGAGAGAGAGAATTTTTAATATTTATTTTTTAGTTCTCGGCAGACACAACATCTTTGTTGGTATGTGGTGCTGAGGATCGAACCCGGGCCGCACGCATGCCAGGCGAGCGCGCTACCACTGAGCCACATCTCCAGCCCTTGTTTTCATTTTTAATGTGAATAGTAGAAACTTTAAAATTATACTTATTGAGTCACTTTTTTTGAGGGGAGGAATATGGGAACATTGCTGACTCAGGGAATTACTAATGAGTTTAAATCTTAAGCTGTTTTTTATAAGAGCAGAGAACAGAAAAGTTAAATAATTTTTAATGTAACTGTGATATAATTTCCATAAATAAAAATATATACATATTTATTCACAAATTACTTTAACCATATATACAGTGATAAGTGTCAATGCACTTCTCTATGGGCTGAACTCTAGCAGCAGCTGGTCAATCTCCTTGAATGCTGAGAGCCATTAGCCAAGTAGGTATGACGCATGGCAATTTCCTTGTCAGCATACCCCATGTTGCTTAGAAGGACTCTCCATTGTGGAAATGGGCTTGCCTTGGTCTTTTGCAGTGACATTGCATGTAAGGTGACCTTGCTCAAGGACCAGGGCAGATCCGGGTTTAGGGCGGATTGGGGTTTAGGGCGGTTCCAGGTTTAAGGTTATTCCTGCTGGGAATAGGGCGTATCCTGCTGCCTGAGTTCCCGTTGAGTTCTCAAGGGATTCAGAGAGTGGAGGTGGAATTTGGCCAGAATGTGGATTTCCCCAGAATGTGTGTAGAGTGCCAGTGAGAGTTTCGAGAATAAAGAGTTGCTGTTTGAATCTACAAGGTGTGAGTGGCTCATGATTTTGTGCCCAGCCAGACTGTAGCACTTGAAGCCTCCATCCTGCTGCCCTCGTTTTCTTTTTAAAAAATATTTTGTTTTTTTAGTTGTTGATAGAACTTTATTTTTATTTATTTATATATGATGTTGAGAAACAAACACAGTGCTTCACACATGCTGGGCAATTGCTCTTCAACTGAACCATCACTCAACATCTCATTGTTTTCTTAAGTGAATGAAATTTGACACAATCAACCAGACCTTGTATTTTTTTTTTGTAACACATGTGATTTTATTTATTGCCCATTTATTTCATCTGGAATCTAAACTTGGTTTACCTGTTGATTTGTGTGATAAATTTCACAAGGCCTTAGTTGTCACTCCTGCTTTGTATGTAGTTCATTGATGGAAAGCATTCTTATTTGCACTAGTACATAGATCTCGGATCTGAGACTAGAGATAATAGATACAAGATTTTGCTGAAACAACTAAAAAATCCATATTCATCTTTCTCTCTGACATATAGGACATATATCAGCATGTGGAAAAATAGGTTTTTGAGATGGTAAGCAATGGCAATTTTTTGTTCACCATCTGTACTCCTCTGGGGCTTCATCGGGTAGTTGGGGGAGGGGAAAAAAGGGTAAAATCTTTGGCTGCGCTCCTAGTTTTTTCCTCTACTTTTCATAATCAATTTCTACAACATAACATTTTCCCCTGCTTCATCTTCCCCATCCTTGTAGCTTTGATTCTCACTGACATTGCATTTCCTGTTGCTAAAGCCTGTTATTCTTTATTCCTGGCTTTCCTATACTGTTGGCCTGGAAGAAGGTACAAGGTTAGCCCAGCTGGAGAATGACTTGGTTTCTGGACATTTCCTCACACTAGGTTAGATTGTGTGGCCTCCTATGGAAAACTACTTGAGAACAACACAAGGTGTGATATATTTGAAACTTCTTTATGTGATACTAATCATCACTCACTATTACTGAGGTCTTCTATGTGCCAGGTGCTGGGCTAAGTGGCTTGCCGCAATGCTACTATCTTGGGTGAGGATCACAGCAGCCTTTAAAAGAGGCAAGCCCTGCCATTCCCATTTCATAACGGAGGGAAGCGAGGCTCCCAGAGGTGCAGTAACGGCCCAGGTAGCAAGGTAAAACCCCCTCACCTTGACTCACTGTGCTCTCCCTCTTTTGCCTGGGTAGTGCCCATTCATCTTTGGGAGATGTGTCCCCTCCCCTAGGCTGCCCTGGGAGCCTCAGACGCTGCACTGCGGTCACACACTGGAATCTCTGGGTTCAGTCTCAGTGCTTCTCAAGGCAAATCTGGCATACGTCACCAAGACTCGGGTCAGGTTCTTCAAACTAGACCACTGGACTGACTCGCGGCTCCCAGAAAAGAGGAGATATCAGCAAGCACCACAAGTCACTGCAAGCCAAGAACTTTTATGACAGGTGTGTGTGTGTGTGTGTGTGTGTGTGTGTCCGTGTGTGTGTGTGTGTTTGTTGGTGCACACACACTTGCTTGTGAGGGGTGCTCAGGGCATGGGGGAAGGGGCTGTCTAACCAAGAAAAGAGTAGTTTGCTCAAGTTGTGGGGAGGCCTCTTCCTTAAGGAATGGGGGAAGCAGGTGGGGGGCTTGGCTGTGGGTGGGAACATGGCTGGCACTCTCCCCAGGGCATCCCCCAGCCCAGGCCCCTCCTACCCTGGCCCCCACCCTTGACTCCCACTCTCCCCAGGGCTGAGTATCTTCACGGGAAGCATGGGGTGGACATGGAAGTCCAGGGGCCACAAGAAGCACAAGATGAGCAGCTCCTTATCTGCCTGGATTTGAACCACAAGGAGGTGCTGACCCTGAGGCTCCTGAACAGAGGAAACAAACCTGCTACCCTCAGTCACCTCTTTCCTCTCTGCTGGACACCCCAGTTTGCCTTCTACTATGGTGACCAGAAGCTGCCCTGCCTGCTGGGCCCTGGTGAGTAGCTTTCCAAAGGAAAGAACTCTGGTAGGCAGGGCTTGTCCTTGCAGGGCTGCAGCTTTGGAGCACACACTGTGGCTGTCCAGTGGTCTCCTCTCAGGATGGGTCCGGCTGCGGAGTGTCGGGGTCAGCATGTTGGTGGGAGGGTCTCTTCCTTCCCTCCCCCATCCCATTCACTCAGCCTTCTTCCTGCAGGTGAATGCTATGAGTTGCATGTGCAATGTAAGGCCAGCTTTGTGAGCTACTTCCCAGCCACGGTGCTCTGGGAGCTGCTGGGACCTAGGGAGTTGGGTTCAGAAGGAGCTGGCACTTTCTACATTTCCCGTTTCTTTGCTGCCATCGCCCACAGCCCTCTGGCTGCACAATTGAAGCCCACGACTCCCCTCAAGCGCACCTGGATCACTGGAAACCCTGTGTTGACCAACCAGATAGAGGAAGGAGAAAGACCTGACTTGTAAGCCCTCCATCCAGACCTGATGGGTCTTGGCATGTCCTTATCACAACAGTGTGGGCCCTTGGGAAAAGCCCAGACCTGGGAACCAGGGGCCCCTTTATTCCCTCCTCTGGGCTCAGAAAAATTTTTCTGCCTAGGAAGCAAATTGCAGGAGAGTAGCAGGAACAAGGACAGTATGAAAACATATTTTAAGAAGTGTTTTCACTGTGTAATGAATTATCAGGCAGCCCATTATAGACAGACACACCTCTCTCTCTCTCTCTCTCTCTCTCTCTCTCTCTCTCTCTCTCATAGCATTGGGGATCAAAACCATGCATGCTAAGCCCATGTTCTACCCAGCCCCCTCTCTTCTGTTTTTAAATTAAAAAAATGGTAGTACTGGGAATTGAAATCAGTAAAGTAACACTTTACCACTGAGTTAGAGTCCCAGTCCTTTTTATTTTGAGACAGGATCTTGCTACATTGTTGAGACTGGCCTTTAACTTTTGATCCTTCTGTCTCAGCCTCCTGAGGTGCTGGGATTATTGGCATGCACCACCGCACCCAGATCTCTCTCTTTTTTAAAACAACTTTACTGAAATAATTCACATATCATACAGGTCAGTGATTTTTTTAGTATGTTCACAGATATGTGCAACCATTATTACAGTCAGTTTTAGAACATTTTATTATGCCAAAGAAGAGTGAACCAATACCCTTCAGCTACCACCCTTTTATCACTCACCCACCTGCTCAGTGCTTAGCAGCCACTCACTTTATCTCTGTCTCCATAAATTTCCCTATGCTGGACATGTCATGCAAATGGACTCATGTGTAAACATCTTTTCGACATAGTTAGCTAGTTACAAAATACTGTAGGACTTTCACAGTTAGATAATTGTTCACTTTTATTTAACAATATATAGGTGCCAGGTGCAGTGGCACATGCCTATAATCCCAGTGACTTAGGAGGCTGAGGCAGAAGAATTACAAGTTTGAAGCCAGTCTCAGCAACTTTGTGAGGCCCTACGCAACTTACTGAGACTCTGTCTCAAAACCAAAATTAAAAAGGGCTGGCTGGGGATGTGGCTGAGTGGTAAAGTGCCCCTGGGTTCAATTTCTGGTACCCCAAAACAAAAACTATATATATATATAAATTAACCTGGAAGCCTGAATACCCCCCAAAATTAACATTGGCTGTCTCAGGATGGTAAAAATGTTATAATATTTTGCCAGATTCTTTTTTAATAATGAAAATGTATTATAAATAATATTTTTAAATATTCCAAGTATTGGGCTTTCCAAAATTGGTCCAGCCATGGACCGAGCAGCCACATGAGCTAGTGAGCTTCATGTCCTTGGGCAGAGGCTGCCGACCACCCTTTGGCAATGGCATCACAGGGGTCCTTGTGCATCCTCCACGGAGGGGCATTCCCAGAGTCTTGAAGGTCACAAGTTCAATGTTTATGACAGCTTTCCCCCCACTTCTGCAGTGCTAAAGGCTATGACTTGAAGCTAAGTATGGAACTGGAGATCTACTACCTACCCCCACGCCTCAGGCAGCTGCTCCCCATCCTTCTTCAGGGAACAAGTATCTTCACTGCCTCAAAGGAGATTGCTGAGATCAAGTAAGTACCTCCCCTCGGTACCCCACTCCCATCTTCTCTCTCCCTGCTGGCCTCTGCCTGTTGCTTTGGATGTCTGTCCAGCCTCCCAGGCTCTATTATTTCACCCTTGCTGAGCATGCCCACTTGCCAGGTGCTGTTCCAAATGGGCCTTGCCCATTATGGTGGGGAACAGTGAGCACTGATCATTTCTTTTATTTTATCTTGTACATTCCATATTCTGGTGAGTGCTTTGAAGAACTCAAGTAATGCTAAAGTAAAACCAAAGCAGGACAAGAGGATGAATTGGTGATGTTTTACAGAGAGCAGTCAGTCCTGACCTCTTTGAGGAGGTGACATTTGAACAGAGAATGACTTTTGAATGAGGTTAGGGTGTGAGTCATGGAAGGAAGATCTGGGGGAGAATGTTTCCGTCATAAGATCTACCGCGGATACTCAAGTCAGGTCTGAGGTTGGGTCAAGGACATCGGAGGAAGCAAGACTTGGGGCTCCCTTCTTCAAGGCCTCTGACCCAATCCATTTCTCTGTCCTTCTGGTCTTCTCTGATTCCTGGTGTGTTCCTAGTTGCAAATGGGAGAGGGTAGATGCTCCTGGTCATGGGGGTGCTTGACCTGTCCCTTTCCTGCCCTTCCCACTTCATCCCCCAACCATCACTGCCAGGGCCCAGCTGGAGACAGCCCTGACATGGAGGAACTATGAGGTGAAACTCTGACTGCTGCTGCACCTGGAGGAGCTGCAGATGGAGCACGACATCCGGCACTATGACCTGGAATCGGTGCCCATGACCTGGGACTCCATGGACCAGAACCCCAGGCTGCTCACTCTGGAGGTTGGGGCTCAGATCAGGTGCATGGAGGGCAGACTCAAGTCAGCCAACCTCTATAGGCCATTCCTAAATACAGGGCAAACTAGAAGGATAAAATGGTTCCTGTCACAGAGGGGCCAGCAAGGGGTAAGGTGGGCATCCCTTGCCGAAAATGGTGTCAGAGCAGGACATTGGGGTTTTAATCTAGACTTTGCTACTACTAGCTGTGTGATCTTGGGCAAGATCCTTGCTTTCTCTGAGCCATAGGTTCCTTATCTAAAAAGCATAGAGCTGGACTGGATAATTCTTGGGCCCCTTTCTAGCACACAGATTTTGAATGTGTGTACCTTAGACCATAATTACCCATGAGAATGAATTTCTCCACACAAATGCAGGTGGGAAGAGAGAACAAGGATGATCAGGGCAAGATGACTACAGGAGATGAGTTTTAACAAGATTTTAAAGGCAGAGTAGAACGGAGCTGGTGAGAGGGCAGCTGAGTAGAGTGGGAAGCGGCTGCCAGGCCTTAAACTAGCACCCTGGAGTTCTGCACCTGTGAGCAGCTGGGGAAGGTTGTCTCCTTCCTCTCCCCACAACTCCTGTCTGGTGGGAGAGGAAGGGGGACAGGGAAAATGCAGCTCTCTGAGTCTTGGGTTAGAAGGCCAGAGCCTCAGTTTTCATCCCTCAGAGGTCTGGAGAGCCTGGGGGTTGGGTCCTTCAGTGACCATGCTTGGGACAGAAGTTGGTTAAGTTCACACCCTGTAGGTTCCTGGTGTGACCGAGAGCCACCCCTCAGTGCTGCGGGGGGACCACCTGTTTTCCCTTCTGTCCTCTGAGACACACCAGGAGGACTCCATCACCTACAAGGGCTTCATGCACAAGGTGGAACTGGACCATGTCAAACTGAGCTTTTCCATGAGGTGGGTGTTGGGGAAACCCTTCTTCAGGCTTCTCCCTCAGGCCAGGGGAGACGAGAGGCTTTCTCCTAAGATGAGTGGATCCCAACCACAGGGCAGGGGCTTTTCTTCCAGGGAACTCTGAGCTACTCCAGCAGCTACCTCTCCTAGGGAGCTTTTATGGAAGTCTTGGAAAGAGGGAGTGGAGCAGATTGAGGTGGAGGGAGGTCCTGGCTTTTTACTGTCTGGCCCATCTAACTGGAGCTCCTCTACCTTTCTCCCTATCCAAACCCTCCTGAGCCAATTTGTGGATGGGCTGACTTTCAAGGTGAACTTCACCTTCAACCGCCAGCCCTTGTGGGTCCAGCATCGGGCCCTGGAACTGACAGGGCGCAGGCTGCTGTGGTCCATGCTTTTTCGTGTGGCCTCCAGTGGGGTCCCGCTGCTGCCCTCAGATGTGAAGCTCAAGTGAGACGGAGGGCAGGGGACTCCAGTGCTGGTTGGAGTGTGGGGTTTGAGGATGGAGTCCTAGAGGCCTCTGGGATTCTGGATAAGTTGAAGTTCGGATTCCTATCCTCCCTGCCAGGCTGTATGACCGGAGTCTGTAGTCAAACCCAGAGCAGCTGCAGGCCTTAAAGCACATTGTTATGGACACCGCACGTTCAGCCTCCTACATCATCTTTGGGCCTCCAGGCACTGGCAAGACTGTCACATTAGTGGAGGCCATTAAGCAGGTGAGGCTTGAGGATAAACCTAGGACCTATATCCTTGACTCCCCCAGATGGAGCTTTTTTCCCCAAATTCTGATTTCCTTCATCTCCCTGAAAGTTCTTGTTTCTCAGCAGCCATCAAAAGGAGGTGGGGAGGGCTGGGGCTGTAGCTCAGTGGCAGAGCACTTGCCTAGCATGGGTGAGGCACTGGGTTCAATCCTTAGCATCACATAAAAATAAACGGATAAAATAAAGGCATTCTGTCCATCTACAGCTACTTTTTTTTTTAAAGTGGGGAGCTAGAGTCAGTGTGGCTGTTGAGCACTGTTGAGTAGGTTGGGCACTGTGTGGCTCTTGCAGTGACTTTTTTCATTTCAGTATTCATAGACTTGTGTGTTTTATTGCAGTTGTTGTCCCACGTCAAAGTGCTAATTGGACTAGCAGGGCTCCAGGATAGAACTTGTCTTTTATATCACTGCCTCCCTTGGCTGTGGGAGGCAGATGCTGCACTGCCCCAGTGTGAGTCACCAGAGTTTGGGAAACTGCTTCCCACACTCTACCTGTCCGCATCTCAGGTGGTGAAGCACTTGCCCAAAGCTCACATCCTAGCCTGAGCTCCGTCCAACTCGGGTGCTGACCTTCTCTGTCAGTGGCTCTGGGTCCACCTTCCCAGCTCCATCTGCTGCCTCCTGGCCCCCAGTAGGGAGATCCGCATGGTACCTGAGGACATTAAGGTAAGGGAAGTGCAGAGGGTCAAGGGATGGCAGATGTCTGGGAGACTCTAAGGGTAAACCAGAAAACTAGGGAGACTTGGTTACTCACCTTTGGGTGGGTGAGAACCCTCCCTGGGCCTCAGTTTTCTTGTCTATAAAGTGGCCCAGTGCCAAAGTGAGGGGGGACATGGGTAGAACCAAGCTGATGCCTCATGTTGCTTCACAATCCATAGCCCTACTGTAACAGGGATGTGAAAAATGGGGAGTATGAGTTTCCTGCCAAGAAGGAACTGCAGGAATACTGAGTCTTAATTACCACTCATCATGGCCAGCAGGTGGGGAGTGTGTGTGTAAATAAAAGTGTAGTGGGCTGGGAAGATGGGGAAGGGTTCTCAGTGGGTGAGTGAGGGACCAGATTGGATGAGCATTCAGGTTTGGTAGTTGGGTGCCTGGGGATGACCCTGCCTGGCCTGACACCTCCCAGGTTGGTATCAGCCCAGTTTCCCATCCATCTCTTCACACACATCTTCATTGATGATGCTGGCCACTGCATGGAACCTGAGAGTCTGGTGGCCATAGCAGGGGAGTGGCTCAGGGTGGGGTGCAGGTGTGCCACCCTGCATGGGGAGATCCCATCACGTACCTTTCTCCTCATTCCACCCTTGCCTTCTAGGACTGATGGAAGTTAAGGAAACAGGCAATCCAGGAGGGCAACTGGTGCTGGCTGGAGACCCTCGACAGCTGGGACCTGTGCTGCAGTCCCCACTGACACAGAAGTATGGGCTGGGGTACTCGCTGCTGGAACGGCTGCTCACCTACAATGCCCTGTACAAGAAGGGCCCTGATGGCTACGACCAAGTTCATCACCTCAGTTAATAACCAAGCTACTATGAAACTACAGGTATGCCCACACCCTCATCTCCCTCCACTCCTAGCCCATGCCTCCGCACCCACTGCGCAGGAGGCTCTGGTCTGCATTCCTGGTGCTCTGCGCCTCTGTGATGCAGAAATGACTGTAGACTGGAAGGTCGGAGGCCTCCTTTAGCTAGTGGTTTCATTCTGGACTAGTGAGATTATCTAGATATGGGGTGGTCAGACACCAGGATGTGTCTGATGTCTGTCTCAGATGGCATTTCCAGGCAATCCAAGGAGAAATGAGAAAATGAATAGTTTTTCATAAAAATATTATCAAATTAGAGGGCTAGGCAGGGTTGTTTGTTTTGCAGTGGTGGGGATTGAACCCAGGCTCTCACACATGCTAGGCAAAAATTCTACCACTGAGTTACATAGCCAGCCCTGTTTTGTTTTGTTTTTTTTAAGAGTCTCTTTGTTGCCCAGGCTGGCCTCAGCCAGTCTCCTTTCTCAGCCTCCTGAATAGCTAGCTGGACCTACAAGCACACAGAGCCATACCCTGTTTATATACTTCTTTTAGTGAATAAGTTTAGACATTAAAAATGCTTGGATGAGGGCTGGGGATGTGGCTCAAGCGGTAGCGCGCTTGCCTGGCATGCGTGCGGCCCGGGTTCGATCCTCAGCACCACATACCAACAAAGATGTTGTGTCCGCTGAGAACTAGAAAATAAATATTAAAAAAAAATTCTCTCTCTCTCTCCTCTCTCACTCTCTCTTTAAAAAAAAATGCTTGGATGAGTACCAATAGGACAGTTGCAGAAAGGAAATGTTATTGTGTTTTTACTACTTTTATTTTTGGATTTAACATATTATCTCAAATAAGGGTAATGGGAAGTGATACATTGTTTTCATACTGACCTTCCTTGGCAAAATTGAAAGCTGAGTCCCTAATTTCTTAGTTTTTTTTTTCTTTCTTTTTTTTTTTTTTTGAGGGATGGGGTGTGCCAGGGATTGAACTGGGCACATGACCACTAAGCCACATCTCCAGGCCTATTTTGTATTTTTTAGAGACAGGGTCTTACTGGCTTTGAACTGGTCATCCTCCTGCCTCTGCCTCCAAAGCCACTGGGATTACAGGCATGCACCACCATACCTGGTAAATCTTAGTTTTTAAAAGTAATTTGAAAAAATAATAATAATTTCACTGGTCACTGGATCCCTATGGACCCACAAGTTCTGCTTTATGTGGTGTGAAATGCCTGGCAGGAGAACTTGCAGGTGAATGTGTCCTGCTATGCAGGAAGCAGAAAGCAAGACGCTCGTGTGTGGGCCTAAAGCCTGTCCCCTCAGGGGACAAAAGTAATCCAGGCCTTGGTCTAGCTCTCCCTCCCTCCTGCCTCTCAGGTCCCATTCCACCATCCTGGACATTCCCAACCAACTCTACTACGATGGAGAGCTGCAGGCCTGTGCAGATGTGGTGGATAGAGAGTGCTTCTGCTACTAAGAGGGTCTGCCTCAACAGGTGAGGCTGGACAGAGCAGGACTCAGGCCCCCACCCCCATATCTTGATTGTTTACTGAAGGTAGGAAAAGGCTCGACTGGACACCAGGGGTCCCTCCAGTTGTCACCTTGGCCTAAGCTTCCTTATTGCTTGCAAGGGTTTTGGAGTGGGAGGGAAGGGAAGCAGGGAAGTCCAGCTGAGGGTTTCTTCTAACCCTGTGTCCAGGGATTTCCCATCATCTTTCATGGTGTGATGGGCAAAGATGAGCGTGAGTGCAATAGCCCATCCTTCTTCAACCCTGAAGAGGCTGCCATGGTGACCTCCTACCTGAAGCTGCTCCTGGCCCCTTCCTCTAAGAAGGGGAAATCCCGCCTGAGCCAACGAAGCATTGGAGTCATCTCACCATACTGGAAGCAGGTAAGGCCCTCAGTTCCCAGCAAGGATGGGTCCTCCCCCAGGTGATACCTCTCGAACAGCCCTGGCCTCTGCTGGCCCTATATCTCAGAAGAGTGCAGAGGTCAGCCGCCTCCTCCCTCTTTGCTCCCCAGCTCTCTGGCCTCCTTTCTGCCTGGTTCCTCTTGAATTGAGGTGACTGCATAAGAGAAAGATGCCTTTCCCTTCATTCCAGGTGGAAAAAATCCATTATTGCATCACCAAACTTGACAGGGAGCTTTGGAGACTGGATGACATAAAGGACTTGAAGGTGACACACTACTTCACATTCACTCTCACCTTCTTTGTACCCTTCTTTTTCCCAAATCAGAGACCTCAGCTCCTGTGCCACTGCTTCAGTCTGGCCCATGTCTGTGTCCCACCTCCACTGCCTTGGACAGAACTGGGTTTTTCCCCATCCTCTTGCTCCTCAAAGCTCCAGCTTATAGTTCTGGCATGGGATCAGGAAGCCTGCATGTTTAACAACTTCCCATGTCACTGTGATTGGGCAGTTTTGAGGTCTTTGCCCTAAGAATGAAGTCCAAATGCCACAGCCTACCCCCGCCTGTCATGTGATATTATCACCTCATCTCCACCCTCAGTAGCTTAACACTTGCTCTGAGATGGTGATTTGAAACTCTTAGTACAGAGAAAAATCACCTGGAGTGCTTTTAATACTGCCAGGGCCAATTAACACTGATATCTCTGGGCAGAGCCAGGGCACTAGTATTTTTTGCAGCTCCTCAGGTGCAAGCCTGAAACCTACTCTTTTGAGATTTGGAGACATCTGCCTTGGAAAATTCTGATCAGGAGGTCTGGGTTAGGGCCCAAGGTTCTATAGTCTTAACAAGTACTTGCTGATTATCTCCAGGAAAGTTTCAGAAACACTGTTTGTAGTTACTGTATTCTTTGCAACACTGTTTGCTTTGTTCTGATGGCTTTACAGGCTCGATCCCAGAGTTAGCTTCACTCTTGAGGCTTGTGCTTCCAGAGAATGCCTCCTGTCCCCTGTAGCAGCACTCACCCACTGATCGACAATTGCCCAGTGTACCCTCCTTGCAGCTCAAGCGCCATGGGGCAGACGTTCCTTAAGTTCCCCTTGAACCCACCTATTCTCAAGCCCTGCCTCTATCTTTTCTAGGTGGGCTCTGTGGAAGAATTCCAAGGCCAAGAACGTAGCGTGGTCTTTATCTCTACTGTGTGAAGCAGAGATTTTTGCAGCTGGGTCTGAACTTTAACCTGGGTTTCCTTAAGAACCCCAAGGTTGGAGGGCTGGTGGGTGTGGCAGTAATTCTTCCTTCCTCTGGCCCTTCCTTCCCATGACCCCACCACTTCTTCCTTCCAGAGGTTAAACGTGGCTGTGACCTGGGCCAAAGCTTTGCTCATCATAGTGGGCAACCCCATTCTCTTGGGCCATGACCCTGACTGGAAAGCGTGAGCATTCCTGCCCTGTAATCCTTCATGGTGGCCACAAGCCCCAGCTTAGGCAGCTGTATCTTCATTACTACCTGCTTATGGCTCAATCCTCAGGATCAGTTAATCTTCATAAAACCTCCATCATATTTGTAAGTGAGCTGACATTTAGAGCTTGAGCAACCAAAGCTCAGATGTGGCAGGACCCAGGCCTGGCCTCCAGCCTATGCTGGTACTCCTCATCCAGGCCTGCACAGCTCTGTGTGCCAACACCTCTGTACCCCACAGATTCCTGGAGTTCTGTAAAGAAAACATAGGGTATACAGGGTGTCCTTTTCCTGCCAAACTGGACCTACAGAACGGACAGAACTTACTTCAAGATCTGAGCAAGCTCAGCCCCTCTACCTTAGGTATGGTTGGGCCAGGGTGGGCCAGGCAGGGGACAGTGGTGGAAGAGAAGGTAAAGAAGACAAAGCATACCTCCTTTCTTTCTAGGGCCCCATGGTCATGACTACCTCCCCCAGGAGTGGGAGAGTGAAGGGGGCCTGTCCCTGCAAGTGGAGCTCGAGTGGAGGAATGAGCTCTGAAGATACAGCTGCCTGCCTTCTCACACCAAGCGAAGCCTTAGCCCGCTGCACCCAACCCTGAACCAGAACCCAGCTGGGCTGCCCCTCTAAGGGACAGGAAGGCTGGGGGAGGGTGTTTACAACCAAGCCATTCCACCCTTCCACTCCTGGGGAGAATGACACATCAAGCTGCTTGTTAGCATTGTTATGGGGGAAGGGGAAGGAAGAAAAACTCTGAAAACAAAAAAATCTTGTTCTATGCAAAAGTTTCTTGATCGTGTCTCCTCATCTTGGCCCCAGATTCCTGTATCCCCAAGCTGACCTGCAAGAGGGTGAGACTGTCACACCCTGTCCAGGGCCACATCTCTTCACAGCCTCCATGTCCAGGGGAGGAAACTCAGTGGGCAGGGAAGCCACCCACCGGTTTCTAAGTTTAGTCCAGGCTAGAGACCATGCCCATCACCCGCCTCCCAGGCTAAGCCAGGCATGACCTCATCTCTGCTCTAAGACTCCACACTTCCACTTCCTGCCTTTGCCAACAGGGAGCCAGTCTGGCAAGCAACTTGGAAATGAAGAGAGAGATGGGACTCTGGGCTTGTAGCCAAGATAGGAACCAGACAAAGGAAACAGGAAGCTGCCACACACATGTTGGAACCTGTGGCCTTTATTCATGCCCCCCACCAAGTGCAGTCAGAGACAAGGCCCCTGCCCCAAAGAGAAACCCCAATCCACCTACCCTAGAAATGCTCCTCTGAGCCAGAAGTATATAAAGTGCTAGTGTGTGACCATCCTCTGGGGAGGGCCAAAGGGAGCAAGAGCCCTACCCCTGGACCAAGGCAGCAGGGACAGGGACTGCTCAAGAAGGGCAGGCCACAGGCCCAGCTCCCAGAGGACAGGGAGGGAGGGCAGGCCTGCCACCACTCTGGGGGCTAGGGAAACGATGCAGTCCTGGGCATGAGGGAACTGTAAAAAGGAGCCTTCAGCATGGAGTCCTAAGGGTGGAGCTCAAGGGCAAGTGGGTGATCCCTAAGACCCTGTGAAGAAAGGTGGCATCAGGAGCCGTGGGGATCTCAGAGAATGGGACAGCCCCTCCGGCGCTTATTCTTGTGGACCTGGAGGCCAGCTCGAGTGGCCATCTCGAAAACCTCTGGCACTCCCTCATAGGTTTTGGTGGAGCACTCAAGGCACTGATATGATTTGCCATATCCCAGCCTTCCTCAGATCGGACGGGTTTCTGAGAAGACAGAAGATAAGGCAGAGGAAGCTGGTGGCTAGGTGCACCTCTCACCACATGACCTATAAGTATAGTAACTATAACAAATACCTCCTCCAGCCTTGAGCCCACAAAGCATCCAGAACCCGGCTGCCCAAGGCAGGGATCTAAACCTCATATTTACATTCAAAGTTGTCCCCAGACTAGCCCCTCCTCTCCCACCAAATCGCAGACCCTATGGTCCACATATGTTTTGCCTAAATGTGTGTCGGCTACCTCCTTAATGACCTACCTTCTCCATCATCCCTCCAACCCATCCTGTGCCTGCTGTTTCCATTTTAAAACCTTGCCTTATATAATTATCCTCTCAAGATAGTCTCTATTCCATACCCTGGCAGCTTCCTATAATAAACTCTTCCTCTGGTCAGTGGACCGCTTAGTGAGACCCTGAATAAGCCAGCTCCCTTGCCCTCTAAGCCTTTTTTCAGCCATTGATGATGCCCTTCCTCCCCAGGTACACTGATGGTGCAGTCTGCATACCCTAAGTGAAACATAAGCTGTCTCCCCGTGGACAAGGACTTCCTTATTCATCTTAGTAGCCCCAATTCCAAAGACAGAATAATAAACTGGAATAAATGAAAATGCCAAGTGACCTTGGACAAGTCACTTCATTCTATGATCATCTGATTTGATACTGAGGTTCCTTCAGATTCTTAGCAGGACACACACATGGGAGAGGAGGAGGTAGATATCACTATGACTGCTTAACACAGGACAGTCGGCTGAAGAGAGAGCTCATTTCTGCCCCAGCCTGCAACCCCTCAGAGGGCACCTTCCTCCCCAGGGTTCCCCATCAGGCAGCCCCACCCACCTGCTTCATCTTGGCCAGCTCTCTCCTGGTATGCTCATCTTGCCTGAGTCCTTCTTATTCCCCACAAGGATGATGGGCATGTTGGGGCAGAAGTGCTTCACCTCCAGGGTCCACTTCTCAGGAATGTTTTCTGCACAGACATGTCCCAACAGGTACCTTGGTTTAAGCATGTGAGCACTGGTCTTCCTTCCCATAGCAGTCTGAGGCTGATGGTCTCCTTCATACCTCAAAACCCCATCCCTTGTAGCATATCCTCCCCCAAGCTCTTCCAAACACTGGAGATGCCACAACAAAGGAGCCAGCAGAGAATGTGTGGCCCTTGTGACTCCATCCCCACAGCCTCTGAAGATGGCTGACTCCAAAGCATCTCCACCCCCTCTCTCCAAAGTCCTCACCCAGGCTGTCAGGGCTGTCAATGGAGAAGCACATGAGGATGACATCTGTGTCCATATAGGAGAGGCGCTGCAGACATTCATAGTCTTCTTGCCCTGCTGTGTCGCACAAAGCCAGTTCCACCTGACAAACGGGCAATGCATAGCTGACCCCAAGGGCCCCAACCTACTACCCAGAGATCCTCTCAAACCACTGGTCCTGCTGTGTGCAAGGCACCATATTAATCACAGTCATAACAAACTCAATTGAGTTTTTCTTTAAAGTTCTAAGATGTAAACTGGGTGTACTGGTGCATACCTATAAACCAGCTATGTGCGAGGCTGAGACAGAAGAATCGCCAAGTTCAAGGCCATCCTGGGGAACTTAACAAGATGCTGTATCAATTTGTTTAAAAAAGTAAAAAGGGCTGGGGATGTAGTTCAGTGGCAAAGTGCTGCTGGGTTCAACCCCTAGTAACCCCTCTCCCACAAAAATCACTAAAATGTGTTTGATTTTTGTGATCTCAAATGAATAGCTATCGTGAATACCACTTTAATTCTCACACTCCTTTAGGGTAAGTCATGCCATCATCACCATTTTGTGGTGGTGGGGAGTTTAAGCCCAGAAGCAAAGGGACTTGGCCCTGATTACAAAGCGAGTATGTGGTAGAACCAGAGGATATATCCAGGTTTTCTTTGGGGTACTGGGGATTAACTCAGAGCCTCACACATGCTAGGCAAGTACTCTACCAATAAGCCACACTCCAGCCCTTTTTATTTTAGATAGGGTCTGGATAAGTTGCCCACACTGACCTCAAACTTGTGATCAATCTTCCTGCTTCAGTCTCCTGAGTAGCTGGCATGATGGGCATGTAACATCACACGTGAATATATCCAGGTTTTCTAAAAGTGCAGTTTTATTTCTCAAATTTTACTTGTTCCCACAGGAAAATAAAACAAAGATGTGAGAGAGTGGTAAGAAAGGACATACTACATGACCAGGAACAGGGTTCCAAGGCAGGATAGGAAAGGGCTCTTGGCCTTACCTGCTTGCTGTCCTCCTCAATGTCTGTAATATAGTTCTCAAATACAGTAGGGAAGCAGACCTCTGAAAACTGATCCTTGCTGAAGACAATGAGGAGGCAGGTCTTTCCACAGGCACCATCCCCCACAATCACCAGCTTCTTTCTGATTGCAGCCATGGCTGGGGCTGGCAAACAAGAGGCAGTAGGGATTTGGGGGAAAAAAAAAACTAGTAGTACAAAAACTGCTCTGTGACTGCCAAAACCTCTCCACAAACCTGGGCAAAGGAAGAGAAAACAGAAAAGGGGGCTTGCTTCGGCACATTCTTGCCAAGCACCAATCCTGTAAGAAACAGAGTTTAAGATTTTTAATTTCTGGGGCAGGGACAGGTCTTCTCCAATGGGTTAAAATATAGCAGTGGGAGGTGGAAGAACCCACTTGGGAACCAGAAAACGACTTTCAAAGTTATACACTCAACTGAAGGGAAACAGTTCAGGGATGCCTCCAGAAAAGCCAGCCTTTATCTGCTTTGCATATTGGAGTCATGAGACAGATTTCATTTGTAACAAGATTTGATACATTTAAGGTTTAATAATTGCTAAGGTATAATCTAGAACAGATTGTGCCTTGGCTTGAGTCACGCTTGCCTAGTCAAAAATAAGGAGTCCCTCTACAAAACCAGATACTAGCAGAACCACTTACTAGGAGGCTGATAGGTAAGAGAAGGAATATTTATAAAGCCCCAAGGTACCCACTCTTTGTTGGGTATTTTGACAAAAATTATTTACCTCAGGTTCCAGTGGCTTGTTAGGTGAATGGTGCACTTCCCATTTTGACAACAAGGAAACTCTCTGAGGGTTAGATAATCAGAGTGTCAAGAACAGCACTCAAAGCAGGGCTCTATGCCTCCAGAGTCTCTGCCTTTCTACATGTCACCTCAGAGGTGGAAAGGAGAGCAGGAGGAGGAAACCCCAGACAGAGGACAGAGGCAGCAGCCAGCAGCTTCTCTGACCCACCCCACCCTGTCCCCAAACCCCGGGTCACACAAAGGAGGCTCAGTCCAGGCAGTACCCACAGGTCACATTAGGGCAGCCTGCCTTCCTCCCCTCTTCCTGCTGGGCCTGGCGGCAACACTAGGTTACTCAGCCCCCAGTAGGGGACAATGACTACACTGTAGGGAATCACACATCCACCACAGCAGAGGGACAGAATAATCCACTAGGGAATCACCTCCACCCACTCTGGAACAGCCCCTTCCTCCCTCTGTCCTGCTCACTTTTATGCCCTGCCCACCCCTCCCTGTGACTCAGGGCAAGGAGTCAGCTTCCCAGGGTTATCATGTGTCCCTCATCACCAACACACATGAAGGAGCAGTTCATCACACCTGCAGTTCGTCACACCTTCACAGCTCCCCTCACTTCCTCCTTCCCCAGGGAGGGGAGCCAAACTCCACCCAGCTAGATTCCCAGCCCTGCAGTCAGGGAGAAAGAGAGGGTGTGCTCTGGAGCTGAAATGAAATCTAGGCTGTTGGGAAGAGGGAGGGAGCTAGAGCCTGGGCTGGGAGGAGCCCCAAAAGAAATGACAAATGAGGACCAGTCCCTCCACCAACTAGGCAGGGAGCACAAGGTATGGTAGGTAACCTGATCTCTGCCTCAAACCTAGGTTTTCCTCAGTCCCACATCCTGTCATGCTGGGCTGAGCTCTTCTAGTCCCTGCATTCCACCACCTCACATTATATAGCCTGGGTCTGCTTTTTAGGAAGCAGAATACTCCAGCCCCAGGCTGTTTCTCTTCAACAGTGGGATGCTAGGTGGCCCCTCCCTCTCCTCCACTTACACCTCCAGAAAACTGGGATGTGGAGGAAGAGGACATAAGTCACTGAGAATTTATCCAAACCACTCTCCGGATCACAAAGGGGCTCTTGCTGATACCCCAAATGACAGGGAAGATGTGCCCTGCCGACACATCCCTTCCAAACAGGGGTTCATTGAAGTCTACCCAGGTGACTGACACTAGGATTTCTTCCAACTCCCCCACCTACTCCCATTAGTTCAACTCATGCAACTGTGTAAACATGGGCTGGGGTAACTCCAACACAGGCAGTGCTGATAGAGAGCAATAACTACTGATCTACCAGTCACTTAGGCAAGAGTGCGCCACTGCCATCCCCTAGCAAGGCAACTGGCACCAGATGGTGGGAGGCAGAGGCCAGAACTTCAGGACAAGGACATGAATTAAGTGACCTGAAACCTCCAGCTCAGAAGACTTTCCCTCCAGGCTCTGGTTGGGCCAGAAGAGCAAGCAGCCCAGGCCAAGCCAGGACACAAGGCCCAATGCCAAGATGGCATGAACAATAGTTCCCTGTGAGAGGAAACCCCAGAGGAACTGCCCCACTGACCCTAAAACGGGCAACCAAACCCCACGCAGAGACTGAAGTGGAGCTGGAATGGAGCCTGGAACTTCTGGTGCCTCCCCTGAGACAAGATATGTGGGATACCTAGCTCATTCTCTTGATTTTCCCGAAGATCCAGTGGGCCTCCTACCTGGCTCACTTCCCCTGAAGTTTGGGAAAGACTCACTCTTCAGTTGACACCTCTTCCTCAACTTTAAAGTCAGATCTGAGAGAACTCTTTGCCCCGGGCTCCCCAGCTGACATCCCTAAAATAAATCTTTAGCCTAGATGGGGAGTGTGGAGGGTAGATTCCTTCACAAACTCGCATGAATGAACACACGAACACACAAGGGCTGGATTCTTCCAGGTCTCCCCTACCCCATGCCCCAGGCAGTTTCCAAGGACTGTCGAGGGCAGCGTCCAACCCGGGTCCAACCTCCGCTGAGCAGTGGCAGCCCCCAAGGGTCACACCGCGCCCTTATTCCCGCCATTCCACCGTCGGGGCCTGGAAGAACTCCCAGCCCATCCCCAGCACCCCAGGCCAGGTCCGCGCTGGGCCGTCCAGCCTGGGGCTAGCCAGGGCGTCTGGGCTGGGTTCCCTTGCGGAGGGAGATCAAGGCCGCTCCCTTGTTCCACGGGGGAGGCTCGGAGAAACCCGGAGGGTAGGGAAAGGGCTCCTTTCGGGGCCTCAGCAGGAGAGAGCCCCTGCCAGGCCGCTCCTGGGGCCCCTCGCTGCAGTCCGGGGAGGAGCCCAGCAGGCCGGACCCCAGTGCAGCCCGGACGCTGCGTCCAAGGGGAGGGAACGGGCCAAACCCCTCACTGGACCCGCCTGAGTTCTCGGCTAGTGGAGAGGAGGAAACTGTTCTCCCGGGAACTGGGACGCCCTTCTTCCCCTGCCAGGACCTCTGTACCTTCTGCTCCGTTGCCTCCAGTTGCGCGGCTGGTGCAGGAGGCTGAGACTGACCCTAGGGGCCGGGCCCCGCCCTCCTTCAGCCCTTGGCTCGGCTGGCCTCCGGCCCAGCCCCAGGCGGCCAAGGGTCGCCTCCGCTGCGGCGAGGATTGGGGGCGCCTGTCCCTGGCTGGGTGAGAGGCTGGAAGGAGAGTCGCTGTGAGCTGCCAGAACTGCAGAGGAGTGGGCGGTGACCGGAGCGGGTGGGACCCCGGAGGACTCAGCCTCTGCCCGGCCTTCCAGCCCCTAGGTGCAGATGGGCGTTGAGAAAGTTGAGAGGCTCTGGGGTGGCGTCAGGAAGGGCCGCTGCTGCCCTCCTGCGGCCAAACAGCACCCGCTCCTGCCCCACCAGGGCGCTCGCGGGAGGCAGGACTGGGAAACCTGGGTGCCCGCGTGGGCAATGGAGTGGGACGTGGTGTGTGCAGAAGACCACTCTCTGCCACTAGAATCCTTGCGGAGCAAGCATAGCCTGACTTCATCCCTAGTCTGAAGGCCCTCCAGAACCTTCTGGGACCTGCAGAACCAGACCACCGTTCTGCCTCGTATTCCCTTCCATCCATTGCCTGGAATTTCCCTGAGACCAATTCCTACCTACTTCTCCAAGGTTACTCTTGGAAGTGCTTCTGGATCCCCAACCAGGAATACAGTTCCCACTCCTATTGTATTACTGTGCCGTTAGCGACACTAGCCCCTTCTGATGTGTTACATACCGTATTTCCCTACATGTAGATCTTCCTTGTAAAAATGATTGAGGAGGTGGACAAAGAAGGAGGAAATCTATCAACATTTTATTGACTTGTATATTCTAGGAACTACATAACTCAACCTTTTAAATACTTGTCACAATCCTTTCGGGGGAAGTATACCCATCTTCTTTTGCCTGTAAGGAAACTGAGATTTGAAGACACAGCTTAGCAAATGTTTGAGATTTCTGATAGCAAGAATTCGTACAGTCAGTCCTGTGTGACTACAATGCTGGTGCTGTCTTCTGATGACTACCGTGCTCCTCCAGTCTTCCCCTCCCCTTGTCTACCACAGTGTGTGTCCCATGATCGGTTTTCAAGAAATATTTGCCGAATAGATGCATGTTAGAAGTCTTACAGACTTTAAAGATCTAAGTACAGCCAACACATTTGGTAAATGAGCAAACTGAGTTCAAGAGCAGTTTGGTCCCCAGGCCTCTTAATCCACTCAGTAGTTCACTCAGTATGAAGTGAGAGTTATGTGCTGAAGATTGATTTATGCCTTCAAATAATTTGTAGTCTAAATGAGGAATACAAACTATCTCAAGATATCTAACGCTTATGGAACCTGACTCTATATACATTAACTATTTCAGTCCTCACAATAACCTGATGGCCTAGTAGTGTTATCTCCTGATCTCCTAGTAGTGTTAGCTCTGAGGGAAGTGTTACCAGCCAGTTATGTTCTGGTCCCAGTAGAGCATCCTCTGCCCCAACTCCTTGGGCTGAGCTCTGCAGGGGAACTCAAGATGGGTGAATTCACCACCTAGCAGCTCTGGTTTCAGGAAGCCCTGGGGTTGAGAATGGCCAGACAGAGCAAAGGGCCAGGGGATGTTACACTCACAGCGTACCCTAGTACAATATATAGATAATGTTAATTTTTTTCTTCTTTTGAAGTAATGGGGATTAAACTGAGGGGTACTTTACCACTGAGCTACATCCCCAGCCCTTTTTAATTTTTATTCTGAGACAGGGTCTTGCTAATTTTTTGAGGCTGTCATTGAACTTATGCTCTTCCTGCCTCAGGCTCCCGAGTTGCGGGAATCACAGGTGTGCCACACTGTATCTGGCTAGATGATATTTATTATAGCAGACCTTTAAGTAAAGGTCCACATGCTACACCCTATTCTGATACACACATTAACTCAGTTACTCTTCAAAACAACCCATGGGGCAGGAACTATTACTGCACAGAGAGGTTAAGGAATTGTCAAAGGTCACATAATTAGCAGAGAACAACAAATCAGGATTCAGTATCCAGGCAGTCCAGTTCCAGAGCCCAGGGGCCTTTTCTGTTCCCTCCCCTCACCTCTGATTTTACTTCCTTCCTCAGCTGGGGCCACAGTGGGTGCTGCAAACCATCTCAGGCTCCTTCCTTTAGCATTATCCCCTGGGCTCAGCCCTGCATTCAAGAGCCCACACAGCTTCCCAAGAAGCTCCCAGTAGGGATTGTTCTGTGTTTGGTGGTAGTGGTGGTGGTGGTGGTGGTGGTGTGTGTGTGTGTGTGTGAGAGAGAGAGAGAGACAGAGACAGAGAGAGGGTAGGGTTGGGGGGATGTTCTCAGGGACAAGAGTGCAGAGAGGCACAAGAGCCAGTAAACGATGTGGGTAGGAAGTTTGGTTTCTACTTACAAGCAGCTGAAGATGCTGGCGCTCGGTCTCTGGGGTAAACTCCGGGAACATTGGAATGATTTCACCATTCTGGACAATGATGGCCTTGCCCAGAGACAGAAAAGGCCTGGCTCTCCTCAGCCCCCTTCATGGATAATTCCAGAGGGACCAGGCCTTCTGCTTAGGATTCCTTACCCAGGACTCCATCTTTCCTCTCCTTGTGGATATATCAGGCCTTTCTTTATATCTATGGTCCTCCAAGCTCCTTCAATCTTTGGGGTTTCTTTAAATATTTTATTTTTTACAGTACTGGGGATTGAACCCAGGGCAGCTTTACCACTGAGCTATATCCCCAGCTGTTTTGATTTTATTTTGAGACCCAATTTATTATAGGGTCTCACTAAATTTCTGAGGTTGATCTTGAGCTTGTGATCCTCCTGCCTCAGCCTCTTGAGTTTCTGGGATTACAGGCATGTGCCACCATGCCAAGTCCAATATTTGACTTTGAACCCCACCACCTCACTCTTCTATCCCCCCATCCTAGAGAGTATGGCCCCTTGTAGCCACTTTTAAAGCCCTTCTCCTTCATACCTGCTGTCACCTGCATTGGCCACATACACCTTGCCTAGCAGGTACACCACAACCAGTGCACAGCAGCCCCCTTCTACTTGGTGGCCAAGACACTCCTGCTCCCGAGCCATCTGCTCACCTGCCAAGTGAGGAAGGGTCAAGAGTGAGGAGAGTAAAAGAAGAGTTTGCAGACACCGAGTCGCCCTCCCCACTCCCATCTGCAGAAATTATCTGGCACAGCCAAACCACAACTGGAAAAATAGTGAAACACATGGGGGTAACTATCCCTTCTGCCTCCCCTCAGAACCAAACTCTGCTCTGGCTCTCAATAGTGTTGTGGGTTCTCAGGGTAGGTCCCTGAGGCCACCTGACTCTCACACAGAGTTGGCCAGAGTGTCTGCCTAGCCAGCCTTTGTCCTAGGCCACCCACTCACCATGAGCTGGAAGGCATTCTCAATGGCCCCTACTACCAGGCTTTCATGGGTCACTTCCTTCTGTGAAGACCAGCAGGACTGAGGACCAATCAAGTGAGTAGAATCAGAGGAACCTGGGGTCCCTGAGGTGCACGGGAGGCAGAGGGGAGGTGGTGAGTGGTCTTGAAGTGTTTCTACTAGGTCCTTTAGTTGCTCCCGGATGTGGCGATGCAGGAGCCGTGAGGCCATTTCAGCAGCTCCACCACCGGCATGTCCATCAAACAGGCCCCAATAATAGAAGCAGAGTCCCTGGTGGGGGAAAAGTTGAAGGTGAGTAAATCTGTGTGTGTGTGTGTGTGTGTATGTGTGTGTGTGTGTGTGTGTGTGTGTGTGTGTGTGTAGTATAGTATAGGAAAAAGAACAAGACTGTAGGCATCCAATAAATATTAGAGAGGTTGACATTACAGGCAAATTAGATTTATTCACTTATTCACCCAGGGCACACTATGTGTCAAAAGAAAGGAGACCCTCAAAAAAGCCAAATTCTGAGGATAAAAGATGCAAAAATCAGTATCAGTAATTAATTAAATTATCCATAATACAAGAACATCTACATTTGAAGTAGAAAAGTAAACATTCATCTGACATGGCAGGAATCAATGCCACATAAGGGTTCTGTGGCAAACACAGAAAGCTAGTGAGTTAGGAGGCAGTTTTTCCCAGTCTCAGAAATAAAACCAGATGCCTGATATCCCTCAGGACGAGTGTCTGTGACTCTGGAGGCTAAGAGAAAGGGTGAGGTCTTACTGGGCTTTGGCTAGGCTCCCTAGGGGCCCCTGTAACACCCCTCCATCCTTCCACATACACCACTTCACAGCAAGCCTGGTCCTCATTGTGCCGGCTCTTGCCAGTGTTGATGACACTGCCAGGCCAGAGTGACCACATCAGGTTGGACACCAGACCAGGTCCTGGAATAACCCCCACCTTAGACATATACACATCCTCCCCTGTGGGCTGGCCAAGTTGAGAAAGGTCACAGCCACCTGGTATCCAGGCTAGAGAGAAAAGGAGCAGGGAGAGCTGACGAGGAATACTGTCTTGGTGGCAGGCCCTACTTCATAGAAAGGTAGACAGTAGCACCTGCCTGCCTCAGATTCCCCCTTACTTGGCAAAAGAGGCTCCCTCAGGGGTTCTGCTGGAGGAGGCAAGATGAGGGTAAGAAGCTTTACTTCTCTGCTCACCAAGACCCTACATTTCACCTCCAACCTCAATCAGTTCTCCCAGTACTTTGTGCCCAGCGTTCCACAACTCATGGGCACACTCACCCTCACCCTAAAACTACCCAGCAAAAGTTTCTGCCTGTTTGGCAGTGAGGAAGTGCTTCAGCCCAGATCCTGAAAGAGGAATTGAAAGTAGAGTAAGAGTATAGGCCCACCTGGACTGGGAAGGAGCCACTTAACCACAAACTTCTCCCTTGTAGGAAGTTAAAACAGGTGGTGGTGGGGACATGAGACCACCAGCCACCTTTCTCAGCGATCTCAGTGTCCCCATCTCCCTCAGGGTTAGGTTTTCTGGTAGATGCATTAAAAAATCCATGTAGCCTAGGAGCATGCCCGCAGTCCTGATCAAGGGGTGTATTTCCTTTATCAGCTGCACCAATAGGTCTACCCAGAGAACGCAGTCCAAAGGGTACCCTCCCACTGCAGTAGGCTGCCCAGTCCCCCACCCTGGGAGGCCGGCTGCCTTCTGGTGTTGGGCTATTTCTGGGTGTGGAAGGGGAGGGGAAAGGTAAGAGGGACAGGGAACTGGGGCTCTAGGGCTGGAAGCTGCTGATAGTCTTTCCAACCCCTATCCCCTGGTTAGAAGGAACTCTAAAAGGAGGCTCCTTTTTGAACAACCGCCCTCACCCCGAAGTTTCTTAGCCTTTAACCTGCAGAGCTGCGATGAGGACCTGGCCAACTCATCCTTGGCACAGCCCCCCCACCCCCTCATCTCTGGGAAAAAACGGGGTTTTGAGGGGAGAGAGTGAGGGTTATCAACAAGTTACAAGGTCCTGAGGAAGGTGATTCAGGCTGCACCCGATTGAAGAGAGGGCCCGGAGCGGGTGGTGCCCAAAGCTCAGACGATAGCAAAGGTCCCAGGAAACGGGGGTTCATGGCTCTGAGCGCTGCACGGAGCGCATCCCTGGAGCGGGGATGCAGAGTTGGGGAGAAGTGGTAGTCCCATCCAGGTTTGGGTGCCCTGGGAGGGCGTTCAATCAGTGTAGCCAGTGCTCCAGGGCAGGCGGCGGCCCCTGTCCGGAGGGCTTTGCACAGCCCAGCCCGCGTGGTCCTCGGCGTGTCGCAGCCCCCTGGGACTCAGATGCAGAAAGGTCGGTCTGGAGAAGCTCACTGGAGCTTCTACGGTCTTGGCTGACGCCCAGCTCTCACTCCCTGGCCTCGCTGGAGGGCTCTTGGGCGTTTCTGTAGCAGAGGCCAGTGGCGCGGAGGTCATGCTGGGCAGGTCTGGGGATTTGGTGCGCGGAGGTGAAGCACCCCTGGAGTAGAGAGCACCAGTTTTAGCCTGCTGCTTCTTGGCCCCGCCCTCGGCTGCGGCCCCGCCTCTCTCAGGCCCTGACCCTAGGGCTCAGCGTGGGCGGTGCTTACCCCTGTTGGTCCCTTGAGGCCATTGGCTCCCTGCCTGGTTGGGACTGTGCCCGGCAGAACTTCCCCTAGCTCTAGGCCACCCCGGGAACTGCCCCACTGGCTCCCGATCTCTTCTCCACCTCATTCTGTCTTCTTCCAGTCGCAATTTCTCAGAGGGAGATGGGTTTGTTGTGGGAAAGGTCTGAGAGAAGGAAATTTTACTTCACTCGTGCTGTAGGAGAGACATCAAATAGACCTTTCCTATTGTGACGAGGGTGGGGGAGGCGGTCTCCCCGCTCCTGGTTCAGGGTGGTCAGGCTGCCTTCAGGGCAACGAAGCTGATGACCTCAGATGGAAACAGCCGCTTCAGGGCCACTGGGTGTGAAACAGCTGGTGTGACAACACCTCTGGAGCTACTGGAGTGAGAGCGAGAGCAGCAAGCTGGTGCAGAGTGGAGGCAATGGTAACCATGCAGGTCACAGCTGATCACCTTGGATCAGAGAGCCGGGGTAAATTCCTGGGCTCTTGATGGTACTGTTATCTCTGAAGGCCACTTCCACATGTGGGAGAGCGGTTGCCACTCCTACCCCACTTACTTTCTCAGAACCTTTCCCGTACACTCAGATTTAGACTTCTCATCAGTTAATAAGGATAACAACGTAATATAATAAATAAATACCATTTATAGAAGACCTACTGGGCAGTAGGCCTTTTACAAAGCGCACTCTATACACCAATTTATCACTCCCATTTTACAAATGAGATGGGACTGGGTGTACCTGTCATTTAATATGGCATGCCAGAAGAGATCATACGGCCATTGAGAGATTCATAACCACGTCAGTCTCCTGATACCAAAATCCGGTTCTGACTTGAGGATCAAGTTGATTTCTCTCAATCAGGGAGGGAGAGTTAGGGAGAAGATGACAGCAGTTAGAGGGATGAAGTTCCTCCTCTGCCTTCCTCCTCTTTGCGCAGAGGCTGGGAAGTCCTGGAATGCTGGGCAAGTTCTCTGCAGCCAGGGGGAGACAGAGGCCAGGTTAAACTCGTGCCTGGATGGATTAAAAGCCCACTTGCTCCAGGACTGAAACTAGACCAAGTACCAGGTGGGATGCTTATTCTTTCTGCTTTCTGACTCCTGGGGGAAGGTGGTACTGACCTGACCTGGGAAGAGCTCTATTCCTACACACGGTATCAGGGAATAGATCATTTTAGGTCCCAGGTACACCCACCCAACACACAGTTCAAATGAGGTCAAGGTCTCTGTGCCCTAATGCAAGTTGGGCTAGCCATCACAGGACACTGGAATCAAGTTCATTATAGGGACCCTACCTCTGAGCTCTGTCCACTGAGTGCTTCCTGAAAACAGCATACTCTGTCCCCCAGGCTAAACTGTGCTCCCAGAAGGGGTGGCTTTCCTGGCCTACAATAGTCACTGAGGTGTATGGATTTGCTGTAATTATGCCAGAGATTTGGGCAGAAAGCCAGATCAAATGAAGTCACAAGAGGGAGAAAACATCAGACCCCACAGAGCAGCAAAAACAGGGACAAAGAAAACGCTGCTGCTTTTTATGGGTGTTCCCCTCCTGTTTGAGGAAAAATGGGAATCAGCTCTCTCATAAATGACATAACATCACTGCCAGGTCAAAGACTGAAGAAAAATATGACTACTAGCTATTTTTATTATTCAATGTTTCTGGGACAGTTTACTTATCACTTCTCACTGTCACACAGCTCCTTATTCCCTGCTCTTCCCAGCATCTATGGAGTGGCTGCAAAAATAGGCCCCAGAGCTAGGGCCTGGAGACCCCTTGCTTCTGTACCAGATAATCCCCAGGGAAGTTGACAGCATCTGTGGGCTGTTGCACAGCACTCCAGCCTACCCAGACCCTAAGACTTTCATCTCCCTGAGCCACCCGCCCATCCTGACACTATTGCACCTCCTCCATCCTCAGACTGTCCCAGACCTGGTATTGCAGTCATCGCCCTTACCCATCCTAAGGTGGCAGAAGGTGAGAGGAGAAAGGTAGCAGGCTGGGAAGAAGCAAATCTGTGGGATATTTTCCTTAGTTTAGACTGATAATGTCTAGCCATATAGGGGGACTGGAGAGCCTCAAGGCAGGCCCCTTTTTCACAATCCACATGCAGGGGTTCAGGGCCTATTATTTTTATTTTTATTATTTGGTGTTTCAGGAATAGTTTGCTTACCATTTCTTCCTCCTTGCCTTTTCCCTCCACATTATCCCAACCCCAGAGCCCTGTTACAGTAAGAGGTATGTCCTTCATATGAAGAGAAAAACTCACAGAATCTCTTTGCCTTTATTTTCCTAGTACTTTTCACATACAAAACATAACCTTACAAATAATTTTACTATTGCCAGGCATAGTGGTGCATGCCTGTAATCCCAGTGGCTTGGAAGGAAAATGGCAAGTTGGAGGCTAGCCCCAGCAATTTAACAAGGCCCTAAGCAACTTAGTGAGAACCTGTATCAAAGTAAAAATAATTAAAAAGGACTGGGGATGTATCTCAGTGGTAAAGCACCCCTAGGTCCAATCTCCAGTACCTAAATAAATAAATCTACAGTGGAAATTATATTACAATTTTTTTTTTCTGATGAAGACACTGGGTCCCAGAATTTGGTTCCCAAGTTGAGACGCACACCCATCATCCATAGGGACCATTCACCAGTCTATTATAGTCTTCCTGCATGTCACTAAGGGTACCATTTCTGGGGTAGAAATATTGCCTTCCATATATCAATCTAGGAGAGGACTGCTGAAAAGAACTTTGTAGCAGGGTCTAATGGTGATTGTTTGTAATCCTGTTGATTCCAGAGACTGAGGCAGGACAATCACAAGTTTGAGGCCAGCCCTCATCTATACACCCTACTGTCATGTATATCTAAAAACAAATTTTATATATATATATATATATATATATATATATATATATATATACACACACACACACACACATACATCCACATACATATATATCCCCTTCAAAAAAAGACCTCCTTTCAAAATAAAAAGGACCAGGGATGTAACTCCAGTAGAGGGCCCCTTGATCAAGCCCTAGTAGGAGGAGGACAGGGAACAACTTTGTGCAACCGTGGGAATGTTCTATATCTGCTTTGCCCAATACACTTGTCCCTAGTTTCTTGTGGCTACTGGACACTTTAAATAGCGTTTGAGTGCTAAGCAAAATTTTAATGAGTTTAGACTTAAATTTAAATAAAATGCGGCTAGCGACTACCCCACTGGACAATGCAGTTCTGGAATCTTCAAAACTCAAGACACCTTGCAGGTCCGGGCAATGACTCCTCACTTCCAGCGCCCCACTGCCACCTCCACCCCGCCGCCGCCCTTCACCTCCGACCATCACCTCCTTCCCTTGAGCCACAGAACTAGGCGTCAGGAGGCCTGCAGGTTTGGGAGGACTTCCTCGGGGTTACCTGTCTGACCATAGGGGCCAGTAGTTCTTCCCTCCCTCCGTCTGTCTTGAGTCGCCAGGGGCCGCTGCGGGCCGGCTGCGACCGCCAGCCCGCCCATCGCCCTGCGCTGTCCTGAAGGAAGCAGTGGTGCTGGCTCAGGGTGGAGGAGTGGGGCAGCACCTGCGCCAAGGCTGCAGCAGCCGTAGCACGCTCCCCAGCCTTCCGACGGGAGGATCGGAGAGGGTCCGACTGATCAGAGCAGGGCCCAGGGCTCTCATCACTGCCGAGTCGGTGATGCGAGTTTGGCCAGAGCCCTGCTGTCCTGGGGGCACAGCAACTTGGTGAGGGACGCAGACAGAGCCCTGGACTGGAGGGCATTCAACCTGGCCGCACCCAACAGTCGTCTGCTCTCTGAGTCTTGGTCCCAGGTTCAGAGGCAGCACGGACCTCAGGCCAGCAGGTTGAACAGTGGTCACCGCTGTAGGGCAGTTAGGTCCCTGTGAGAGTGCTCAGAATTTTTGAGGACTGACTGGACACTGGAGTTGGGTGAGGGTAGGTTGGGGAAGGTTGGAGGTTCTTGTGGTTCACATCTTCAACGCTGCTCACTCAGTCTCACTATAGCATGGGTTGGAGCAGGGGGGGAAACAGGCTGGGAAACTGAGGTAGAGCATAGAAGTTGAAAAAACATTCCCAGAAGCTTTCTGCAGCTTCCTCTAGCCCCAATCCTCTCCCCTCCCCCAGGTCTTTTGAGTCTTGGGGTTCATAAGAGAGACCAGGTGAGTGGGATTGAAGGGTCTGTAAGCTCAGAAACAAGATCACCTGAGACAGGCTGAGGATGTAGCTCAGTAGTAGAGCCCTTGTCTAGCATTCCTGAGGCCCTGGGTTCAATCCCCAGCACCCCTCACCTGGGAGAAGCTGCATTTCTAATAGTTGAAATGGGGTTTCCTGATAGGGGCAGAGAGAGGAGAGACCTATTCAGGAAAGAGATACATCCAGACAGGCAGGAGCTTACCTATCTCCAGGATATTGCCATCACTTCCTCTGAACACCTTCATTCCCCTTTTTAGGACCCTTGTTGCTGGGAGCTAGGAGGGAGGTTCTCTTTCTTCCAGGGTCTCACCATCCTGCGTTTCACTTCTGTCTCCTTAGGAAGCTGAAAAAGGAGGAGTACTTAGGAGGTGTTGGGGAGCTGTGGCCTGCAGTTCAGAGACCTGCTGAACCCCCATTCTGGCTCTGTGAGGTGAAAGAGGGTGACAGTGGCAGAACTGAGCCAGCTGTATGTAAGTCCAGGAAGCAAGTGCCATGGGACATTGGTGGTAGAGGCAAAGAGGATTCAGGGCTCAGGAATCCTCCCCAGAGGTCTATCCCAGCAGGAATCTATCTGGCAGATTCTGATTAGAACCCTCCCCTGATCCTCAGCTCTGTCCCAAATCAGAGAGATGACAGTGCTGATTCTTAGACCCCTCCCACCACTACTTCAGTCCTGTGATATTGAAGCTCCCTGGCCACTGGTCCCAGTCTCATCCTGACTCTGTAAGGGCCATTCCCAATCCAGAAGAAGAGACTCTGCCCCTGCCTAGAACAGCTTCATAACTGGACTCCGGCCAGCCCACCCCCTTGCCTTCTCCCAAACTTTCCTTTACCCAACCAGACCAGGGCCCAGGCTCCCTCTGGACCTCACAACTCACTGAAATCTTTCCTACTTGTCCAGGTGGAGTGAGTCTGAGACCAGCAGATGAGCAGACTGAAGCTAAAAGTTCCTAGCAAAATGTAAGTGAAGAAACAGCTGAAGATTTGAAGTGTGAGGGGTGGGCAGACATCGGGCATTTTATTCTAATATGGCAGCAGGTTCCTGGCATTTGGTTGATCCCTAATACTCTCAGAATTGTGCTGGCACTTGAGGGAGGTCAGCAGTGACCCAAGGGGCTAGGTGAGCAACAGAGGTAGTGACCCAGGTCTAACCCTGAGCTTGAGACTCTGATGCCTTCTGAGATTGATTTTGCCCCCATCTGTGGCTGGGCAGCTCCCAGCCTTTGTGTACCTCCTCAGCAACATAAGGAGGCTTTAAGCAATTTAGCAAGACCCTTTCTCAAATCAAACAAACAAACAATAAATAAATAAATATAAAAAGGGTGGGGCAGGGGATGTGGCTCAATGGTTAAGTATCCCTGGGTCCAATCCCTGGTACAAAAAAGGAAAAAATAAATAGGGAGTAAAAAAGAAATTAGTAGAAAAATAAGTCATCTTCTTTCTCAGCCAACCACTTTTCCTTCTTAATGGCAAACAATGTTATTCCTGTTTTTTTCCATAGCTAATTTTTTGACATTTTTATTTGGTGAGGTTTGGTTTGGTTTGGTGTTGTGTGTGTGTGTGTGTGTGTGTGTGTGCGCGCTCGCTCGCTCGCTGTATTAGTGATTGTACTCAGGGCTACTCTATTGCCAGCTACTTCCTTGGCCCTTTTTATTTTCAATTATTTATTTTCTGAAATTGTCCTTTATTTTGTTTTACTAAAACTGATACAAAGTAACATTTTAGTACAGAACCTCCCAGGTTGTCAGATCCTATATCTGCCTGCACACCACCCATCACAGCCCAATCTGCCTGCAATATAGAAAATCAACGTGTAACCAATGCCTCAAGAATGATCTATAGTTTTTCTCAGTTGTCTGAGCTAGAAAACTTGTACCTGAAAAAGAAAAGTCAGCATTGAGAACCAAAGCTTGTTTCTCTTTTGAAGCGCTGTGCAAGAAATCATATCCCTTTTTTAAAAATATCAGTAATGGCTAAACTACAATCTTGTTTCTAGAATTACAAAGAATAAAATCAAGTCAAAGACATCTTGGTATTAAATGAAATTTTAGGAACAGTATTAAAATATGGATCCTACACCAATGACATCGGAGCCTGGTATAGAACCTACTAGCAGGACTCCAGGACACACCATTTAAGGAATCTTCAGCCAGACTTATCTGGCCTCCGAAATGCATGCCCTTTTTATTGTAAGACAAGCTCTCACTAAGTTGCCCTGGATGACCTCCAACTTGCAATCCTGCCTCAGCCTCCAGAGTTGCTGAGATTTACAGGTACAGACCACCACATGTGGCTCCAGAGCTAGTTTATGCCTATTCAAGCAGCATAAATAATCCCTCTCTTTTACACATTTTATACACATCGTCCCACATGTTGCTGCTCCCTCTTAACAGTGGATTATCATTGGAGATCACTGAATGCATCATTAAATAAAGCATTTTCCATTGTGTTTCCACAGCTGTTTGGAAGAGACTTCCCAGATTCTCTTCAAAGCATTTAGCCAGTCCTTCACTGGTGGCTGTTTGTGTTGTGTCCAGACTTTTTGAGTTTCCATTTGCTCATCTATAAAATAGGTAATAACTATCCTACTTTTTGGAATAGTCATGAAGGATTCAAGAGCATGCCTGGGTTAAGAACTGAAAAAAAAATGGGAGTTAGCATGATTGTTCCTTCCACACCACAGCCCATTTTTTGTTTTAATTTTGGGAGGATACCAGGGATTGAACTCAGGGGCACTCAACCACTGAGCCACATCCCCAGCCCTATTTAGTACTTTATTTAGAGACAGGGTCTCACTGAGTTGCTTAGCACCTGGCTTTTTGCTGAGGCTGGCTCTGAACTCTGGATGCTCTTGCCTCAGACTCGCAAGCAGCTGGGATTACAAGTGTGCCACTGTGCCCAGCTCTAAGACCCCTTTTAAATGTCACTTCCTCCTCAGGTCCTCCCTTCCTGCTCCCCTGTTCTCTGTGGCATCCAACGCTTCCTACAGTGACTTTGTGCCAGGCTTTGAGCTGCTTGGGGACAAGGTGGGCATCTTACCCACCCTTGCCTCCCAGAGGGCATAGCACAGAGAAGCAACTGGGGCTGGGCACTAGGAGAGCTCCTCCTGTCTGGAGCTATGCGAGGTGTGCCCTTCTCTCCACAGGATGAGTGAAAGGGCCGTGTAGAACTGGAACTCAGGCCACTGGCTGCTGGCACTGTGCCTGACGTGGCTGTGGACCCTCCTGGCCTTTGCTTCCTCGCAGCCTCCAACTGCCACAGGTTAAGGGGAGGCAGTAGGGACTGGGAAGGAGGTTTTCCAGCACACCTGGTTTCCAGCCAGGTGGCTGGCACTATGCAGGCAAAGCCCTCCTCTGTGGATGGTGAGTGAGAAGCTAGGCCCTGGTCAGTGAGACTCTGAGCAGAGAGATAAGGAGGTCTGGTTGGGCCTTTTCATCTTCTGGGGATCCAATTTCATACCCATCTCAGGGCTTTCATGATCAGAGTCTCAAATGATGGGGTACCCTCTAGGGGACAGGAGGGCAGATATGACTATCTCTGTGTTATAGACAAGGAAAGCTCTTGTTGTGTGCTGTCCCTCACTGCCCAGCCCACACCGACAGATAAGTTCCCTCATACTTTAGGTTTTCTGCCACACACAGCCTTTCAGACATGGGCTCTTCACCTACTGCTCTCTCCCCAGCCTCTTCCACATGCTCTACTCTCAACCCTGCCTTTACATGAACACTTGTGTTCCTTCACATCACCCTTTCCCACCTACCCACTCTGGCTTCTGTTCTCACGCTTAAGTGGCATCTGAGTAACCATGCCCAGTGTGATCACATGCATGCCAGCTTGTGCCCTCCTGGTCTGTGGACCTCTGCACATGGTGCATAGTAGCTCACACACACCAAGCTGAAGATTGGTACCTCTGTGCCAATGACATGATTGCCTCAGAGACGACTTCACCTGCCTCCTTTCCCCCTCAATGTTTTTGGTGAGATGCTGGGACTTGTAGTATTAAAGTTGGTAGGGCTATGTCCCCAGGCCTCAACATTTCTTCCTCTCTGGGTATCCCAGAGTAGGCAGAAGACAAGGAAAACACTGGACTCCATGCCAGGGGTGTGTGGAAATGTGTACCTCATTCACAGACCCACCCCCCCCTCTTGACTGCTTGCAGAGAGCTTAGAGATGCACTCCTGCCTCCTGCCCCAATAGCCTCTATCATCCTGCAGAGGTGGTGGTGTCAGATGGAGCCCTGCCTGCCAGGGGAGGAGTGTAAGGTGCTCCCGGATCTGTCGGGATGGAGCTGCAGCAGTGGACACAAAGTCAAAACCCACTAAGGTATCCAGGTGGACACCTCATTCTACTACTCTTCTTCCTCTTTCACCTGGGGCATCCAAGGGGGCACAGGAGCCCTGGGGATCCAGGATGGCATGACCCAAGTTGGTATCTGTGAGCAGTGAGATACTCACTGCATCCTCAGGTGGTCCATCCATGTACAGTCAGACTCTGAGGACTGGTGTTAGGGCTCTGGATCAGAAATCCAGGAGTGTCTTTCTGGCAGATTTTTTGATGGTCCATATGCCTTGTTTTCTCTTCTTTGCCTATAGTGAGTTTGCTTCTGGAAAACATCAAGTCTATACAAACAAAGTGGGGAATTGGGGAAGCTATCTAGATAATTCAGGGAGGAGTCTCTCCTCCTACCTGAATTCCAGGTATAGTAGTCACTCTGCCCAACACTTCTCCATGGACTGTCCCTCCATTCCCACAATTCTAAACTCCAAACAGTTCATACCTCCCTTCCTCTAGTCAAATTGTTCTGTCTGCTGTGACAGCACCCAAGAGGATTATTATTTTCATGGTTTGTTGCCTATCCCATGAAACAAGGGGTAATTAAAATTTTATTAAAGTTGTTAGCAATTCCATGCGTGTCATGGTTAATTAGTTGCATCTCTTTGTCATCACCATTTGTACAGATGAGTGACAATGTGGGGCAAGCCAAGGCACTGCCTTCTACATTCCGTGCCCATCACCACACACATCAAACAGACAAACAAACAAGAAGAGAAAGAAAGGCAGCCTCAACAGTTTTGAAGAAAGCAACAATTTTCCCAGAGCACAGAACAAATGGAGCAGGGAGTTTGACTAGATATAGAGCATCTTATCTGTAGGCAGAGAAAGGAGACAGCCATTCTGAATATACCTAAGCCTAGATGAGAGTGAGACCCACCAAAGAGCTTGTGACATTTGTCACCACATTATATGTTTAGGTTTGTAGCCCATAAAGCCTACACTGCTTGCAATTTGTACAGTGACCTGGAAGCAAATAGTGGGTAAAGCGTGCCTGATTTATGTTTGCATGGTCCAGCTGGGCCACTTTTGCAGCCTGGACTGCTTCAGGAGCAAGGGTCCAGCAGCAATGTGACCTGCGTATCCTGGAGAGTCTCTGGCACAATGGAATGGATCCACCTTGTCTTCTATTGTTTGCTGTTTAGGTAACACGATAGCTCTTAGGGATCACAGCCTGGACAGGAGAAGCTTGATTGAGCCTTGGACTGAAGAATGGCATCCAGTCATCACCCAGCAAATTTAGAGATTCACTTACCTGGACTCATGCTTCATGTCAAATTCAGCATTAACTCTCTTGATTTTAATCAAGTCTCTAAGCAGATATGGATGGATCTCCAACCACATATCTTGAAGACTGTGCTCTGCTAGAGACAAAGAAGTTCAAGACACAATTCCTGCCCTTAAGGAATATCCAGTTGGGCTGGGGAATTGAAGACAGATAATTTAGGTCATTGAGAGTCTATGGAACCATGACTTCTGAACCACCTGCTGAGGGCATGATAGGAGTTTGGGGATGAAATTTTCGAAGCTCTTTGGCTACTCCCTGGTCACAAGGCACAAAGATGAGAATTCACAATCAGCGCCTTTCCATCCACCCTGATTCCATGGTAAACTGCTAACAAGTTGAAGGAAAGCTTTCTTCCTTATGCCAGGCCAGTAATCTCTCATTTGGATGGGATTGGATTGACTTGGGGAAGGAAAGCAATGAAGCATCTGTGGAGTAACAGCATGTTTGAGCTGTTTGTTGTGTATGGAATGCACAGGTCCTTAGACTCATCCAAGCACCTCAGGTTTCTGTTAATTTGTTTATTGTAACAGATAAGAAAGCTGGATGTGGTGGTGCACACCTAATCCCAGCAACTCTGGGACTGAGGCAGGAGGATCACAAGTTTGAGGACAGCCTGGAAAATTTAGCAAGTCCTTGTCTCAAAATAAAAAGAGCTGTGGGTGTAACTCAATAGTAGAGTACTTGCCTAGCATATGTGAGAGGTCTGAGTTTGATCCCCAGCATTACCAAGAGAGAGAGAGAGAGAGAGAGAGAGAGAGAGAGAGAGAGAGAGAGAGAAAGAAACTGAGCCCCAGAGTGCTGAGGTTGAGAGGATTATCCCATGAGCTCACAGCCTGGTCTCTCAAATCTCTAAGACTGCAGCCTTTCACTAGTGTGGACATTGGAATTCCAACCTAGACCTTCCTTATTATACCTGACCCTGTAAAGCATTGGCTGGACAGTAGCAACATATTTCTTGGAATATGCTAGACACTTTGACCAAGTTTACTGTTCTCCTATCTGCAATAAACCAGAATCTTTACACACCAGGATGTAGAGTCACTTTGTCTCCACTCTGCCCTAAGCCCCCCAAATTCCAAATAGGCTCCATGATAACACAGAGGTCACTCAGCCCACTTGCAGTGGGGGTGATCGGTTGGCATCCCCATTGCCTGCTCTGACCCGTCTCTTTTGTGGTCTTTAGCCTGTGATGCTCTCAGAGGTTCTGGTTCTAGGAGAAAGTCTGAAAGGAGTGTAGGGCTGGACAAAGTCCTGTCACTTCGAATTCACCTGCTGAGGTGGTAGGCTGGAGCCTTTGTCTAGGGCTGAGGATCAGCTGGCACCATATGATAGCTTGGATGCAGCCTCTGTGATGGTGGGGATCACCAGGGCTTTAGGGGTAGGGTGTCATCAGAAACCAACTGGGATGATGCCACTTTCTGATACTCAAGTAGGCAAATTAGATGATTTGGGACTAGTTTCAGTTCCTCCCTCTCTGCCTACCTCTTTATACAGTAGAATCAAGACTGATGTCTCCCTCACCCCACCCTAGTGTATTTTTTCTTTTTCTTTCTTTTTTGTTAATGGGGTGAACAATGGTGCCAGCTTCTTGCTGGACTGTAAATATCAGTGCTCTGACAACTATAATCTCTGCATAGAGTGGGCTCTCAGGTGGGGTTGTCAGTGAGCTGATCAGAGCCATTCTTGCCTCCTTCAAGGCTGGGAAAGGACCTGGAGGAGGGGAGTAAAGGTTGACATACTATTCCTGGAAAGAGTTGGAGAGTAAATATTTTAGGCTTTGCAGACCACAAAAGTGGGACACCTTCTCTATCAGATTGAGGACAGTTTGTTGCACATTCTTTGTTTTTGCTGTTTGTGTCATTTGGTTTAAAAAAAACTTTCAAAATTGCAAAAAAACTTTAGCTCAAATACAAAAAGCAACTCTTGGCCTTTTTCAGAAGGTCACTAACCCCAGTGAACCTCTGAAGTCAGGCCATGTTTGCAGCTTGGGATAGCTTCCCAGCCTCCTGGCCTGCCCTGGGTGCCGTGGAAACCTGAACTTGAGGGCAGGGGTGGATTTTGTTTTTCTCTGAATGCTCCTTTAGAGATGGGTAAGTTAATTATTTAGACTACAAGTGAGACAACTTTAGCAGAGTCAGGCAATAAAAGCTCAGAGGAGACTGCTTTCCTTTGACACATGCTTGGATCTGGTAGTTTATTTTATTAGCTCCTCAAAGACACATTTCCTTCAAACCTATTCATATATTTATCTGAAGGGCTTTGAAGGGTATCCTTTGCATGGCCAGAAAAGCCCCACATGAGAGGATCTGATGGAGAAGTTGGTCCACTTTCCAATAGTAGTTACCTGGGATCTTGTTTCCAACTAAGTCAATATTTGTGTGCATTTTGTAGCTGTACAATGAGAGCCTAGAATGTAAATTGGTTTCCATGGATTGTCTTCCTCATCTCCCCTTAGTGTGCTGGGTCTCACATCCTCTGAGTTCACAGGCACCCTCTGCCCCTCAGCTGTGAAGGCCTTAGGAAGGTTGCTAGTTACAGATCATGTAATGGATTTCTGTTGTCTCCTGGCAGTTTCCTTAAGGTCTGTGAGTGACATCTTAATTAATGGCCCTAGACAGTTGCACAGAGTTGATGCTGTAGCTTCCTAAAATCACAAGCTCACAGCTGGAAGGGATTTCAGGCCAGTTAGTTAACTCGCTCATTTATTAGATAAGGAAAGGGTGGCTTGGAGAGCTTAGATAATTTTCCCAAAGATACGCAGCAGACTGCTTGCTTGTTCTGCCCAGGGAACCACCCAGACAAGTGATCTTTTCATTACTGCTCATCACTTTTTACCCCAGAACTGCTGAGGGACCTGGAAAGTAGTTAGCAAGAATGAATGTGAAGCTAGGTGCTGTGGTGCACACCTGTAATCCCAGCAGCTCAGGAGGCTGAGGCAGGGATATCTAAGTTCAAAGCCAGCCTCAACATTTAGCAAGACCCTAAGCAACTTCCTGAGACCCTGTCTTTGAATAAACTATAAAATAGGCTGGGGATGTTGCTCAGTGGTTAAGCACCTCTGGGTTCAATCTCCAGCACAAAGGAAGAAAAAGAGGAGGAGGAGGAGAGAGGGATGAAGAAGAGAAAGAAAGAGGAGGAGAATTATTAACGTGAAAGAGCCTGGACACTTTCATGGCTTGAGTGCAAGAGGACAGAAGAAAAATGGAAACATTTAGAGATATACACACAGAAAGAGGGAAGAAGCAGCCAGGTGCAGTGGGCACACATGTAATCCCAGTGACTGGAGAAGCTGAATCGGGAGGATCACAAACTTGAGCTCAGCCCAGGCAATTTAGCAAGATTCTGTCTCAAAATAAAAAGTAAAAAGGGGTGTGGATATAACAGTGGTCAAGTGCCCCTGGGTTCAAGCCCAGTACTGTATCACTTCACCACAACATCAAAACACCAGAGCACAGGACACAATAAAACAAAACTAATGCCATTACAAAAAGAATTGATTTTTGCCTTTTCTGGAGGAAATGGAATGGAGCCCCTGTCAACCCCTGAAAGCTGAGAAGCCAGCCCTGATGGCTTCTAGTTTCTTACAGTCTGCTACAGGAGTCTGTAAATGAAACTCCTTGGTCACCTTTCCTTGTTAATAAAGTTTTGTTGCAACAGAACCATGTTTATTTGTTTATTATTGCCTACTTATTATTGGCTACTTTTGTGCTATAATAGCAGAGTTGAATTTTTTTAAAGAGAGAGAGGATAGAGAGAGAGAGAGAGAGAGAGAGAGAGAGAGAGAGAGAGAGAGAGAGAATTCTATATACCATTATAACTTGTGGAAGTGTCACAGGAACATGGGGTAGCCTCCATCTATGGGACCCTTGGAGGCAACTGTTAGGACAACGTGGTTGCCAAGGCAGTGACCTCATTCAGTTCCTTGAAGGAAGTGACTTCACCTCACTTCCTTGGTGATGGAACTCTCTGAACTTGGGATTTGGGTAGTGAAGCACCCAGAGCCAGTCCCAGTCCCAGTCCCATTGGGCTCACTTGTTTGGATTTACCAAGGACAGAGTCAGTCTTTCTTTGTACCTACTGATGTGAGGATGGCCAATTGACAGGAAAGTTCTGAAGAGGGAACTTTCCTGAGAAAGAAGGTATTGGCTCATGGCCGGCACCTGACAACTTCACAGATTTGGCCAAAGAGACCAGATCTGAGACAGGACAGGCCACTGCTCGGGAATATAGTATGGCCCACCAGTCAGAGGACACTCCGGATAGTCAAAGACGTACTTGGGGTAAGGAGGTTCCTTTGTGGGTGTATGTGTGAATTTGTGGTTCTGTCTCATATTCTGAGAATATGTAGGAAAGGTGTTTGGTTCTGTTTGAGTGGATTGTTTCTAGTGATTCGTTTGCACACGGTGAGTGTTTCTATGTCTATGTATCCCACTGTGTCTGCAGTTGTAGACATTAGCAAACAGAATGCATGAATGGATATGTCCTGTCTAGTGGAAAGCATCCCAGCATTCATCCTGCCAATTTATGAATGAACTGCAGCTTGCCTTATCGATGGGCAACACCTACTATCTTCCTAAGTTCCTGTATTCTTCCTGAATTCTGGACACTGTCCAGAACAGGCTCATGGTTTTGTGTCCAAGATGCATACCACCTCCAAGCTCTGTGACATGGCCATGTACTGGATAGCTGAAGGGATTTCCTAGCATCTCAGAAAACTCAGATATCTGTGTGACCAGGAAAGTCTCAGTGGAGAAACTTTGCTTAGGGACATTTTCTTACCTATTGTTCTGTTGCCCTGAATGTCAGGAAGGTCTTTGCCTCAGGCCACCCCTTTGTGAAGCCTAAAGAAAACAGTTTCCAAATGGAAATGAAGGGGCATCACCTGTGGCTCTTTGGTTAATTGCTTTGTAAAGGGATGTGTCTGAATGAGCCTCTTGGCCCTGTGTGAGGCTGTGGCTTAGATTCTCAGCACCTGATGAAACTAAATAAATATCCCATGTGTGCATCCAAAACAAAAATGGCCCAAAGAGCAGTCATTGTGGATGAAGTCTCTCGCCTTCCTGTGTAAGGTTCCTGACCTCCGTGAAGTGAAAATGGGGATCCTTTGGGTCAAATGAGTTCTTCAAAGCCCTGCAGAGGCTAGCCCATAGCTTTTTGGGTTTTCTCATGACTGCAATTCACATAAAGAATCAAACCCGACAGTAAGTAGGCCTCAAATTTGAGTAGCAGAGCAGTATTAAGGGAAGGCCTATTTGATCTCTGCTGGTTCTCAGGAAGGTTGTGCAATCCATCCTGACTTTAGGCAAATGAGGGGCATGAGAGCATATTTTGGACACTGTCTTGGGCTACACCCCTCATGGAAAATTCTAGCCAGAGGTTATGATGAATGTGTATGTGGAAGAAGATGAGGGCCATGTGGGAGTGTTTGGTTTTAGTTGTTGTCTTTTGTGTGGCGGTTGGAAGACATGACTGGGTCAACCACATCTTGAACTCTGGTGTGATCCCCCTTAGAGACTGAGTTTTGGAACTTACCTCAGAGAAGTATTGCCATGATTGTGTTGGAGTTTTAGGAGGCCATGCATGAGTCGCCCTTGGAAACTGAGATCTAGGCCCAGTGTGGCTTTCCACACAGCACTGGGAATCTCAGACAGGATATCACATAATTTTACTCTTAAGACTTGGCAGGCATAGTTGAGAGTCAAAACACACATGGACCTCATATGGTAGACCTCAATGGGACTGGCTTCATGTGACCTTTTGGCCACTCTTTGGGAAGCCTTGCCTGCGAGAGTTCTCCAAAGCTTTCATTGAGAGGAGATTCCTCACCATTTAATGGTTCCTGTATGAGTTGAAACCCACAGTGCCTCCTCCTTCATCCTTGAAATATGTCTAGATAAATACCATGAAATTTTTGATATTCCCATGAGCAGGTGGCACTGGAGAACCTTTAGATGTCCTGTTGCTGATCATGAATGTATCAGACAGTGCCTTGATTGACTGGATTTCATCAAAACGGTGTAGAACAGAGATTCCAGTAAGTTGGAGCCTGCTAAGAAGTGGGCCTGGAGCAGTGGAGTGGAGGTGTGTGATAAAACATCTGCAGTGGGGCCATGAGGATCTGCCATTGGCTTCCAAATGACTTGTGACTGACATGGTGCAGCCAGCAGACTTTTATATGTAACAACATCTTGTTATGTGGAAAGGTTTCAGGTCAATGTTCAGAATCAGGTTGCTACGGTCAAGGGGGAAAGCTGTATGGAAAAGCAGCCCGGTTGGTGTATTCTTTTGTAGACTCTGACCAAGCACACTTGAGAGAACTTCCTGATGCCCTGTGTTTCTTTTGTACTCCTTGTATTTTGTGAAATAAATACCAAATTCACAGTAAACCTGACGAAACACCATGAAAAATGGAAGGTGACCAAATGGCTTCACAGTCCACACAGGGAGACACTAAGCCCCAGTGGCCACAGTATAACTACAAAGAGAGGATTCAGCACTGCAGCTTCATGTTAATTGGAAAATAAGAAACCATGTACTCCAGGTCACATAGATGCAGACCCAGCTTTGAGGGTCTCACTACAAAGGAAGCTAAAGCTCCTGACAACAACATATATTTCAAGTGCCCAACCTAAGAGGCAGTTTCTCAAGAAGTCATTAAGCCTGTAGAGCTGCATGTTTGTGGAGTGTTTACCCTTTCCCTTACTTTTAAAATCTCCTCTACCACCTCCAAGGTTGTGAACTAAAGAGCATTTTCCATTCCAGATATATCTTCACAGAGTTTCTTCCTCTTTTCCTATAACTTTGTCTTACTTGGGGTGATGTTAAGGTCAAGAAAGTGTTCTGGATAATAGTTGGAAGATTTTTGTGTAGCACATTTTTGCATACACATTGGGTTCATTTTCCTCTTTTACATTTTAAATACTTAATCCCTCACACCAACCCATACTGTACTAGACTCTGAATACTAATCCTAACATGATGGAGAAAAATAAACCTAACAGAAAAGAAGTACAGGCAGTTCATAGGAGGCCTGGTGTATACTTGGACTTGCATTTTGCTTTATCAAGGTTATGTGTTATAAATCTAGTAAACTTTTCATTGTAATAATTCTGCATGAGTTTTGAAAGTTAACAAATATGTAAATTCCTGTCTCCCTTTTTCTGTAGCCTATTCAAAACATGTATTTTTATATGCATATATAGAATCCTACCTAGTATCCCACGTACATTCTTGTGAGATCACTGACTTTGGCAGATACAAATTGTGAGATCACCTACCCTAAATGCTTATCAAAGTGAAAATTCAACCTATTGGTGAACTTCCTAGTTGAAGAACATTATACATAAAACCATGTTCAGAAAAATGAATATTTTTGGATCTAGGAATGATATATATTCCATGATGAATTTTGTTAGGCATGTATATATATATATATATATATATATATATACTCGAGATTTTTCAAAATATGAAGTATATGTGTCTTATTATACACTCCTTAAATTAATTCATGTTAATGCATGTGGAAATATAATCAACTTTTTACAAGATTATTCTCAGAAATATTCATTTTCCTGAAATACATATATGTTTCCTACTACTGAATACTAACTTCAGTGAATGGTGCATACAAATCCTAATATTTCTACAGTAACTGACCCCAGTTTAACATCAACACAAGTAGATTCCTATGGGACATGATGTGTATTGTGACATTATTTTTTATTCAACTTTGGTACATTACATTTTCTTCAGTTTATGTACATCATGAAATATATGCTTTCTTCCACAAGTTCACAAAATTATAGACATTTGATTCACTTTCAATTACTTCTTGCATCAGAACACATGTATTTCTCCATATTTCTTGACTGGCCTTTTCATGATATTACTTTCCAAATACATTATTTTCGATGTCCATAATCATTTTTGAAGCAAATCTTACACATCTTCATGATGAACAGTAACCCTAATATTACTAAGAGATGTATAACTGGTTGGAATGAATGTATGTATATCAATATGAGATTTCATGTATATTTTAAGATATCATTTCAATCCATTAAAGTTGGAACCAGTTATATTATTTATTCACAGTATGGTCTATTTATGCATCATCTCTATATTCTTAGACACAGGGTACACCTATTTATATCCCCAATACTGATTTGTAGGTCTTCAAAATATTGCTCACAGAAATGGTGGAAGAAATAGACATGTCACCTGATCTACATATTCATTTCATCACAGTAATACTCTTGACACTAAATTAAAGATCACACTTAGGATTGTACCAAAGCCTAAATTGAAGGTGAGCATGGATTACTAAAACATCCATGTCCATGTAGCCTAATGCTTTGAAATTTCATTCCTGTCGGTGACTACATATTTGTTTCTTCCTAAGATTATGTATTCAACCTCCCCCTGTTGAAAATATCTAATCCTATCACTCACTTTATACTTTGCCTGATTTCCTAATGTCTATATTGATATCTGCTTTCCTACATATTTTCCCCAGTTCATTAATGTGACTGACTCTTCACATGTGCTGATATTTACATTCACTGTCTAACCGAAACCCTATTGCAAAAAAACCTTTGGTCCAAATCCTATAATCACTCTTCTTTCTAAACCAATCAACTATCTTCCTAATCCTACCAACTATCCCTTTTTGACTGGATGTTCTCTTCTACATTTAATAATCCGAGGTACAAGATCCTATGCCATTGTATATTGTTTTATATGATACAGCTGTGGAAAACGTAATTCAAACCTATGTATCCCAATCAAGGGCCCAATGCCCTTCTGTGCTTCAAATCTTACCTAGATTTCTGTTTTCATACTTACATTTCACCTATATATTCTTATAAATATCACAGGTTCTTAATACCAGTATTCATCCAGCACAATTATTCCTAACCCAAATCGAACATGATATTAACCCTAACCATACACTGTTTCCTCAAATAACTTTACAGAAAAGCAGGTACAGAGTTTATCTTACAATAAAGGAATGTAGGGGATCCTAAACCCTCTGAGAACCTCAAAGCTAGAAGCAAAACTTTTTTTCTGGAGAAGATGTAGGCAGCTATGTAGGACCTGAGAGAGCAAAAGTCATCTTCCATGGCAAAAAACCCGGTCAGGATGAAGGGATGTGTCTAAATCAGCCTCTCTATTTTCAATGCAGGGAAGATGGTCCAAACCAGGCCTGTGTTGTTAGCTGTAACCTGGAGCCTATGGTTTATATACCATTCTAACTTGTGAATGTGTCACAGGTAGATGGGGCAGCCTCTATCTCATGGGACACTTGGAAACAATTGTTAGAAAAAAGTGGTTGCCAAGGCAGTGACCTCATTCAGTTCCTTGAAGGCAGTGACCTCACATCACTTCCTTGGTGATGGAAATCTTTTAACTTGGGATCCAGGTAGCCAGGCACCCAGAGACAGTCCCAGTCCTAGTCCCATTGGGCTTACTTGTTTGGATTTAACAAGGATAGTGTCAGTCTTTCTTGATACCTACTGATGAGAGGATGGACAAATGCCAGGAAATTTCTGAACAGGGTCCCTTCCTGAGAAAGAAATTATTGGCTCATCACTGGCTCCAGACAGCTTCACAGATTTGGCCAAGGAGACCAGATCTGAGACATCACAGGCCTCTCCTCGGGACATAGTATGGCCCACCAGTCAAAGGGCACTCCAGATAGTCACACACCTACGTGGGGGAAGGGGGTGCCTTTGTAGGTGTGTGTTTGAATTTATGGTTTTGTCTCATGTTCTGAGAATATGTAGGAAAGTTGGTTTGTTTGGTTTGGATTGGACTGTTTCTAGTGAGTCGTTTGCACATGACATGTTTTTCTATGTCTATGCATCTCACTGTGTCTGTGGATGTAGACATTAGAAAACATAATGCATCAAGGGATGTGTCCTATTGGAAAGGTTCCAGGATTCTTCCTGCCCAATTTATGAATGGACTGAGGATTGTTTTATCAATGGGAAACACCTACTATCTTCCTTAGTTCCTGTATTCTTCCTGAATTCTGGCCACTCTCTAGAATAGGCTCATGGTTTTGTGTCCAAGATATGTACCACCTCCAACTCTTTGACATGGTCATGTAATGGATAGCTGAAGGGAATACCGAGCATCTCAGAAAACTCAGATTTCAGTGTGACCAGTAAAGTCTCAGTGGAGAAATCCTACTTTGGGCCTTTTTCTTACCTCTTGTTCTCTTACCCTGAATGTAGGAAGGTCTTTGCCTCAGGCCACCCCTTTGTGAAGAGAGAAGAAAATAGTTTCCAAATGGAAATAAAGGGACATCACCTGTGGCTCTTTGGTTAATTGCTTTGTAAAGGGATGTATCTGAATTAGCCTTCTGGCCCTGTGTGAGGCTGAGGCTTAGATTCTCAGCACCAGATGAAACTAAATAAACATCCCATGTGTGCATCCAAAACAAAAATGGCCAAAAGAGCAGTCATTGTGGATGAAGTCTCTCGCCTTCCTCTGTAAGTTTCCTGACCTCCGTGAAGTGAAAATAGGGATCCTTTGGGTCAAATGAGTTCTTCAAAGCCCTGCAGAGTCTAGCCCATAGGTGCTTGGATTTTCTCATGACTCGAATTCACATAAATAATCTATACCCCAGAGTCAGTAGGCCTCAAATTTGAGAAGTGGAGCAGTATTAACAGCAGGCCTATTTGATTTCTCCTGGTTCTCAGGATGGGTGTCCAAGCCACCCTGACTTTAGGCAAATGAGGGGCATGGGAGCTTATTTTGGATACTGTCTTGGGCTGCAGCCCTCATGGAAACCTCCAGCCAGAGGTTATGATTAGTGTCTGTATGGAAGAAGATTAGGGCCATGTGGGAGTGTTTTTTTTTAATTGTGGTCATTTTTGTGGTGGTTGGAAAAGATGACTGAGTCCCCCTCAGCTTGAACTCTGGTATGATTCCACTTAGAGACTGAGTTCTGGAACTGATCTCAGAGAAGTATTGCCATGAATTAGGTTGGGATTTTAGGAGGTGACTAATGAGTGTCACCCTTGGACACTGAGATCTAGGTTCAGGGTGGCTTTCCACACAACACTGGGAATCTCAGCCAGGATATCACATGATTTTATTCTTAAAGATTTTGCAGCCATAGTTGAGAGTCAAAACACACATGGACCTCACATGGTAGACCTCAATGGGCCTGGCTTCATGTGACCTTTTGGCCACTGTTTGGGAAGCCTTGCCTGCGAGATTTCTCCAGAGCTTTCATTGAATGGATATTCTTCACCATTTAATGGTTCCCAAACGAATTGAAACCCACAGTGCCTCCTACTTGAACCCTGAAATATGGCTAGATAAATACCATGAAATTTTTGAAATTCCCATTACCAGGAAGCACTGGAGGACCCTTGGATGTCCTGTTGCTGATCATGACTATACCAGACAGTGCCTTGAATTGACTAAATTTAATGAAAATGGTGTAGAACAGAGATGGCTGTAAGTTGGAGCCTGCTCAGAAGTGGAGAAGTGCAGTGCATTGGTGTGATAAAACATCTGTGGTGGAGACATGTAGATCTGCCATTGGCTTCCAAATGAATTTTGACTGAAATGGTGCAGCCTGCAGACCCTTATATGTAAAGGCATCTTGTTATGTGGAGAGGTTTCAGTACAATGTTCAGAATCAGATTGCTACAGTCAAGGGGAGAGATGTATGAATAGCAGCCCGGTCGGTGTATTCTCCAGCAGACCCTGACCCACCACATGTGACAGAACTCCCTCTAGCACTGTGTCCCAGTTGAACTCCTTGTATTTCATGAATCAAATTCCAAACTCCAGTCCAGTTTTAGAAGCACCATGAAAAGTGGAGGATGTCCAAATGGCTTCACAGTCCACAAGGGGAGACGCTAAGCCCCCAGTGGCCACTGTTTACCTACAAAGAGAGGATTCAGCACTGCTGCCTCATATTCATTGGAAAATAAGATACCATGTGCTGCAGGTCACATAGATGCAGACCCAGCTTTGATGGTCTCAGTACAAAGGTAACTAAAGCTTCTGACAACAACATATATTTCATGTGCTCAACCTCAGAGGCAGTTTCTCAAGAAGTCATTTGGCCAGCAGATGTTCATGTTTGTGGAGAGTTTACCCTGTCCCTCACTTTTGGAATCTCCTCTACCACCTCCTTGGTTGTGAACTCCTGAGCATTTTCCATTCCAGATATGTATTTACAGATTTTCTTCCTCTTCTCCTGTAATTGTGTCTTACTTGGGGCAATGTTAATGTCAAGTCAGTGTTCTGGAAGAGAGTTGGAAGATTTTTGTGTAGCACATTTTTGCATACAGATTGGATTCCTTTTCCTATTTTCCATTCGAATTACTGAGTCCCTGACACTAACCCATACCCTACTAGATTCTGACTACTAATCCTAACATATTGGAGAAAAATAAACCTAACAGAAAAGAAGTACATGCAGTTCATTAGGAGGCATGGTGTATACTTGGACTTGCCTTTTGCTTTATCAAGGCTATGTGTTATAAATCTAGTCAACTTTACATTGTAGTACTTCACCATGAGTTTTTAAAGTTAACAAATATGTAAATTCCTGTCTTCCTTTCTCTGTAACCTATTCAACACATTTTCATATGCATATATAGAATCCAAACAGGTATCACAGGTATTCTTGTGAAGTCACTGACTTTAGCAGATACAAATTGTGAGAAAAGGTCACTCCCCCTAAATGCTGATGAAACTGAAAATTCAACCTATGGGTGAGCTTCCTAGTTGACCAACATTATACATAAAACCATGTTCAGTAAAATGAATATTTTTGGGCCTCTGGATGATATATATATTCCATGATGAATTTAGATTAGCATATATACTGATACTATTTAATGGATATTAAATAGTATTACTAAGAGATGTATAACTGATTGGAATGAATATATGTATATCAATCTGAGATTTCATGTATATTTTAAGATATCATTTCAATCCATTAAAGTTGGAACCAGTTATATTATTTATTCACAGTATGGTCTATTCATGCATCATCTCTATATTCATAGACACAGGGTACACCTATTTGTATCCCCAATACTGATTTATAGGTCTTCAAAATATTGCTCACAGAAATGGTGGAAGAAATAGACATGTCACCTGGTCTACATATTCATTTCATCACAGTAATACTCTTGACACTAAAGATCACACTTAGGATTGTACCAAAGCCTAAATTGAAGGTGAGCATGGATTTCTAAAAACATCCATGTCCATGTAGCCTAATGCTTTGAAATTTCATTCCTGTCGGTGACTACATATTTGTTTCTTCCTAAGATTATATATTCAACCTCCCCCCTGTTGAAAATATCTAATCCTATCACTCACTTTACACTTTGCTTGATTTCCTAATATCTATATTGATATCTGCTTTCCTACACATTTTCCCCAGTTCATCATTGTGACTGACTCTTCACATGTGCTGACATTTACATTTACTCCGTAACCGAAACCCTATTGCAACAGAACTTTTGGCCCAAATCCTATACTCACTCTTCTTCCTAAACCTACCAACTATCTTCCTAATCCAACAGACTATCATTTTTTGACTGGATGTTCTCTTCTACATTCAATAATCCGAGGTACAAGATCCTATGCCATTGTGTATTGATTTATTTAATACAGCTGTGCAGAATATAATCCAAACCTATGTATCCCAATCAAAGGCCCAACACCCTTCTGTGCTTCAAATCTTACCTAGATTTCTGTTTTCATACTTATATATCATGTTCAAGTGTTTGAATATCTGCTTTCAGTTCATTTGGAAATATAGCTAGGTAGGTCATGGGGCAATTCTATGTTTAAAATTTTAGCAATCATCATTTATTCCTATACCTACTATACCATTTTATATATCTAGAAGAAGTGTGGGTGACTTCCAATTGTTTCACATGGTGCCCAACACTTCTATTTTTAACATAATGAATGTTCATAAAGTACTCTTTCCTGTTACAAATCTCCTTAAAATGAAGTCTGTTAATTAAAACAATCAAAGAAGGCTCAGTGGTTTTCCTAGCCTCATACATGCCCGGCCTAGGACTGGCCCTCAAGAATAAAATTGTTACTGAGAATAAATAATTTCCAACAGCCTTGTTTTTCTTTCTTTTCATTCTTTTTTTGTATATTTTTCTGTGAAGTGTTGCTGGTGTTTTCCTACAAAAAAGTCAAGAAAATCCATTTCTACAATTTTAATTTTTACCATTTTCATACTTTCTTCTCCTTACCCAACTAATCTCTGGTTGAAATAAATGTAGATAGTCCAAGTAAAGAGGTGTGCTTATACACATTAAGGGGCAGATAAATTGTTGGTGATATTACTGAGAAACACAGTTTTATTGACCAGATAAATACTAGGCATTTGGTGATACTGAGAGTTCTATATTCTTATTTTTTTTCATAACTTAACCCTTCCCAAGTAGATCTTGCATTTATTAGCTATGGTAGTTACTAACACTAACCTACCAGAAACAGATAACAGGGTCTGTGAGTAATTTCTGTCCAGATTAAGTTCCATTATGCTCACAACTATATTTAGTAGAGTTGGACATGACCAGGCCAGTCAGGACCTTTTTTACATTTCCCAGCCAAGGTTAACAGAAAAGAGGTTCTCATTTTGGTTCCTACAATGGGAAAGAGAAAATTCTACATGATTGGTATCTACATTTCTTTTTTTACAGTTCTTAAACTACCTGGTCATGGCTAAGATGAACTATATAGTAGCTAAAGAAATTATCTTCAAGCACAGATTGGTTCATAATGAAAATGTATATCTGCTAAATATTCAATATGATGAGGGTGAGAGAATGAGAAGATGGACTACAATGGGAAGAGGTAATTGTGAGAAAAACTGTCTCCCTCAGGAAGAAGGTGCTTTAACCTGTCTTCATTCCCAGATGAGAAAAACCATTATTCAAATGTTTTCCTTCCTTTCTCTCTTCTTTTCTTTCCTCCTTCCTCATTTTTATGTTATTTCCTTCTTATCTCTTACTCTCCATCCCTTCCTTGATTTCATTCTAAGAGAAGATGTCTCAGTTCACTCTCCATATTTACTTCTCACAAACATTTGGAAAATTAAGTTATATGGGAGGGATATGCATTTATATTGGTTGTCATTACTCTGAATTGTTTCCAATTGAAAAAATCTGAAAAATATATTTTAAGAGCATACATACTCACATAAAACATTAGTTCAAGTTTTTTAAAAATTTATTTTCTTATACAACAAGCCATACATATCTGTGGTCTAGTGAGAGGCCTAACATTGTTTTTCTAAAAACAGAACCAAAAAAAATAGCAATAAAAACCATATTATTTTCCATTACATTACTGACTTTTCTGTAATAAGAGCAGTTTATAATAATTTAGAGAAAGTTATTTTATTTTTTCCTGAGAAGTATTCAAATTTTCAAAGGAATTTTCACTGATTTTTTTTACCCAAATATCAAAGGATGATTTTGCTCACTGAAAACTTTAAAGAAAAAAATGTTTTGAAAAGACAATTTAAATTCATTCAATGAATGACAACAGAATTGGGGTGTTCTGGTAAAGTAAGCATTTTCTACAGAAATTTTTGTAATTTTAAAGGAGAAAGGTAATTGGATCATCAGAGTACAGCTTTGCCACGAATATATGAATCCACACATTGATGTCAGGATATCCAAAGCTTGGGAAAAAAGGAAATTTTTCTTGAAGAAGACTTAAAGCTTGGGGTATCTATTTCTTTGTACTCATGAGTCTTTCAGGCTCTGAGTGACTATTCTGTAGAGGTGCCAGAGTTAATGAATATTGCAGCATTATTCAAAGTGTAGCCATTTACCTAAGAAGACTTTCTGTTATTACTGAATCAAAGACAGATTAACAAGTTGAACTTGACAGTTGCTTTTACCACAGCCTGGTTTATTAGTTTCCCTTGAAATGAAGAATTTTACTGAATTTATTAAACATATATGTGTAAACTATTACCTTCTACACTGTCCTCAGCAGAAAGAGAACTGATGATCTATTTGCTTAAGTTAGTTGCTTTCTACAAAACATCTCTAGGCTTCACATTTGGGTTTCCGGCTAAATTCAGCATGATGTTTATGATAGAGTTCCTCTTATTTACCTATTTCTTAATAGTGTAATAGTATCTTATATTCTCCTACTCTACAAAAACCTAAATATCTTAGTGTAGTAATTATCCCAATACACACACATGAAAAATGCTGATTTCACTTTTCATGGAACTTAGCTTTTAATCCAGAAGTATTTCATAATGTTCATCCTGCTCTCATGGGGGCTCTGTCACTTCCCTTGACTGATCCTCTTGTGTTTTATTTATTTCAAAGGTTTTTGCATTTATTTTAGGAGCATTATGTCAAGAGTATGAATGACATTACATTCCAATAGCAATAAGTTTTGTAATATTGGAGAGTTAGAATGTTAAAATATTTTATCCCATCATTTCATACTTCCATGTAGAGACTCTGATAGAAATTATAGCTACTTTAAGTGTTTTATGGGTAAAAAATTTAAGATGTGGGCTAAAAAGCTAGAGTAAAATACTCAAATTGAATTCATGGCTGTGTTATTTAATGCAGTTTTCCCAAGTGGCCATAAAACACTAGATAACACACACACACACACACACACACACACACACACACACACACACACATGTATTTAAAGAAAGGAGTCTTGGAGGTGTAAGTCCTCTCCTGGAGAAAACAAAAAATATTTTTAAAAAATATTGTTATTTGAGGATTAACATTTGTCAAAGCAGGCTAATGTTAAGGTAGGCATTTCTCCTCTAAAGTATGAAGTCTTGAGTGTACTACATTAATTCTCCCAAGGAAGGGTTTATCACAAACCTAACAACTAAAAAAAAAACCCATTATCAGAGAATATCTCAGCCCAGTTCTACACAAAGTTGAAAAAATAATGAACACCAATTCTTCTAAAATTATTTTATGAAATAGAAAATAGCAAAACCTTCTAACCTCATTCTGTGAAACTAATATCAACCTGATGCAAAACCTAGACAAAGACACATCAAGGAAAGAACATTTCAAAGAAGTATTCCTGGTGAACAGAGATGTAATAATTCTCGATAAAATTATGGCAAACAGCATACAAAATCATATTTAAAAGATAGTACAGTGGGCTTTGTCCCAGGGATGCAGGGTTGGTTCAACACATGGAAATCAATAAAGATTTTTTAACATAAATAAATGTAAAGAAAAGAATCAAAAAAATATCTCAATAAATGCAGAAAAAGCTTTTGACTAAATATATGTTCAAAACACTAGAAAACTATGTATACTAGAAATATGTCTTAACATTATAAAAGCTGTGTATGGTAAATGCAAGGGAAACATTCTTCTTCTTTTATGGAGTATGGAGACTTTACTGAAAACAAAACCGGGCAAACAGAGGATTACAAACAGGAATGTGGACTTGTAGCAAAACAAAATCAAAAACAAAACAAAACAAAAGGGCAGGGGAAAGGGGTGTCAGGAGGACAGAAGTGGGTAGTGAGAGCAAGGAAAAGGCTGAGTAGTTTTTGTTGTTGTTCTTCCCATTTCTTTAAAAAACCAACACAAGAACACACACACACACACACACACACACACACACACGCACATGCACACGCGCGCACACAACCCTGTGTTACCGAGTAGAGACATAAATGGGGCAGAATGGAACAGTGTGTTCTTCTCCCTTCCAAAGGCAAAAAAAAAAAAGTTACAAAAAATCAGGCTGGAGGCTGCTTCCTACAGAGCCCCCTTCCGCAGTGGTGTGTACAAAAGGGTGGATGGGGCAAGGGACAGGCCAGGGCAAGGGTCTGTGCAATATGGGGCAGAAGCGCAGGGAACAGGGGCAGCTCAAGGGGGGACAAAGGCAGCGCGAGGGGAGGGATAATGTGCTGTCTCCCTCCCCCCAAGGAGCAGTGGATCCACCTTGTCAAGCCTTGGGCGCCCTCTCCAAGTTCTTGGCACCTTGGCATATCCCTGGGAACCGCACCCTCTCCAACTGCTGGGCGCCCACGCCCCCGCACATACGCCCTGGGCTTGGGCTCAGTAAACGGGCACCTGGTGCTGGGGCAGCAGCTGGCCGCTTCTGTTGACGTGGCTGAGGGCTTTCTGCTTGAGCTGTGCCACCTGCTCACACAGCAGGCTCTGCGGTAGACGCCTGCTCTGTGTTCTGGCTGTTGAGCTCTTCCCTTTCTCCTCCAGGTGCGATGCACTCCAGCTTGCGCTTGCGGCACTTGGAGGCTGCCATGCAGTTGAGCACTGCCTTGATATGCTCCTGCATGTTCTTGTGGATAGGCGAAAGTGGCAAGCTCTTGCCAAAGCTTGGCACGTTGGGCTGGGAGCAGTGGCCCCAGGGCACTGGGGGCTGCGGTGGGAAGGGAATGGACTCAGCTGCGAAGGCGAACGTCCCAGCTCCTCCAGCACCCTTGGTGGCACCGGCATAGTTTTCATTGTAGAGGTATTTTACCTCTTTTTTAGATTGATTCCCAAGTAGTTTATTTTATTCTTTTTTTTTCTTTTTTGAAGCCATTGTTAATGGGGTGGTTTTCCTAAAGTTCCCCCCCCCAGTGGATTCATTGCTTAAATATAGAAATGCTTTTGGTTTATGGGTGTTTATTTTATATTCTGCTATTTCGCTGATTTTATTTATTAGTCAAGAAAGTTTTCAGGTGAATTTTTTTTTCAATTTTCTAAATATACTAGCATGTCATTAGCAAATAGTGAAAGTTTTGGGATCCTCTTTTTCTATTCACTTGTCTTTAATTCTTTCTTCTTATTGTTTTGGATAGAGTTTCAAGGATTATGTTGAATAGAAGTGGCAAAAAAGGGCAATCTTTTTTTTTTAATTTTAGAGGGAATTCTTTAAATTTCTCACTCTTAAGAATAATGTTTCTGAGGCAGGAGTAGTGGTTCAGTAGTAGAATGCTGGTCTGCCATGTGTGAGGCCCAGGACCTGATTTCTTGAACAAGGTTCCTAAAACACAAACAGTAAAATTAGCAATCAATAAATAGGATGAATTCAAACTAAGAAGCTTATTCTCCACAAAGGAAACAATCTATAATATAAAGAGAGAGACTACAGATGGGAAAATAAAACTTTACCATACACACATCAAATAAAGCAATATTCTCCAAAATATATAAACAACTCAATAAACTTTAATGCCAAAAAAGAGAGACATATGCATCAATAAATAGACACTTCACAGAAGAATAAATATAATTGATCAACAAACATATAAAAAAGACCATCATCTTTAGCAATTAGAGAAATGCAAATCAAAGCTATTTCAATTCACTGCAGTTATAATGGCAATTATCATAAATACAAGCAATAATAGTGTTTATGAGGATGTGGGAGAAAAGGATACATTGCTGGTGGCCACATCAATTTAGAGTAGGTCAATTCACAATAGCTAAACCTTGGAACCAACCTAGGTAACCTTCAACAGATGAATTGATAAATAAAATGGATAAATAAAATAAGTGTGTGTGTGTGTGTGTGTGTGTGTGTGAGAGAGAGAGAGAGAGAGAGAGAGAGAGAGAGAGTAATATTATGCAACCCTAAAAAGAATAAAATTATATCACTTGCTGGAAAATGGATGGAACTTGAGAATACCATGCTAAGCTAAATAAACCAATAGCAAAGTTCCAAAGGTTGAATATTTTATCTGAAGTGCAGATATTAATTCACAATGGAAGACATTAGGGAAGAATAAATACACTTTGGATTAGAGAGAGGGAAGTGAAGGGAGGAAAAGATGTCTGAGGTTTTGAAGGATAATTAAATGGATCAGATATTATTACCTTGCATGCTTATACAATTATATGACTGGTGTACTTCTACATCATGTACAACAAGAAAAATATGGAGTTAGACTCCATTTATGTATGCTGTACCAATGCATTATACTGTTATGTGTAGCTAATTGTAACAATGGCAAAAAAGATAGAATCAAACAAATTACAAACTATTAACAAATTACAAACTATAAGACTTAAACACTGTTGTACTGAAATAGAAGGCAACATACAGACCAATGCACAGAAAAGAGAACAAGGATAAACCCAGACATTCACGCACACTCATCTTTGAGAAGGGGGGCCAATAATACAGAGTGGATAAAGGATAGTTAGTCTCTTTAACACATGGTTCTGAGGACACTCAATAACCACATGAGGAAGAAAGAAAACCAAACATTATTTTACACCATATCAAAACATCAACTCAAAGAGGAAAAAATGTAACAGTGAGACATGAAAGTGTAAATTTCCCAGAAGAAACTACTGGGGTCCCATTTACCAATCTCTTCCCATCCTACTAAGGTGACAAATATGATCTTTACTCTGACTTGATCATTAAACAGTGCTACATGTATTAAAATATCATGCTATACCATACAAGCTGATGAAGTTACTATTTTTCAATCTAAAATATAAAAAAAAGAGAAGCATAAATTTGTGAGCAAAATATAAAAAGAAAACACAGAAGAAACACTTTACAACATTGTTTTATGATATGGTTCTTTGGCTATGACAGTAAAAGGACAGGAGACAGAAACATAAACAGATAAGTATAATTTCATTAAACCAAAAGCTTCTGCACAGCACAGTAATGCATAAACAGGAAAAAGATTCACCTGCAAAGAGTATAAAGTCTAAAACACACAAAAAAAATCCCTATGAAAAACCAGTAAACAAGCTGGATACAGTGAGACACACCTTGAATCCTAATGGTTTGAGAAGCTGAGGTGGGATGATCACAAGTTGAAAGCCAGCCTCATCAAGTTAGCCAGACCCTAAGCAACTGAGTGAGACCCTGTCTCTAAATTAAAATTAAATAAATACATAAAACTCTGGGGATGTGGCTCAGTGATTAAGTGCTTTGGGTTCAATCCCTAATGGCAAAAAAAAAAATGAAAACAGAGAGTAGCATGCTGTTTGCAAACAAATGTGGTTAAGGTAAAATGGGGTGCTGATCTACAGTGGATATAAAATTTAAATTGTTTAAGATAAACATCTTCTAGATATTTGCAGAAGAATTCTGTACTTATACTTTAAATTACTATACTGTTCACTTATATGTTTTCAGAGTACATATATCCTACCTAGTGTTCTTATTATTGTGCAAGAGAGAAAGGGAGGATAAAAATGATGGGTGGAGGGAAGGATGATAGAGAGAGAGGAGGACCCAGAAGGAAGGAAAAGGAGGACTAGCCCCATGATGCTCTTCCTTCACAATCAGGATTCCTGACATTAGGCAAGAGACCCTAGGCCTATTACAAGACAAGACATGTCCAGTGCTCCATGTTGTCAGTGTAGGAACTGAATTCCTCAAAAAGACTCTTAAAGCACAAGAAATAAAATAAAAATCAATAAATGGGGTGTTATCTTTATATCAAAGGAAACCATGAAGAATGTGAGTAGACAGCCTACAGAATGGGAGAAAATCTTTGTCACTGACACCTCAGATAGAGCATTAATCTCCAGAATATATAAACAACTCAAAAAATTAACACATGTACAAAAAACACCCCACAAAGAATTTTAAAAAACACCAAATAACCCAAAGAAAAAGATGTGCAAACAATTAACCAGTATATGAAAAAAAGTTCATTAGCAATTAGAAAAATGAAAATTAAAACTACACTGAGATTCCGCGTCACTTCAGGTAGAATAATAAATATAAAGAGTGCAAGTAGCAATAACTGTGAGAATGTGGGGAAAAGATTCACTTATACATTGCACCAAGCAATCATTCAGGAAAGCAGTATAGAGATTTCTCAGAAAACTTGGGATGGAATAACCATTTGACCCAGTTATTCTGCTCCTCATTGTATAATCAAATGAAACTATAGTGACACAGCCACATAAATATTTATAGAGCTATTCACAAAAGCTAAGCTGTGGAACCAATCTAGGTGCCTTTCAATAGATGAATGGATAAAGAAAATGTGTCATATATATACAATAGACTCAGCCATGAAGAATCAAATTATGTCATTTGCTGGTAAATCGATGGAACTGGAGACTCTCATGCCAAGTGAAATAATCAAGTCCTCCAACTATGAAGTCTGAATATTTTACTTAATATGTGTATGCTAACACACACAAGGGGGGGAGAGGAAAGAATAGAAGTTTGTTGGATTAGACAAAATGGAATAGAGGGCTGGGAGGGGAGAGGAAAGACAGTAGAACAAATCTGACATCACATTCCTATGTTCAAAGGTGAATACAGGACCAGCAAAACTCTGCTAAATTTTTGACCACAGGAATGGGATCTTTAATAGAAGAAGTTATATGCTATGTATATGTAATATGCCAAAACAGCTCTACTATAATGTATACCTAAAAGAATAAATAAAATAATAATAATTCACTATTTTTCATGTTGATCCACTTGTAGGATCATATGATCTACACTTTAAACAGTGAAAAATTCCAAATATTTTATTATGTACCTATCTGTTGGGATGGTTTCAGTGGTAAATAAAAGAACATTTAACTTGAAGAAGAATAAATTTGCAATCTGACACCTCATGAATTCAACCAGCCCATAGTAAAAGCCTTAGCTCTACATCTACTGAGACATACAAAAGTTCCCCAAGGTCTTTTCCCAAAAATATTCCTACCATATTCTGTTTTTTTTTTTATCATTTTGTACCCAGGAATGAGAATTGCATCTATTGATAAATGATAAATGTAGGAACAGCATTAAACACATAATGTATATCAATGAACAATGTATCACAATTCTGAAAAGGAACACAGGCTAAAAACATAGGTAAGGGACATGATTTTCTGAGTCTTTTGCTTCTGCTTCTAGTGCTCATCCACAAAGCCAGTGATTTTTGTCCTGTGAATGGAAATCCACCAAAGAAGGCCTGTGTTTCAAAACACAAATGACAAATGTGGCAAAATGTGTAAGGCTCTACTCAGAAAATCCTGAGATTTCTACTCAGTAGCATTTGTTTCATCTCAGTGAAGTTTGAAACATGAGTCAATATAAAATAAGGGAAATAAACAGATCTTATGTATTAGGAACAAATATTTACCAGTAACTTATTTTTAAGAACATATTATGGTATGCCATTGTTTCCAAAGTTGTTTTGTACTCAAGTAGGAGATTACTTGGAGCAAAGTGTTTGTTTCTCCTCTCAAAAGTGAGAAAATGATATACAAAACCTGGTATTTGCTGGCCTCTCTTTTCCTCCTTTTTAAAAGTGGAAGTAATAATACATATTAACACAACAAGAAAGTGAAGTCACTTCCCCAAAATGGATCTACTATTAGAAGCAAGAGTTTTGAGATTATAGAAAAATCATCTATTCTTGTGAAAAATATTAAGTCTTTTCTCTTTATACGGCTTCTCTGAAAGTCATCATGGGACTGCTGCAGAGAAATAGAGTTGAATTAAGAACACTACTTAATTCAATGGGACAAAAATGCCACCCTCACCTCCAAAATATGTACATTATGGTTATAAATATATGGATTTTAAAAACTCTTTACTTTCCCATGATTAATAGAGTTACTGTTTAACTATGTTACATACACACACACACACACACACACACACTCACTCATTTGAAAACAGAAAAAAATAATTCAGGAAACATTTTCTTCACACATGTCTATCTATTTTTGTTTAAAAGATATATTACTGAAATTTCATATTGTACATTCTGGCATTCTGGTCTCATGGATATTGTCTGTAGGTTTCATTTTTCTCTGCTAAAATCTACAAATTAATTTCAGCAAGGTTTTGACTGTATATCAGCAGGTGATAGCAGTCTAAAAGCTTAATTTAAGAGTGGGAAATTCAACGTTAAAAAATAATTCTAAAAGGTAGATTTATTCTTTATGAGTACATGTCTTACATTTCAACTGCACATATGTCAGATAAATTTGGGTGAGTGAAAACATTTCTTTAATACAGGCAGAAATGTAATTGTGAAACACTTTACAAAAAATGTTTTAACTAGTTGCATAGCTATTTAGTCTGTGTCTTAAAAACTTCTAAAGTGGTATTTATGACAGTGTTTAAATTAAACTTCTTCATTCAGGAAACAACTGCTGAACATCTAACAGAAGCTAAGATTTTCTGTAAATAGTTTTGTCATAAATGTCATAATTTAATTTTAGAATCAGATAACATTGTGCTTAAAATGAAAATAGTAGTTCACACCCCACATACCAAAGCATTGGGAAACAGTAGACTACATATAAATAGAGGTCCTGTAAGTCTGTATTTCCCGGCATTCTGGGAGATGTCTGAAGTGTGTGGAAGTATACACACATGATGACTGCATGTTGGTGAAATTCCCAAAAATCACATTCTTCAGACCACATTGCCATCATTAAGTGAAACATGGCCACATAAAGTAAGTTAAAAGGATTTTATAAATAATGCAGATGAAATAAAGTAAAAATTTGAAACTTACTGAAGGTTCATTTACCTGATTAAAATGAATTCTTGTAGTCTCCAATTCTGTATCTATAGTACAAACAGAGATTCCAGCTTGCTTTCTCACTTGATCCTCTTTGTTAATTCTGTTTCTTTTTCATTTAATGGGTTCTTATTTTTTTCATGTAACATAATTTTTTTCTCTTTGTCTCATCTTCTTTTAAGATATATCTGAAGTTAAATATGGTTACCTTTTAGTGGATTTTTCCAGAAAACAAAAAAGTCTTTTTATGTTCTGGCTCTTTGTATGCTGATTTAGTATACTAATAAAAATTATATGCTCTCTGAAGATTTTCTAGTTTAAAATTTTTAATTTCTCCTTTAATCTTGTCTAAAACATACATAATTTAAAGTCAATAATAAAATTCTGTTTTATTATTTGATAAGTTTCTGTTACTAGCAAATCTTTTAGATACTACAGAAAAGAAATTTTGAAATGATTTGGTAAATTGACAAGTTTAAGTTGATTTTTTTTGAACTATTATAGATCCTCCCCAGTTCAAAAGATAATTTCAAGTAAAATAAGTTTTAAAGACTTATTGTTTATATACAAACTTATGAATTCAGCAGTAATATGATGTATCTTCATAAAATATGTCAGGTATACCTACAATTGGCTTACAGTATAACAGCATATTCAGAAATTTTTCTTTCAATATGTATCTTTTGCGGCTTGGGCTGTAGCTAAGTGGTAGAGCACTTGCCTAGCATGAGTGAGGTGCTGGCTTTGATCCTTAGCACCACATATAAATTTAAAAAAGATATTGAAAATATGTATTATTTGTATTACTATAATCCAAATCTGGAATTAGAAATGTAATACCTGTTATTACACTTTTATGTCTCTTTTATGGTTACAATTTCAACTCACCTTGTTGATCATTATGTATTTTACAAACAACTTAAAATCCACTTTTGAACAAGAAAGGACCTAATATTTAATCCAATAATGAAGAGTAATGTCTTTCAACAGGTGAATGGATAAATAAAATTATATATATACACAAACACACGCACACACACACACACACACACACACACACACATACACACACAGTAGAATATTATCCATAACAAAAATAACTTTATGTCAACATATAGTCTACTGTCATGTATACCTAAAAAACATTTAAAATTTATTATATGTTATTTCAATGTAAAAATCTGAACAAATTTAATTTATGAATGAGAGTGAATTTGAATAAAATAATTTATAATCAGTTTTCATTTCATTTTTAAATAAATGTTAATGTTAAATGTGTAGCTGAGGGCCTAGCTCAGCACTAGCATACCACACTAGTCACAAAAAACACTGGGTTTGATCCTAAGCATCAGAATAAAAATAATAAATGTATAAAAACATGCTTCAGGGCAGTGAAAAATGCCTCATTGGTGGAATACAAACTTTCTTGAGAGCAATTTAAAAATTCTGAAAATTTTTTAAAGTTTCCCAACTTTAAAAAAATAATTCTATATTGATTTTTTTTTCAAAAGTAAACAGAAATATAGAAATTATTTTTTTCTTTTGTTCTCACCCCCATCTATGGTACCAGGGAGTGAGCCCACAGAAGCTAAATCACTTATCCACATCTCAAAGCCATTTTCATTTTTTTATTTGGAGACAAGATCTCAATAATATTCATAGGACCTTGCTAAATTGATGAGGCTTGCTTTAAACTTTTGATCCTCCTGTATCTGCCTCCCCAGCTAATGGAATTATAAGAACTTGCCATGGTATCTGAGTAGTAAAGGATTCTTTTTTAAATGATATTTTTTGAAACATTAATTGTAATAAAAAGTTATAAACAGATAAAAATCTCAAATTCTGTTTGTTAAATAAATAGATTTCTAGCAGATGGGGTTCCATAGAGCCATTAAAATTATGATGGGGAAAAATATGCACTTAGTTTTTTAGGAGTAATTACATTTAATAATATGCTATCATATTTGTAAGAATTTTATGATTGATTCATGTTTTCTCCCTTGAAAAGTGCTAACAGATGAGTCAGCAATTAAAAAATCTTCTTATTTCTACTGGAATAAAGAAAAGGATTCCACCCCTTCTTTCAATCTAGGATATAATACTTCAAATCGTGGAGTTGTTGATTCAATTCTGTATTTTCTTGCTTAAACTCTGATACCCTCTTTTTGAGCTCATTTTCCATTTGTGCATTTTAAACATGTAGTGAACACTGTGTGCAGTGACTTTTTTGCATTTTATTATTTTTGAAGTGCTTTCTGGGGTTTTGACAGGCTAACAGAGTCTGTAAGGAAAAAAAGATAACAGAAATAAAATATGTGCTTGAAAAATATATTATTTCATGTGTAAAATTGTTGTTGATTAGAACTATTAATACCAGGGCTGGGGAATATGGCTAAAGTTGTAGCGCACTCGCCCGGCATGCGTGCGGCCTGGGTTCGATCCTCAGCACCACATACAAACAAAGATGTTGTGTCTGCCGAAAACTAAAAAATAAATATCAAAATTCTCTCTCTCTCTCTCTCTCTCTCTCTCTCTCTCATAAAAAAGAACTCTTAATACCAGAAAAGAAAGCCATGCATTAATATAGCATAGTTAATCTTTGTCTTATATTAATGGGGGCTTTGGAGTTGGAATCAAACTATACTGAGATTCAAATCCTAACCTTATCATTTCATTTTTTTAAGTATGTATTTTTCATTTGTAGTTGAACACAACATCTTTATTTCACTTATTTATTTTTGGGTGGTGCTGCAGATTGAACCCAGGGTCTCGCACGTGCGAGGTGAGTACTCTACCACTGAGCCACATCCCCAGCCCCTGACCTAATCATTTTAATAGCATTGTACTATTAGAATTGATATTAGAAGAGATTATTTTCACCCTCTTTTGCTTGTTATCACTATCATTAATAAAAAGGAGATAATAACAATACCTATTCCAGGGGATTATTTTAAGGATTAAATGAGCTTATATTTCTAAAATTTTAGGCAAGGACTTGACATGTATTGACTTTTCAATGAATGGTACCTATTAGTTTTAATTTTCTAAAATTTCTAATTTGTAAAATTAGATGCTTCCAATTAAACTGTATTGTAAGTAATATAACTTCATGGCATTACTATCTGAACAGCAAAATATCAAAAGAAAATACTATGGCAATAAAAAGCACATGTGACTATAGTTTCCATGGTCTTTTAAGTTGAGTTCTCAGTTCTTATCTGTATTTTCTGTCCTTACAAAACATTTTGTATGTATATATTTCTATTTTTTTTAATTTGTTTTAATTAGCTACGCTTGAAAGTACAATGACCTTGACATGTCATACATTTGAATCACTTGGGATATAATTTCTCATTTTTCTGAGTATACAGGTTGCAGAATCACATTGGTCATTCATTCATACTAGTATCCTTCCTATCTCTCCAACCCCTCCCCTCCCCTCCTATTATTTCTCTCTATCTAATCTAGGGTAACGCTATTCTTTTTTTTTTCCCTCACATCTTTATACATGTATTTTGTATAACAACAAGGTTCTCTTTCCACCATTCATGCAATTCCCTTTCTCCCTCTCTTTCCATCCCAGCCCTCTTCCCTATGTAGAGGCAATCTTCTTCCCATGCTCCTCCCCTCTTCCCCATTTTGAATTACCCACCTTATATCAGAGAAGACATTCAGCATTTTTTTGTGTCGGGGGATTGGCTAACCTTACTTAAGATAATCTGCTCTAATGTCATCCATTTCCCTGCAAATGCCATGATCTTGTTAGTTTTTAGTGCTGAGTAATATTCCATTATACACACACACACACACACACACACATATATATATATATATATATATATATATATATATATATATCACATTTTTTAATCCATTTATCCATTCAAGGGCATCTAGGTTGTCTCCACAGTCTAGCTATTGTGAATTGTGCTTCTATAAACATTGATGTGGCTATGTCCCTGCAGTATGCTGTTTTTAATTCTTTTGGGTATAGTCCGAGAAGAGGAACTGGGTCAAATGGTGGTTTTATTCCCAGCTTTCCAAGGAATCTCCATACTGCTTTCCAAATTGGCTACACAAATTTGCAGTACCACCAGCAGTGTATTAGTGTACCTTTTCCCCCACATCCTTGCCAGTACTTATTGTTGTTTGTCTTCATCATGGCTGTCATTCTTACTAGAGTGAGATAATATCTTAGAGTAGTTTTAATTTGAATTTCTCTGACTACTAGAAATAATGAGCATTTTTTCCTATGTTTGTTGATTGATTGTATATCCCCTTCTGAGAAGTGTCTGTTCAGGTCCTTGGCTCATTTGTTGATTGAGTTATTTGTTTTTTGGTGTTTAGCTTTTTGATTTCTTTGTGTACCCTAGAGATTAGAGCTCTATCTGATGTGTGAGCAGTGAAAATTTGTTCCCAGGATGTAGGCTCCCTATTCACCTCACATATTATATCCCTTACTGAGAAAAAAACTTTTAGTTTGAATTCAAACCATTGGTTGATTCTTGGTTTTAATTCTTGTGTTATAGGTGTCTTATTAAGGAAATTGGGGCCTAGCCCCGCATGATGGACATTAGGGCCTATATTTTCTTTTATTAGATGCAGAGTCTCTGGTTTAATTCCTAGATCCTTGATCCATCGAGTTAACTTTTGTGCATGGTGAGAGATAGGGATTAAATTTCATTTGTTGCATATGGATTTCCAATTTTCCCAGCACTATTTGTTGAAGATGCTATTCTTTCTCTAGTGTATGCTTTTAGCACCTTTGTCTAATATAAGGTAGTTGTAGTTTTGTGGATTAGTCTCTGTGTCCTCTATCCTGTACCATTGGTCCTCCAGCCTGTTTTGTTGCCAGTACCATGTTGTTTCTGTTACTATTGCTCTGTTGTATAGTTTGAGATCTGGTATAGTGATACCACCTTTTTCACTCTTCCTACTTAGTATTGCTTTAGCTATTCTGGGTCTCTTATTTTTCCAGATGAATTTCATGATTGCTTTTTCTATTTCTATGAGGAATGCCATGGGGATTTTGATTGGAATTGCATTGAATCTGTATAGTACTTTTTCTAATATGTTCATTTTAATAATATTAATTCTGCATGTCCATAAGCAAGGTAGATCTTTCCATCTTCTAAAGTCTTCTTTTATTTCTGTCTTTAGGGTTCTATAGTTTTCCTTGTATTGATCTTTCACTGCTTTTGTTAGGTTGATTCCCAAGTATTTATTTTTTTAGGGTATTATGAATGGGGATGTTTTTCTCATTTCCTTTTCAGAGGATTTGCCACTGATATACAGGAATGCCTTTGATTTATGGGTGTTGATTTTATATCTTGCCACTTTTCTGAATTCATTTTCTAGTTCTAGAAGTTTCTTGGTAAAGTGTTTTGGGTCTTCTAGGTATAGAATAATATCATCAGCAAATAGTGCCAGTTTACATTGTCTCTCTTGCATGGCTCTCTTGCATTTCAGTTTTCTTGGAGATAAAAATAGAGATTCCAATGGGTCCTGCCCAGGTAAAGTTTTTGACTTTGTACTGACAGTTAGGATGACATCAAACTCTCAAGTATCCACTGCCATGAAAACTTTAGGTTAATTACATTCATGCTCACATTTTCTAAATTAACTCATACGCATAAATTCTTGCAGATTTTATGGTTAGTAAGAATTACCCTTTTTTCTTTGATTTTTCAGAATCTGGTCTTAAACACAGTCACAGAATTCTCCTGTTCAGGGTAACTTAGGTTGCTCTTATGAACATTATTTTGAAACTGCCTTTCTCCTTCAGATAACAGATTGTTAAGGAATGTGACATATCCTGTCCAGCTAAGCCAGAAAGGATGCAAATAAATTGCTTCTTAGAAAATAAAGCATGGGGACTATATATTGGTCCTATTTATTTATTTATTTATGGTTTATTTGTTTGTTTGTTTATAGTACTGTGTGTTGAAACCAGAGCTAGTCTACCACTGAGCTACATCAACAGCCCTATTTTTATATTTTATTTAGAGACAAGGTCTCACTTATTTTTTTAGTGTCTCTTGGATAAGTTGATAAGACTGACTCTAAGTTCATAATTCTCCTGCCTCACCTTCCCAAACTTCTAAAATACAGGCATGTGGCACCATTACCAACCTACCATTTATTTAAAAAGCACTTCAGTTTTTTTTAACCAGGTTCTGTAAATAATACTACAATGAAAATGGACATGCAGTGTTCTCTATGATGTAATGACTCAAGTATTTTTTTTAGATACATACCCAGAATTACTACTAGTGGAACATATGACTTTTTTATTTTAACTTTCTGAAGAACCTTAATACAATTTTCAAAAATAGCTTTATTCAATTAATATTCTCACCAATATATTTGTTCAACTGAGTCTTTTTATATAATGCTTTTATGCACTGGAGTACCTACTATCTTTCAGATTTTTTATTTTTTACTTCTAAATATTTTATTTATTTTTTATTAGTCATAGACAAATTACTTTTATTTCGTTTATTCATTTTTATGTGGTACTGAGGCTTAAATACAGTGCCTCCAATGTGCTGAGCAAGAACTCTACAACTACGCTAGAACTCCAGCCCCAACCTTTGAGATTTTTAGCACAGGCATTCTGACAACACTGCACTAGGTGCAGGATATTTTTAATTTGACTGATACATTAAATTACTGATGTAAGTGTGTTAGATTCCAGGATTTCAAGTAGCCAGAGGAAGAGTATCCTGTAAATACTTTCTGTGATGAAACAGTAATCTGTGATTTCTAAAACTTTGTTAAAACTACTGCTGAACATTTTTTATTTGGAAGTAGTTATAAACAATGCAAATCCAATGGTTTGAAATATATAACGATTTACCCATGCTCAGTCTCTGTTGCTCATAGAAATTGAAAGTTTAGGATACACTCTCTTGAACAGAAGTTTCTAATGTTAGACATTCAGTGCATGGAGAAACTTCTTCTGAAAAACTATTGGTAGGCCTGGAATTATTACTGGGATGAACAAGGTTAGGTCAGGGATCAGAAAGTGCTCAAATCTTACTGATTCTATCAGGAGATTGATTGATTTTCCCCTTTTGTACCTTAATTGAATCAAGAGAGAAGTAATTCTTCCAGCAAGAGAAGTTAGCAAAACCCTGGAAAAATCCCTTTTTTTGTATAACTGACACCTTTGAGATGTAATTTCTCTGTCCTGACTTCAGGTTGTGAAAAAAATCAAAAGTCTTACTTGGTCATAGAAGAAAACCACTTTGTCATTTTCATACTTATATTTCACTCCTTCTTTAACCAATGAATAACTTAAGATAATAATCACAGAAAATTTTAAAGTCAGTTTAGATATTAACCCCAATCTCCCCTTATTTAAGGTGCCCTCAAATTTCAAGGGATATTTCTCAGATATGTGACACTTCGGTAAACAACACAAATACCCACGTGTACCCTAGGTTTTTCTACTCATTTGATTGTAGGTATTTTTTCACTTGTCCAATGTATCTAAATCTCAGAACTCATTTATGACTTTGTCAAAGTAACACAAATAACATGAGTAGATGTGTATCAATATATCAGTAGATAAAGGTTGGTTAGAAGCCTTCTATTTTGCTATATTTCTGTTATGGTCCAGCTTTGAGGTGTTACCCAAAACTCATATGTAAGACAATGCAGGAAGGTTTGGAGGAGAAATGATTGGGTCATAGCCTTAACGTCATCAGTGAATTAATCTCTGAATGAATTAACTGTGTGGTACCTGAATTGATAGTGTGTGGCTGAAGAAAGTGAGAATTGGGGCTTTGGAATCTAAATTTGTATATTCACCCAAAAATGAATCTGTCTCTTTACTGTGATCACTATATCAGTTGATTCCCTCCACCACACCTTTTTGCCATAATGTTCTGCCTCACCTTGAGCCCTGAGAAATGGAGCAATCTTCTATAGACTAAGGCTTTTGAAACCCTAAGCCTGTAAATAAACTTTTATTCCTCTACAATTTCTATGGTCAATTTGTTAGTCACATTGTTGAAAAAGGCAACTGAAACAACTTTTAACTTGATCTCTCATTATGTCTGTTCTTTGTGATGAGTTTGAACCCAGTACCTTACATATTCTGCACACCAACTCTCAGGAAACTGTGACCCCATCTAACTTTATATTGTATTGTATTATCCATTTATTTCTAGTGTTATTTTTGATATGAATAGGCTTAGACCATTCTATTGCTCTTAACAATACAAAAAATTACATGCACATGGATTCATCTTTGTGTTTGGTTCATACTATGACTCCTTGGACTTTAATATTGTATTATGCATTTATTTTATACATCAGTGTCTCTTAATAATACTAATAGTTCATTTGGTTCTCTGAAGCATAGGTTTTGGAAGTATTTCATATATACTTTTCATTCCATGTGATTTTTTTTCTTTAGTCTCTTTCTTTTAATAGAGAAGCATGCTGAAATTTCTTTGTTAATGATTTTTTTTTCTTAGTTGTAATTGTAATACCTTTATTTTATTTATTTATTTTTACGTGGTGCTGATGATTGAACCTAGTGCCTCACATGTGCTAGGTAAGCACTCTACCATAACCCCAGTCCTACATGCTAAAATATTGATGAAAATTTTACAGATTACATTCAAGGAAAAAGGTTTTCTTTGTAATGATGTGTAATATCTAAACACATGTGTGTAATTGGGTCTTTTATGTCATAATTCAAGTTTTTATTTACCAATAAATTCTACATATTTCCCTTTAGAGTGTATATGCAATGTGTGAAGTAGTATCCAAATGTGACCTTTATATAATACTGATGTGGTGTTTTTCATTGTTTGTTAGGCTGAATGTAGGGGCGCAAAAAATGTATCTTGACAGTAGAAACCACTTTACTCACACTTTATTATTTTTATATTGCTTATGTGCACATTTTATTTTATTTCACCTTACAGATTTCAACTGTATGGAGCACGCAGCTCTTCTTTTATATATTATTATGGTTTTTAAGAGCAGTCATATTTATAAGTTAATGCTACTTGTGGGGAAGTATCATATCCTTCAATAGGCACACATTTTTTTACAAAAATATAGCCTCTTATAATTCATCTGTAATTCATGAGAACTTTTCACTCCACATCTTCATGAATACTGTTTAATTTTATGTATTTGGTTATATTTTCTCTTTTTAAAATTTTTTAAGATGCTAAAATTTTTATGAGTGCAGAATTCTTAGATATCAGAATATTCAAGTCGCTTGCTTGTTCTTCTCTTGGTGTCCTTATCTTTTTCTTACTGAATAAATTTATTCATGCATCAGGTAATTTATCTTACCTGTTACTTTGTACCCTTTAATGGTATGACTTCATTTATTCATTGTTTTAATGCCCAATTTATGAATTTTGTAACATTTTGTTTTGTGCAACTTTGAAAAGAAATGTTTTCCATTGCTGTGTGGTTCTTATGACTGAAATCAAGGGTGCCTTTCCATTCAAAACTAGACTCTAGTCTTAATATTATATGAGTCAGTCTCAGTAAGTTGTTCATCATCTCTGTGAAATTTCTTTTATTATTATTGTTATTATTTATATGAGAGAGTGGAATGCATTATAATTTTTATTACACATGTAGGGCACATTTTTATATCTCTTGCTGTATACAAAGTATATTTACACCAATTTGTGTCTCCATAAATATACTTTAGATACATTTATACATACATAATTGCAAACCTTCTGTCACCTCTCTTCTCCCCCACCCCTCTACCCAATCTAAAGTTTGTCTATCCCTCTCATGCCCTTCCCTACACCACTATGAATCAGTCTCCTTGTATTAAAGAAAACATTCAGCATTTGTTTTTGGGGGGATTGGTTTTGTCATAACTTCTCAAGCAGTTGATAATATGAGCATGTACGGACACATTCACAATAAAACATTTTTTTTCATATAGTAACTATTGAATGTTTTATAGTTACATATTGACTATCTTTGAAAGACTTATTTTGCTGTATTAAGCAAGATTATAATCACTTTGTGTGTGTGTGTTTGTGTGTGTGTGTGTGTGTGTGACACAGATATCTCATAGTTAGAGGAACTTTCTTTAGAAAGGATAGCAATTTTCTACTCCTCAGCAGTGGAAACTTTCATTTTTTATTGTCTAATTGTAAAGAATATGTTAAAGATTCTGTTTTTAGGGATGGGATTATGGCTCAATGGTAGGGTGCTCACTTAGTATATGAGAGGCATTAGGCTTGATACTCAGCACCACATTAAAATAAAATAATAATAATAAGATATTGTGTCCTCTGCCAACTAAAAAAATTAAAATTATCTTTTTGGTACACTGATCTCTCCAAATTTGTAACATAAAATAATGTGTTGCATAGTGATCTTTTAGTCAGTGATGGAATTTGTATACAACAACAGCTACAAAATGTAGCCTAGGATTGTAGTAGTATACAATCTAAATGTCAGTACACAGTATGATATTTGCAAAAATTGCAAAGTCACTTTGAGTGCATTTCTTAGAGTGTATGCCTGACATTTAATGAGGCATTTTTATACACATACTATACATTACAAGAACTGATATAATTTTTGTATGACTGTTTTATCTCAGATTTACCAAAGCATGCATGCAATTTTATTTGTCTATCAAAGATCAAAAATTTGACATTTTGGCCATTACTGGAGATTAGTTTATTTTGAGTATTATATTATTGTTGTTGTTGTTGTTGTTATTATTATTATTATTATTATTATTTTGGTATCAGGTATTGAACTCATGGGCACTGAACTCCCGAACAACATCACAAGCCTTCATTTGCATTTTATTTAGATACAGGCTTTCAGTGAGTTGCTTAGCGCCTCACTTTTACTGAGGCTGACTTTCAACTTTTGATCCTTCTGCCTCTCCTACCTTGTTAGTTTCACAAGATTCTTACCTGCTTTTTTCTTTGACATCAAGTGCCTGTTATCCTCTCATGTTGCTCATTGCTGTACTCAGCAGTTTTAGATGTTCTTCTTTTCACATTTTGACACCATAGTCAGCAGATCCAAAATCTTAAATTAGATAGTCCTTAATACACAGTTTCTCATTTTGATTTCTTGGTGTTCAAGTTCATGAACAACTTGAAAAATGTTCAACAGATAGTTATAAATGGTATAAAATGTGAATTAAAAAAATCTATAAAAAAGTTAAAACAATCTGACATTTTATTTGGATAAATAATAAATTGTGAATGAAGGTAGCACCAGCACTATCTTATGGAGAAAAGTAAGCATCTTCCAAGAAAGGTAAGAAAAAAATAATGAGAGGAAACAGTAGAATAAAAATACATTTTTACCTGGAGGAATTGATTTTTGAGAACTTTCCAGCTAAATCTGGCACATAATTTTATAGGGGTCAGAGACACCCATGAAATTGATGCCTCACAAATATCTAAACTACCTCATGGTAAGGAAATCTTTGAAAGTGATACCTATGAAGCATGAGAATGAATCAAAGAAGGATGACGAATACTCCTCTGTAAAAGTGCTTATAAAATATATTTTTTTCATTAAATCCTAATGTAAATGATTATTTGTGTGCATAGTGATTAGATATTACTTTTTTCAGATGTACAAAAAGGGTCAAATGCTGATTAAAGTCACATCTTCCAGCTAGAATCATATGGAAGAGAACATTTAAATTGTAGAAAAAATGCTGTTTTATTTTCGGTCCTATTATTTATTTTTATTTGAACTTAATCTTCCACTAATGTGATATGCAACTCAAAATGATTCAGTTATTTCTCTGAGTTCATCTTTTTATGACTACAAAATGACAAAATTTGGATTATGTCATTTCTTATATTCTTTATACCAAAAATCAGAGGGCTAAAGATAACTTTAACTATACTTGGAGTTGGGGGTTGTGGTTCAGAGGAAGAGCACTCACCTAGCATGTATGAGAAACTCAGTTCAATGTTCAGCTACATACAAAAATAAATAAATAAATAAATATTTAACATTAATAATTAATGTTAAAAATAACTCACTGATCTTTACTTAGACAATAATATTTTAGATTTACATCTTTTTATAAACAATTACATGAAGGGGCTGGGGTTGTGGCTCAGAGGAATATCACTCATGTAGCATGTGTGAGGAAATGGGTTTGATTTTTTGCACTATATATAAATAAATAAAGTTCTATTAAAAAAAACTTCATGACACACATCTAAAGAAAATGAGACTATTTAATTATTAGCAAATATTTAATAACACTGACTTCTCAGGAGAGGTTTGATTTACACTTATACTGGCACCAAAAAATTCCAGGGTTCTTCTGACAGAATTATGATTCTTTGTCTTACAAAAGTAGAGGATATACTTGGTTCAGAGTATATTCTTTTATTAGCTTAAAAATAACTATTTACTATGTAATTATATACTATTCTTAAGATTCATTACTTTTTGGTGGTTGAGCATAGATCGATTCATAAAAAATGAATTTTTTATTGGAAAAAAATTCTAAGGTAATATTTGTTTTAAAAATATGGTAAACTGGGTAGTCATGGTGGTTCATGCCTGCAATCTCAGTGGCTTTGGAGGCTGAAACAGGAGGATCACATGTTCAAAGCAAGCATCAGCAATGGCAGGACACTATGCAACTCATTGAAACTGTGTCATAAATAAAATACAAAATAGGGATGGGAATGTGCCTCCGTGGTTTAGTGCCTCTGAGTTTAATCTCTACTACCCACCGCCCCCAAAATTGCTAAAATCGCAGGAGCATGCCTGTTATACCACCGGATTGAGAGGTAAAGGGTAGAGGATAATAAAAAAAAAAAAACAGGTTTAGAAACTCAGCAAAACCCCACACAACTTTGTGATAACCCTTTCTGAAAATTAAAATAAATAAATTAATTAAATTTGGGGGATGTGACCCAGTGGTAAATTGTCCTTGATTTCAATCTGTAAATTCTCCAAATGGTAAACTATCATGCAAATGACAACAGCAAAATGTATTTATATTTTTAAAAATCATTTTGTTAATACATACATTCCATTTTCAGATGCCACACACAAGCAACCAGATATCTAAAAACAGGTTTTATATTAAAATTATGACACTTGAAAATGTCTGTCAAAACTAGATCAATTCTTCTCAGCAGACTAGACACTTTTTATTGAGCTGCTTGTGCTATCACTTGGGTGTTTCTTATCTGAACTTTTCCTATATAAAGAAATCAAAACTGCAAAAAAATTATAAAATGAACAGGGATATCCTCCCTGCAAGCCTCATAGATATGAACACATATATGTCTTGATATTATGTACCTCTTTTTTGACACTTCATAAATTATAACATGTTAGTGACAATTTAAATTGAATGGAAGAAAGACTTTTTATTCATATGCCATGTGTGAGCTATATTTGGTCCTCTAAGGAACAAGATTTACCTGCTAAAAATAAGGGTTACCACTCTCTGAACAGAAGGATCAGAAGTGTAATGGAATTCAGACATCCAAATGATTCACTGAAGACATTTTTTTAGGTACCAAGTTTTCTCACTTCTAATCAATCATCTGAACATGTCTCAATTTTTTTTCTCTTTTTGTTAGACTTTTAATCACATAATGACATGAGACAGCCATCAAGTCACAAAGAGTGACAATACCCATTTCACAAAGAGTGGCAATACCCATTTCAAAACTGTACAATGATTTGGAAAGAAAGTGGCATGTTGGAAGGTTGAAGAGCAAATGTTACAGATTTCAGCCTGAATCTGAAGGCCAGAGATTCAGGAGTGCTGTGGATGTAAGAAATATCTATCTCATGCAGTCAAGCAGAGAGCCAGTGAATCCTCCCTCCTCCACATTTTTGTTCCATTCAGGCCCTTAACAGTTTAGATGACACCCACTCACATAGAGGAAGGCAATCTGCTTCATTCAAGCTACTGATTCAAATGTTTATCCCCTCCAGAAATACTCTCATGGATATACCAGAAAATAACATTTAATCAGCTATCTGGACATCTCATGATTCAAGTCAGTATAATATATAAAACTATCACACTGGTAAAATGTCAGTAAGAATAATGTCACTAATAAACAATAAATTGTCAACAAAGAGAATAAAAACAATACAATGATATCACCATTCAGATCTTTGACTTTAGAATTTTTACTGTAGGAATTATAATTGTTTTAATGTAGGGGACTCAGCATTCAAAACTAATAATCACTTTTTAAACAAATTTATAAAATTAAATATTATTCTTAACTTTCATTAAGAATTAAAATTTGATATGCTCTAATATTACTATTAGAGCATAAATTTTTTAGAGAGAGAGAAAATATTTTTTAAAATATTTTTTAAAATATTTTTGGTGGACACAACATCTTTATTTTATTTTTATGTGGTGCTGAGGATCAAACCCAGCACCCTGTGCATGCCAGGTGAGCATATACCTCAGCCCTAGAGCATAATAATTAATAATTAATTTTATTAATAATTAATTATAATAATTAATTTTATTGTTTCAAAATGTTAATACATTTATCAAGTTAAAATACATTATTTCATTCACATTTTAACATTTTAAGCATAAGTAACTACGGTTGCAAGAGTTCTGTTTGTTTGTTAGTTTGTTTTTGTGTTTTTTTTTCAGATAAGCCTTAAAATGTAAAAAAAAAATAACCAAATTGACAATTTCAGGTGGATTTCCCACAGGCAATTTTTCACAGCAGAATTAATTAACACACACTGGCTGATGGTCACTGCACCCAGACATCACTTTCAATATAGATCTAGAACATTATCAGGAGAACACGTCAAGATTTACAACAGCAAACAAGACTTAGATATCAACATAGCTATCAGGCCAAGGTAAAGAGCTCATGAATTACATCTTGGAGCATTTGAAAGTAAAACAATTGAACATATATTTTAAAATTTAAATGAATACATAAAATAAGACTAAAGTGTTTCACAAAAATTTTATAACTGAAATATTAGATCATTATTCCATGCAGAGCTAATTGTAAATTACAGAGCAGGTTGCAGTTACAGACAGTGATTGGAAATGATTCAAAAGCTAATGAAAGTTAAATGATAAACCATGTTCTAAAAGATAAGCATTGCAAATCTATAAATAAAAAATGCTCAGAAATTTGAATTAATGTAACAGTTACCCTTTTAACATTTTCTCATGTTGCAAAGCAATTCACATTAGACTTAACTAATGACAGAGAGAGAGAGACAGAGAGAGAGAGAGAGAGAGAGAGAGAGAGAGAGAGAGAGAAAGAGAGAGAGAGTTTCTGCTAAAATAAATTGAACACTTCAAACCTTGTATTTATGAGAAAGCAATGGCCACACTAAGCATGTCAGTTAGGGACCTGTGCTCTATGCAGAGATACAAACACCATCTTCACCATTACTTCAGAATCTTAGAGTGTTTTCTTGTGACAGCAATTGTGGTGAACAATAAACTGTTAGCACATCATACTGGTTTTTCTAATTTATTTATTCATTTCCTTATTATATCTGACAGAAAGCCTATTTAGTGCCCTCTATGTATTGAGATTGTGGAACTGTCCTTTTTGTAGGCCTTTGTTTTATTTGGAGGGGATGGAGGTATAAAGCTAATATAATGCTCTTTGGAGCTGACAGAGGAAAGAATGAAAAGAGTCTTCCCACTCCATGTTTTCAGGGATGTGCTATAGATAGAACCATCAAATTCCTGGTTGCCATGGTGGGTGAAGTTGATTTGATTGCCCACTTTTCTATAACTTAGAAGATGAAGAAAATAAAGCGGATAATGAGAGGTCCTTGGGTCCAATTTGACTGGGTGGCAGATGCGGTAATGGATAGGGTTTGCTGTAGAGTTCAGCTTATTACAATAAGCATGTGTGGGTACTGAGAGACTAGCACAGTATCACTCAGAGAATATGTGTTTTGCTAGTTTGCAGAAATGGGAGAAAAGAGGTTACATATAGCACAAGGCAAGTATATGTGTGTTGTCTCTCAGTGCAGAAAACACACCAGACCTCTGTGTAGGGAATTAGGCAGAGGGGATTTGCCTGTGTTTCTGTGTGTAGGCTTTTCTGTACACCAGCCAAGTCGCCTAAAAATTGCCAACCTCTATAGCTGTACTTTTCCATATTGCCCTTCGTTAACTGGCTCTCTCTTGACCCCACCTGCAAACCCATACTACACCTTCTATGGGTTGAACTATGAATGCCAGTGCATATTCCTACCCTAAACACACCTCCCTTTTTTGAATCTCCCATCATTCTTGAATTACAGTCTGCCCTGAGATAGGAAGGGTGCCATCCCTCAAGGCCAGTTCACTACAAATACCATAGTTTCTACCTATTCCCCACTCACTATCAATAACTTTTTAGCAAACAAAAGGTACTTGTAATGGCTCAGTGTTTTCACTAAACAACACTTGCATGTTCAAAGTCAGTCATATTATCAATGCAAAAAAAAACCAAAAAAAACTCAACCACCAAAATCTACTTCTGTCAAATGTTATTATCTTTGAAAGTAGTGTTTTAATTTTCTTTTAAAATAAATTATTAAATTTTTAAGCAAATCTTTACATATGAATAAGATGTTGGTGATTGCTTAAATTAGGACACCACTTAATGACCTATTATACATTTTCTGTTTTTTATGTATTTCTTTTAAAATTATTTTTATATATGACAACATAATGCATTACAATTTATATTACATGTATTTATTCTTGCCTTGTGCTCTATATAACCTCTTTTTCCACCTTTTTCAAACTAGCAAGACACATATTCTCAGAATGATACTGTGCCAGTCTCTTAGTACGCATACATTCTTATTTCCATAAGCTAAACTCTACAGCCAACCCTACCCATTACCTCATCTACCACCCAGTCAACATGGAACGAAGCACCTCTCATTATCCCCTTCATGTTCTGCATCTTCTAAATTTTAGAAAAGTAGAATATCACCTCAAGTTTCCTCATTTATTACATGTATTGAGCACAATTTTTTACATCTCTGGTTGTACACAAAGTAGAATCATATCTTTTGTGGCTTCATACGTGTACATAGGGTAATAATAACAATTATATTCCACTGTCTTTTTTACCTTTAAACCTCCTTCCTTCCCCTCTCTCCCCTTTTCTCCTTTTTCTTTCTGAAGTTATGTAATTCTCCCATTCTGTACCTTCCCAAATAATGTTATGAATTAGCATCCTTAAATCAGAGAAATCATTTGGCATTAGTTTTGGGGGGATTTTCAAATTTTACATAGCATTATATTCTTTAGCTCCATCAATTTTTCTGCAGAAGTCATGATTTTACTTACTTTTAATGCTGAATAATATTCCATTGTGTATATATACCACATATTCTATTTACATTCATCTACTGAAGGGCATTTATGTTGGTTCCACAATTTAGCTATTATGAACTGTGCTGCTATAAATATTGATGTGACTGTGTCCCTGTAGTATGCTGTTTTTAAGTCCTTTGGGTACAGAATGAAGAGTGGGATATCTGGGTCAAGATGGTTTTATTCCAAGTTTTTCAAGGAATCTCCATACTGCTTTCCAGATTGGCTGCACCAATTTGAAGTCCCACCAGCATTGTATGAATGTGCCTTTTACCCACATTCTCACCAACAATTATTGTTGTTTTTATTCTCAAATTACTGGAGTAAGGTGAAATCATAGAGTTGTTGTGATTTGCATTTATCTAATTGCTAGAAATATTGATTAATTTTTTATATGTATGTCAATTGATTGTATATCTTCTTCTGAGAAGTGTCTGTTCCTTTCTTTGGCTCATTCATTGATTGGGTTATTTTTTTCTTTTGGTTTTCAGATTTTTGAGTTCTTTATATATTCTATAAATTAGTTCTATATCTGAAGAGCATGTGGTAAGAATTTGTTCCCAATTAGTACGCTCTCTATTTACTTTACTGTTTATTTCTTTTGCTGAAAAGAACCTTTTTAATTGAAATGCATACTATTTATTGTTGCTTAATTTAAATCATCGTGCTCTGAAGTCTTATTAAGAAACTCAGGCACTAATGGGATAGATTTGGGCCTACTTTTTCTTTTAATAGACACAGTGTCTCTGGTTTAATTTTTATATCCTTGATTCAATTTGAGTTGAGTTTTTTGCATGGTGAGAGATAGGAGTTTAAATTTATTTTATTGTATATAAATTTCCAATTTTTCCATCATTATTTTTTGAAGAGGATATCTTTTCTCCAATGTACATTTTTGATGTCTTTTCTCAAATATAAGATAGCTCTATGTTATCTATTGTATACCATTAGTCTACAAGTCTATTTTGTTGCCAATACCATACTGTTTTTTTTCTTATTATTAATCTGTAGCATAGTTTAGGGTCTAGTATAGTGATGCCACCTACTTCACTCTTCTTGCTAAAAATTGCTTTAGATATCCTGGGTCTTTTATTTTGCCAGATAAATTTTATGACTGCTTTTTCTATTTCTATGAGGAATGTCATTGGTATTTGGATTGAAATTGCATTGAATCTGTATAGTGCTTTCAGTAGTGTGGTCATGTAGACAATATTAATTCTGTCTATTCAAGAAAAAAATTAGATCTTTCCATATTCTAGTGTCTTCTTTGATTATTTTTCTCAGGGTTCTGTAGGTTTCATTGTAGAGATCTTTCAGCACTTGTTAGGTTGATTCCCAAGGATTTTATTATTTTGACACTATTCTAAATGAATAGTTTTTCTCATTTCCTTTGCAGAGGATTTTTCATTGATATACAGAAGTGCCTTTGATATATGGGTATTGATTTTGTATCCTGCTACTTTACTGACTTCATTTACTTGTTCTAGCAGTTTTCTGGTAGAATGTGTTGAGTCTTCTAGGTATAGAATTATATTGTCAGCAAATAGTGCTAATTTGAGTTCTTCTTTACCTATCTATATCCCTTTAATTTCTTTCATCTGTCTAATCGCTCTGGCCAGTGTTGCAAGAATTATGTTAAATAGAAGTGATTAAAGTGGGCATCCCTGTCTTTTTCCAGTTTTTAGAGAAAATGCTTCCATTTTCTGCCATGGTGTCCTAGAATTATGGGTTCCAATGTTGCTGCCATTGGCCGTATAATCCATCAAATTGACAAACTCAGTTTTTATGTCACAGTATCTATATGACAAAATATCACGTGCTTGAATCTACTGGATTAGACAGGATAGACACAGGTCATTTACCTAATAGCAAGCAATATTGAAGAGTGATGTTCTATAAATCACCAGGGGCAAATATTATGGATAATATGAACTATTTGGAGTTCAAATCTAGCACCTTGCCACAAATACATTGTGGTAACTGTTCTAATATAAATTTTTGTTAAATAAATAAATAAATAAATAAAATAGAATGGTGTGGATACAGCTATCAGGTGCTACTTTTATGAATTCTATTCTAGAACATCCACTAGGTTTTACCTGGACTTTTCCAATCACAGGATTTCAAGCACCTCCCTGGGAGGACCCCTCCCATTCTGGTAATGGCCAGTGACTCCTATGGTGTCATTTGTCAGAGTCTGTCTTAACTTCTAGGCTAATGAGGAATCTGGCAAACCAGAAAACCACTACCATCACAATTCCAGATAATTTTGTGCATGGGAATTTATAGCCATCATATAAGTCTGAAGCTGCTGGCATTGGGACCACACTTAGAAAACCACTGCTCCAGCAGACTTCAACATTTAGGAGATTGGGGTGTTTTTAGAACAGGTACTGGAAGAACATGACTCAAGCCCACTTTGTTACAAGCAGGGGATGTTGCTGAAATTAGACACATACCACCACCACCACCAACAACAACAATAACATAAAGCCCTAAAATTGTTTATTGTGGAAATAATGATGAAACAGTATGTTAGATCATTTTTAACCATTAACATCATATTTTCAAAATTTTTCTTATCTAAATTTTTTAAGAATTTCTCTCTCTCTCTCTCTCTCTCTCTCTCTCTCTCTCACACACACACACACACACACACACACAAATATACAAATACACACACATTTGTAAGCATGTATAAATATAAACACAGATTTTTTGAGTAACATTTCTGTCAGTTGAAAACAGTGTGTTACAATGGAACTTTGTACTCACCATAAAATTTCTCATAAATTTTGCACTGCAGAGGACATTTCAGTTTCTTTCATTTCTTGTTGAAATTATTTTTCTTGATTTGTTAGCATCATTTGATTTCTGCTATGAGTGGATATTCCAAATTTCTCTTACTTTATTGTTTTACTTCAATAACACTTATTTCCAAACGTTTTATGTAACTTATTATATTGAAAAAAAAATCTGTATCTCATAAAAATGTAAGTTTTCAGACAGCAGAAAACTTTTGTCCATTTTTTCTTCTTTGAATCTAATGTACATAAAGAAGTACCCATAACAAGAAACCTTTGTTATTTCAATAAATTAATGAAAGAAAAATCATATGTGAAAGACCCCTAAGTGACAGAATGGAGTTGGGTGTCTCAGAGAATCCTATGTGTCATAAAGTTTTATTGTGTGATAGGTTACTCCTGCACCAAATAAAACTATTATTTTTACTGCATATAATAAAATTTCCCTTTCATTTTCTAATTTGTTAGTACTTGTATTTTGGAATCTGTTAGCTTATCTTTGGAATAACAGTCTCACCACTCCCTCATAAGAAGTTTTGAAGCAAGCCTAATTCTCTAAAAAAAAATGTTGAGTGGCTCATATTATCACTAGAGTAATGTTTTAAGAGCACAAATCTAATCATATTACTCCCCTGCTTAAACTACTCTTTAGATCCTTGTGTTTACAAAGCTCAAGCTCACTGGCCCCAAATCTTTAAATGAACTCATGGGGATGCAATTTATAATGTATCTTCACTGTAAAATAAATTTTGTAATGGTCCTTGCACTCAAGAATTGTGTGCCCAGAAGGGGTAACTTCTGAAACTCAATTTTTACATCATGATAAGGGATTATAATAGATATGATTTTGTATGATCTCCAGGAGAACCAAATAAGAAAATAGTTTTTAATAACTATTCTTGCTGAGGTTAAGCATATTCTGGATATTTTTATAAAAGCACATTCTATTTGCATGTACTTTGTATTATGTATTTTGTAACTAATATATATTTAATATTTTCAGCACTGGTCATTGAATTTAATAGAGTCAGTGGTTGATAACATAATATCTATGAGACAGAACCTCAGAAGCCTTTAATGAGATATTTAATTACCTCAAGGTAATCTGATAGTGAGGGGCATAAGATACCTTGGGAAAGACTGAAGAATTAAATACCCAATTGCAGTGCCAGGCTTCAAGTCAAATAAAAGTTGACATTATCTTCCCAGGGTCAACACTCCAGACTGCACTGTGATACTGAGGAAATTCATATCAAACTCATCATCTCTGTGAGGGTTCCTCTGAAGTATTCTTATCCATGTTTATATAAACAGTAGCATGGAGATTCGGGAGAACTAACATCCAAATATGTGGGGATAGAATTAGGTGTGTCACCATGGAAAAGTTTTTTTTTTTTTTTTTTGGTATGGTTGAGAATGAATTTTGAATGCCCTTTTCACCATTGGATGAAAATGTATTTTCCATGAAATTAACACCTTGCTGGAAAGCTCTGTGGCAGTAACTTTACTTCCAGAAGATCCATCACGTTTATAGCTGATGCAGTTGATCTGCCCTCAACTGCAGATCTTTATGATGTCCACAGCCCTTGATGTTTAAATGCCAGTTAAAGGGTTGCTCTCTCAAGTCTCCTCTCTTAAAAATGCATTCAACTTCCCAATTCAAATACACTCCTCTGCCATCACTGTGCCACTTGTCAGGCAGGCACTCACAACTGCTGTTTCATTTCATCATGATAATAACCACCATGTGCTCATTCCCTAATAGGAGACACCATTTAGGCCTAAACATATCAATTCTGGGAATAACATCATGAGCATGTGAGAGAAACTTTCAGAGACCATTCACTAACAATGAGAGATGTCAGGTGTTGAGACAGTGGAATGAGGCAAAGTGATGTGGATGTTCCCCACTTTCCTTTGAGCAGAGATATCTCCCTGCAGTAATCATTTATTTAAAAAATCCACCACCAATGAATGAACATATTGTTATGTCTTAATATTATCCACTACTATATTAAAAGAGTAATGACTGACCCCTAAGAAATATTAAACTGCATTTTAAATGACATCTGGTACCCCCCTTTTCTTCAATCACATATTCTTAGGGAAAAGTGTTGCTTTAACTTAGGAGTTGTGACCATTGGGAAAAACAACTCTAGAAAAACAATTTTGTCATTGGTTACTAAAACTACTTATGAAATCATGCATCTTATAATTGTAATATACAGAGAAAATAAATTATAAATAATTCATTCAAAATTAATAGCATATTATTTACAAAATATTTATATCTATGCCATTCATATTAGGCCCCAACATGGCTCAGGTGGCACTGGTTTGTTCCCAGTTCATCAAATTAACCATCCTGATATTAGTATGTTGTTCCATATTATATGTGTTTTACTCTATCCATCTATGTGGGGATTTCTCTCTCAAAATGTCCCTGAATTTGTAAAAAAAATATATTACATCACCATATGGCTTTTACTCAATAAACTCCTCAAGGATAAATATTTTTATAAAAGAAGATTTTCTAAATTTTTTTGAGGAAGTAAAGAGCAACACACATAGAAATAGTCCAGAATGTGAGCACATTTTTGCTAGATTATTAAGATAAACTTCTAATGAGCCTGTAGCAAAAATATGCCATAGACTTCAAGAAAAGACAGGAGATTTCTTCCTGCTGAACATGTTCTCAAGTCAGAGCTGCACACAACTTGGATACTCCTGAGGCAAAGAAAACCCATGAGGTCATTGGACTAGCTGTTCTGTCACAGAGAAAACATATACCAGTAATTACCAATTTATACATTTAATACAACTAATAATTACAAAATGCTGTCTTGAATTAATTAAATTTATTTTTGAATGAAAATGTTTAACTCTTTAGTACACCATATTTATGTTACTGCCAGATCAATGAGATTTTACTGTCAGAAAGTGATAACTCAATGCTCTTGGATAAAGAATGTAAGTCAAAGGAGACTTTAAGCATCAATTATGTGTCGCCATGTGAAGGTAGCAAAACTCCTGTTTATGAGGTTGATGCATTTCTGTATCACCTGACCACAATGATCTCATCTGAAAGAGAACAGAAGTGTAGGCACAGGCTGGCACCTCAAGAAACCTTAGTAGACATAAGGCCACAGTGATGTCTTAGAGACCATCTGGAGTACTGCATATATGGCATATGTTAAGGGTGTCTGAGTGGCAGACAACTCCCCCATGCTAGGTGTGTGAGTGGCAAACCACTTACTCATAGGCACAGCCCTGGGCATGAGGCTGTGTGTTGCAGTCCGTGCTCTTGCTCCATGGCGTACTGCTCAATTGGTTACTGCATGGAAAGTTGGCCAGAAATTGTATTGGTGGCTGCCCTTAATCTGCTTAGCTACTGCCTGAGTATATACACATAGTAACTGCAAAATTAAATCAGACCTGCTTCCTGCTTGGTCTTTTGAGGTCTTAATTAGCCACTTCATAGCCAGTCTCTTCTACACTGTTCTATGGACTTTCTCACTGGATGAGAGAGAACCCACACAACCATCAGTGCATAGCACTTGTCTTTTTTGAAGGTTTGAAAAAAACTCCTTGTAATGTGACTTTCCTGACCTCTAATGAATGTCAGTATGTTTAACATCTCCATCACCACATCTTCGATATTTGGATATTTTCTCACTTAATCCTTGTACCAGGGAAGGTTATTTCTCCATGAATTCCTCCAATTCCTCACTTTTCTGTAAGCATTTGTAAGCCTGGGGATAATGAAAAGCACTTTCTCTATCCTGCCATTCTCCAGAATGACAGTCCCTTCACGCTCTTTTAAGCAGCATTCAGCTTGTAGATGAGATGGCATTTTTCTTTATCTATGCAGGGGTTTTTACTTTTATTCACACTGCTTTCACATCTTACCTGCAAGTCAACTTCTAACTGATGGAACAATTCTGAGTGAGAAAATAAAAAACTCACCAATAAAGTAGATGATAGGTAGGCCTACTGACCTCTTCTATAGAGGTTATAAAAACTGAGTTGTGGTTTCAGGTTATTGGGAGAAAATAACTTCAGTTTCAACTCACTAAGCTTGTCATATTTTAGCCTAAACTCAATCTCCACAGGGAATTCCAGCTCCTCCAAGGCATCTATTCACCACAGGACTCTGCAAAGAAACCATGGATCCACTAGCTACAACATAAACCAGGGGATCATCCCAACATTTACCTGGGACCAAACCAAACCAGTAACTGTTCCTCTTCTGCAGGATTCAACACCCTTGCAATGAAAGTCATATTCACTAATGAAAAAAAAAATCTAGTACAATTTTCAACTGCCTTGACCATATGCAGCTTTGCTTTGATTTTGATCAACATACTAATCACTAATAAAACATTTTAGACTAAAAAAAATGATAAACACTTTTTAAAATATTTATTTAATAAATATTTATTTTCTAGTTGTAGATGAACACAATTCTTTATTTCATTTATATGTGGCACTGAGGTTTTAACCCAGTGCCTCACATGTGCTAGGTGATCACTCTACCATTGAGGCAAAATCCCAGTCTCTCATGATATACACTTTGATGTCTACATTTTTTTTCATAATAGTGTTTTGATTCATCCATGTTTTTCTGTAGATAAGCAGTTTACTTATTTTATTTAATCTATTTATTTATTTATTTATTTATTTATTTATTTTGCACCATGGATAAAACCTAGGGGCACTGAGCCACATCCCTAGCCCTTTAATTAAATAATTAATTAATTAAGTTTTTTGACAGAATCTCTCTAATTTTCTTAGAACCTTTTTAAGTAGCTGAGGCTGGATTTAAATTATGATCCTCCTGCCTCAGCCTCCCAAGGTTCTGGGATTACAGGCATCGCTCTCATTAGTATCATTGCTATTAAAATATTCAAGTATTGTTGTTTGTACCAGTTTTAGTTTCATAACTTGCACATAATTTTTTCCTTAAAATTACTGAACTTTCATTTTATTTATATTTCTACATTAATGCTTCAGTTATATCAAATCTAGATTTAATGAGTTTGACTAGTTTATTTGCATACTTGCATATATCAGGCTTTGATTGAATACACCTCTTTTGATGCCCCCCCCTCATCCCAATATATTTTACAAATAATCTGTCTTTTTCTTCTTCTCATTGCCCTTCCTATAGTTTCCACAAGGGAGAGAATTTGTATGTTACAAATATTTTCGTAACTAATTTTATGTGACACATTAATATCTAATTCCATCAATTGTTCTGCAAATAAGATGTTTCATTCTTCCTTATCACATAATATAGGTCCATTGTGTGTATATGACACTTTTTTCCCCTACATTTGTCTTTTGAAATGCAGCTATGTTGATACCATATCTTATTGTAAATAGTACCACATTAAACATGGTTATGAAGGTATCTCATATGTATATCCCAAATATATATACCAGGAGTATATATCCATTTCCATATATATATATATATATATATATATATATATATATATATATATTTCTCCATCTTGGGGTGAGATAATATCCTAATGAAAGTTTAAAGTGCATTTATGTAATTGAAGATCATGTTAAGCCCTCCTACCACACATACTTTTTTGGGCATCATAACATCCAGTTTCCTGCCCCTACCCCACCCAACCCTGTAACCTAAAAAGTGGTCATGATCCTGGCCTTCTCAGGTAACCAACAGCCCCTCTACTGCCATCTAATGTAGAGCTAACCCTGTCCTGAGCTTCCAGGATCCCTGGGTCTTTTAAGGCCTTAGGCTCAAATACTGGTGCCCACCTCCCACCACTTTTAACATTAGAAAGAGGTCTGGCTCGCTTCAGGGAAGCTAAAACACACATTGGAACCCACCTGAGCCCAGCCTGGCCGAGAGCACAACCATCCTTGTGCACCTGCCTTTCCACTTTTCCTTCTGACAGTATGAAGGTGGTACACTCTCCATTGCCCAGGGAACAAGGGCCACTAGAGTTGTGCCACCACCAATTTTTGCCACGCTTAGCACAGTAAGGCCACTCAAAAATTCCTGTTGGCATTCATATAGCTCCTTTTGTTTGAAGACATATGGAGAGGGGCAGGAAGGAGGAAAACTTCTGCACCCACACCAGGTCAAGAAAAAGACTGAGCAGACCGTGACACCAAACCAGCTTCTCTTCTAGGAATTCTTGGGCCTGGAACCCTGAAATGAGAGGGAAATGTCAGGCCCAAGTGGGGAAGACAGCATCAGCATGGGAAGGGCTTGGGCAGGTGAGGGAGAAAGAGCCAATGTTCACTGTATTCAAATGACAGACATTGTAGCTAAGATAAAGATTAGTTTCCAACTATAGGTAGATACAAACTATTATTGAATTAAATAGTTCCTATTTGAGTTTCTTTACAAAAGTCTTTTTTTTTCCTTAAGTCATTTTGTTCTCAGGTTAGAGTATTAGCAGCAGATGCTTTCAGTTCCTGGGAAATATAATTTTTAAAAACCAAAGAAACAAAAAGAATTCTTTGAATGAATACTAATGCTGTTAATGGAGGAAAAAAAGATTTGTTGAGACACATAAGGAAAATTGACAATATTAAAATCATGTTTAGGATAGACTAGAAAGAAATCATAATTAATAAAATAATAAGTGCAAATCATCCAGAAAGATTTTTAAAAATTTGAAAATGCCATTCCCCCACAAGCCTGCAGAACCCTAATTGGATTTGGTAGAAAATAGCAGCATAAAATCTTTTAGGTTCTAAGGTGGAGACTAAAGAAAAAGAAAAAATGTTGATGGTTTCAGAAGTTCTTTTTCTTCTTATGAGCTTTTTAAAAATTATTATTACTTTTAATTTGGTGAAGAGATACTGAAAAACTTCAATGGCCTAGGGGTATTTGCCCCACCTCTCCACCTCCTACTCCTTACACATGTATTTTTTTTTCTTCTCAGTCCACCATTGATAGAGGAGTAGGAGGAATAGTTGGGAAGGAGGAGTTGGAGAGGAGGAGGAGGAGGGGAGAAGGAGAGTTGGGGAGGAGGAGGAGGAGGAGAAGGAGAGGAGGGAAGGAAGAGGAGGAGGAGTTGGGAAGGAAGAGTTGGGGAGGAAGAGGAGGGAAGGAGGAGGAGAGCAGGGGAGGAGGAGGAGGAGAAGGAGGAGTTGGGGAGGAGGAGTTGGGGAGGAGGAAAGCAGGAGAGGAGGAAAGGAGGAGAGGAGGAGGGGGAGGAGGGGGAGGGGAGGAGGAGAGGGAGGAGGAGGAGTTGGAGAAGGAGGGGGAGAAGGTGGAGGAGGAGGAGGAAGAGGAGGAAGAAAGGGTGTTGGGGGAGGATCTCCATTGAAATTAACAGCCAGGCAGCAGTTATTAATAGGGGAACATGGCGGCCACAGCCTCAGCTACAGCTCTGGCCAGGAAGGTCAGCGCCCATGGCAGCCAGCACTTGAAAGTGGGACTGACTGGAGCCGGTAACTGCGCCTTCCCCAGCTGGGAGTCAGGCGGGGCGGGCGTCGGGTCCCCACTCCCAACCATGACTGCCCTTGCTGCGTGGAGCTCAGAGGAGCCTTGCAACCCGAGAGGGCTGTTATTGGGTGCGGGCACCACTGCGCGAGTGTGAGGAAAACCGTAGTTGCATCCCAGAAGCCACGGAGCTGGGGAGTTGGGTTTGGGAGTGGGGAGGGCGGGATGCTGCTGGGGAGACGCGGAGTCCCCGAGACAGAAAGGAGGACTCCAGCTTCTTGTGAGAGTACTCGGGAGACGCGTCCCAGAGCATGAGGCGGGAAGAGGCTTCAGCCAGGTGCAGGCCAGAAATGAGCGCCCAGGAGGCGCGGCGGGTAGACAGGGCTCGGAGCGGCCCCCACTGGAGGAGCGAGTGTCTGCTGCCCAGAGGCTCAGGCTCTCCGAGGGCAGCGCAGCTAAGCTGGGCAGATGACTCCGAAAAGGTGCATTGTTTGAGGGAAAGACTTTGCGACTGCAGCGCAGGGTGGGTAAGGGGAAGTGATGGGGATGTGTGGAGGTGAAACGGAGTGTCCAAGGCCGCGGGCTGAGCCTCTAGGAGGAGGAGGTGGAGAGGAGGAGGAGGGGAGCCCCGGCCTGGCAGGCGGCTGGTCCATGTCAGCGCTGGGGCAAGGGGCACCACTCGCTGGGGGCTGATGGGAAGGAGCTGCAGTGGGCAGGGCTGCAGCGTTCTGGGCGAGCTGGCCAGGCCGCGGTGGGGCAGGGAGCCCGGGGCCAGGCTGTACTGGGCACAGGGAGCCAGGGGGCCAGGTCGCGGAGGGGGAGGGGCCTGGGGCAGGCCCTCGGTGTAGGCAGAGAGCCCAGGGCAGATCTGCAGAGGCTGCAGGGATCCAGGAGCCCAGCCTTAGTGGGGCCGGGTCTTGGTGGGGTCAAGGAACCAGGGGTCTGGCCTAGGTGGGCCAGGGAGCTGGGGTTGGGGCTGCGGTGGGCACGGGGAGCCTGGGGCCGGCTGCGTTGTTGTTGAGCTGCGCTTACCTGACTTCAGTTTCTGGGTGCAGGCATGTGTGCTGGAGGCATGCTGGGGCAAGGCGGTGGGGGGGAGGGGCAGGAGGGGAACACCCATATTTCTTTAGCTTGTCCCTCACTTGTTCTACAAAATAAATTAGGCACAAATGCTAAGTCCTGTGAGGTAGCTAGTGTCCAGTGGCCTGTCTTCAGCCTCCTGCAGTGAATTGAAGGCAGGGCTGTGTAAATAGCCTTTCTGCTCCTCTCTCTGTTCTTGGAAGTGTGACTGTGTGGAGGTTTAACAGTGTCCACACCAGGAGGAGTACCTGTCTGGGTGTTCACTGAACTCTTTACTCTGGGCACTGCTGCTGTTTGCAGAAGGCCCAGAGGGCAGCCAGAGAGTCATTTCACAGCAGAAGTTGAGAATCTCACTTTGGTGAGAGACTCTGATAGCACAGGCAATGTGCCTCCCGCACAAGAAATGATTTCAAAGTATGTGAGATATTTTTCTGCACTAATCTAATATTTAACTACTTTTTGTAGGCTTTATGTTATCTAGTTCATGTTCTTTTTTTGGCCAGTAATTTTTTTTCCATGTATACATAAAATCATGCCAAAGGTACTCTGTGTAACCTTCTCATCCCAGCTAGCACCTGCCTGGTACCTGAGGAGGAGGAGGAGGAGGAGTTGGAGAGGAGGAGTTGGGGAGGAAGAGGAGGGAAGGAGGAGGAGAGGAGGGGATATAGATATCTCTTTGTTGCAATGCCTTTTTGTGTTCTTTGGATATAGATATCTCTTTGTTGCAATGCCTTTTTGTGATCTGCAACAAAGAGATACCTATATCCAAAGAGTATTAAGAAGGTAAAAATAGTATATATAAATTAGCACTTTAAACTCCAAAAAAGGCATTTGGAATAATAGACTGAATTAAAAAGAAACAAGCCTGCACTATAATTGTAGTTCTCTTAGAGACATAGACTAGAGCAGGCACCACATGAACTGATTTTTAATTTGTAAAATGACGTAGTTACTTTGCTGAACTCTAAGATCTTTTCAGCTCAAAATTGTATTCATGGAGTTCTTGATGTCTAAAAAATGTTTCTTTATGAAAAGAACCAATCACTCTCAATTTATTTTTTATTCATTATAATTAAATTATTCCTTTTTACATGGGATAAAAAGAAATTATTTATTTGAATACATCTGAATAACATTTGGTTATGCAGTCTGCCTATTTTAATGTTACTATGACTTGCAAAATTGAAAACTGTGGAGGAATTCTAAGTTAATGGAAAAATCTCTAAACTTCTTTAAGGATGTTCATCTCAAAATGTGGTTTTAAAATTAGGCACTTCACCATCTGACACAAGAAGAGAAAGATAAGAAAACAAATAAAATACTAGCAAACTCTGACAAAAACTCTTTCCAAAATTAGACTTACTAATCTTCACATGAGAGACTCCATTTTCTACAGAGGGCTTATTCTTTAATATAAAAGACTCCCTCTCCTCCCCACTAAACTTAGAAAAGTACACTGGTTTCTTGGGGCTTCTGCCCAAGTTTCTTCCTTATGAACCACTGACATTTCTGCAAACCTCCTCTAAATATTGTGAGAGATAGAAGTGGCTTTTTATTTGGAAAAGTAGTTGTGATTTAGGATTATCAGTGAAAGCCTGTGGGACTTTATTGAATCATGTCAACAGCTGTCTGTAATAATGCGTACTTTGCTGGCCACAACATAATGTATAAAACAGTGTTATAAATTGGAAAAAATATGTTTTTTCATAATTTATCAGCATTATTATGGCACAAAATAATGCACTCTTATCAATAATACAGAGCTCTTTGTGAGCATTATGTGTTGCAGGTAATAAATTCAGTCTGTTCTCTGGCCTGCCAGGAGAGTTGTAAAGCAGTATATATTAGTTCACCCTTGTGATAATAAATAATTTTAGTATGTCTGTAGGCTCTAGCTAACATTTACTCTGAGGTCTTAAAGAACAGTGTGCTCTAAATGGTTCCGGAATTGTTTATACTGGCTCTGACTCTCCTTGGTAATGTTTCAGTGAATGATATGATCAGATAACATGTGGCAGTATTTATCAAGTATTGATATAGTGATATCACCTATAGTTGTATTGCCTGGAGTAGCTGATTTTGTCTTAATTGGATCTGTAGTACTTTGTGTCTATTTTTAATATGATTTTTTAAAAAGTGGTTTATACACTTGTGCACCTGTTCTAATAGATATAACCTTTCTTTCTCAGTTATTTTTGCATGGATCAGAAATTAATAAGTCTTTACTGTTCTTGTTTTATCCTCTTGAAAAAATACAGACACCCTTATAGGAAATGTTTCTCTTGAAAATGAAATAGCCATCAATTCATCACCTTTTCATGTGTTCCAAATGGTAACATCTGCATTGGTAGCACATCACAATTGATTATGTAAATAGAATTTAGAGACATGTTTACATAAACTTTGTGATAATAACCAAGCTTTCTGTGTTTATTAATTTCTCCTTTAATGACAGTAAGGGTGGTGATTTGTGCATAGGAAGAAAAACTCTGACATTAAATCATTCTTTTGACTGAGAACATACAACTGAATTTTAACATGTTACAATTTTCTCACAGGAAAATAAAGAAGAAAAAATTATAAGAGGCACTTTATTGAAGGTAATAGCTTTTCTAAAAGGGGTAAAACATTTCATTTTGTTTTTATTTTCTTAAAACTTCATAGACTAATTCTGAGAAAGTACTTAAGCACTTCCTTTTTTATATATAATTTTGGATGTTGATGGGCCTTTATTTTGTTCATTTATTCATATTCAGTACTTAGATGGAACCTTGTGCCTCAAACATGCTAAGCAAGTGTTCTACCACTGAGTCACAATCCCAGCTCCAGGCACAAGCCCAGGTCTTTCAGCTCTTTCTTGATGTATAGAATTTCTCACCCATGCCTCTGCTGTCTTGATCTAAGTATCCATACATTTACTTCACCCTGATACAGTGATTTGATGCACATACACAATACCATTTACTGCAACAAAACAGCATGGTTTATAACTTAAATCCATTTTAAGCATTCAAGCTAATTAGAGTCATAAAGCTATAAGAATACGGCCTTTTAATCCACTGGTATATTAACCTATATAAGATGGGTGGGCTTTTTATACAAAAAATCCCTAAGTAGTCCTGAAGAATATTTGGATTGAAAGAGGTGGAAAATAATGGTTGAGGCCCACTGCTCTTTTGTGTTGCACTAATATTAATGCAGAGACCATTAGGAGCAGCACAGTAGCTGAGCTGAATAAAGATGGCCACTTTCTAAGAAAATCAGAATTTATATAATATAGGACCTTTTAGATCACATCAGGTTGACTCCATTGGAAAGCAAATGTGTAAGCCATGCAGCTCACAAGACATGACATGGCTCATCCACATTCCACATGGCTTGTGAGGCCTCTGTTTGGCAGCAGAAGACCCTCAACACTGGTTCCCACAAAAGAGATTCTTGCAGTCCAATATTGGGATTAGAAAATTCTAGTAAACTATGGTGAAAGCAATTTTGAAGACAGATGCCTTCTGTTTGTTTCCAGAAAAAAAGACAGTAAGGAAAATATGAGTGAAAAAGTCCTTTTCCATGAACTCCTTTTTGTTTTGGTTTGTGAGCATACCCTATGGAAGAAAATAGAATTCTGACTGTGAGGGGAAATCTGGACCTCCAGTGATTGTTATAGAAAAATAGGAAATGCTGATACCAAGAGTATGCAATGAAATATTTAGCATAGGACTGCCTACTTCTTTGAGAGAAGGCTCTGTGGTAAATAGAAAATGCTGGTAAAATCTTTTCTTTTGGTTTCATGAAGCCTAGAGTTTTATTTGATGTTTGAGATCCATTGTGCTTTGAAATATAATCTTCTTAGCATCCCTGCCATAGGTTTATATGAAAGGTGATTTAGCGTACTGTGGTAGGCTAACATCCATTTATGGAAAACATTTTCTACTAAAAAAGAATTTTAAAATTGCCAATATTCTTTAATAGGGAATTTTATACATCATTGAGTGGAGGCTTTCTTAAAATACTTTTATTCAAACACATCTTTTTTTGAGAGAGAGAGAGAGAGAGAGAGAGAGAGAGAGAGAGAGAGAGAGAGATTTAATATTTATTATTTTGGCAGGACACACATCTTTATTTGTACGTGGTGCTGAGGATCGAACCCAGGGCTGTGCGCATGCCAGGCGAGCGTGCTACCACTTGAGCCACATCCCCAGCGCCCCCAAACACAACTTTTATTTAAAATATAGAAATGACTGGATTTACAAAGCCAGTCATGTAAAAAAATTCAGACATTTTAAAATAAAAGTAAACAGATCACTCACATTATATTTTGAGAGAGAGAGAGAGAGAATTTTACTATTTATTTTTTAGTTTTTCGGCGGACACAACATCTTTGTTTGTATGTGGTGCTGAGAATGGATCCCAGGCTGCACGCATGCCAGGCAAGTGTGCTACCACTTGAGCCACATCCCCAGCCCTAGGTTAATACATTCTTAAAAAGAAAATGCTATGTAATAACCATAGCAATGGTATATTAATTTTAAAGAGCTTTTTAAGCTACTCTTTTAATACATATTTTCTTTTATCTTTCTAAAAACTTCTAGAATGTATAAATTTATAAATATACAAATTGAGAAACAAGAGATCCTATGGCAATAAGTAATATATCAAAGTGACAAAACCTGATAAATTCAGTGCTAGAATTAACAGTTTTCTTGAATTGCAGGTCAATAATGTCTCTAATGCAGATAGTAAGCAAAAACATTAAAATAACTAAATAACTGTAATTGAAATGATTCATCAAACTATTTGGCATGACCATGTATGTCCTCAATTTTAATCAAATATATATTAGATTTATTTTATAATATATAGGTTAATTTATTCCTTTATGATCATTATCTCTTCTTTGATAAATGACCTCTAGGAAACATCCTCATTTGGCCTCAGGATGTACATACAGTAACAAAAAAAATCTCAAGAGTTCTTTCTATTATATTCATAATATATTTTTCACATATCCCCAAGGTCTTTCACATACTGGTCAGTCACACACAACAAGCAATATGAAAGTTCACGAAGTTTTGCAGTATAACATTGTTATCCTTCCAAGCTATTTCTAAGAATTCTGTGTGCTTTAATGAAAACATCAAGGAAAATGAATATGTATTTTTAAACCTAGAACTTGAAATGACATTGGACTTAAGAGATCAAGTTTATGAAGACAGGAGTTATGTGTTATGGCTTCTGTTTATCTGCAGAAGAGCTGTCAAGGTGAAAGGGGTTGTGTGAGAATGGCTTTAGGCCTGAGCCTAAGCAACTCCTGTAATGCCAGCTTCATGGGACCCCAATAGACCTCCAGGAGCTGAATCTGATGCAATCACACAAGAGTGTTTATTGTAAGCTCAAACCTGGACTCACAACCATTTCAGATGCAGTGGTACCAAAGAGTGAGTCTCGGCCCTTAGTTCAGTGAGGATTAATAGATTTTGGGGGATACTATATGCATCACAACATCACACAGCCACTCATTTCACATCACAGAAAAGTCAAACAACAACTCTTAACATTGATTAGCACAGTCATTGGTAGGAACAAGTTGGGTAAGGGTGATTGGTTAGTTCAAGTTGTGGATACATTTAAACTAATTGCTTTAGGCCATGAAGGGTTGCAAGAGTTTATATGAAAAACTTGCCTAATCATGTTACCAATCAACAAAACTACTTGGAAGGTCACCTGGCGGTTCAGGTATTTTCTCTGTCTCATGCTTTTTGTGGTAGCTAGGGGGTTGCTATGGGGCCTAACCTAATGTAACTGAGTCAGAATCACTTGGCATGGAAGATCTCTCCAGTTAATTACAGACAAACAACTCAGCAGGATGCGTATGTGCCTAGGAGCACGCTGGGGTTTTCCATTCACAAGGGTAACTCCCTCATTTGGACAGGCTTTGCTCTGAGGTAGAGGCCGGTTTCTCAAAAATGGAGTCACATCAGTTTCTCACTCCATTTAAAAAACTCCATTTTGAAACCTGAGGTCATTATTAGAGGTCATTTATCACCAGGCACACCCACAGAGCCCTCTAATATGGGCTCAGACAAATTACTTCCCCTCACCCTGATAAACTGAATAAAGCCTCTGGCAAGCTTTCCTCTCCTGATAAGAGTGAATGGTGAGAATATCAGGATGGAGACCACCAGATCAGATATTTCTGACCTCAGGGTAAATGATGTCATGGAGAAATCTGGTGGCACCTGATAAGAATTACAAGATGTGGTCAAAAAAATCCCAAAATTTAGTATAAAAAATAGAGTGAATAAACAGGGATTTAGCCAGCCTAAACAAGTATGTACTCCAGTTGGAGAGCCTGATGCGGACCTACACTGACATTCCATCACTTGCCATCATTTTCCTATTCTGTGTGTGATCCTCACTGCTCTCAAACTCTACTGCCTTGTCTGGACCTTTGTGAGAGCTGCAACTTCTCCCTGTGACTCTCCTCAACTGGTCGTCCACTCCACACCAGATGCTCATCAGTTCACAACCTTGTAGGTGGCAGAGGAGATTACAGTGACTAAGACTTTAATCTCTCCTACTCTTGGCTGTGCCCTTCCAAAGCCTGATTTTAGGTAGTTTTTACTGAGTCTCTGTGCTGAGAGCCATTACCAAGTAGGTATGACGCATCGTAATCCTTGCCAGTGTACCCCATGTTAAATGGACTTGCCTTGGAAATTTGCTTCGACCTTGCTTGTGTGTTTGAGAAAGGTGACCCTGCTCAATCACCAGGGTGGATCCAGGATTAGGGTGTATTCCTGCAGGAAGTATCCCCGTCCTTGGGTTTAGGCGTGACAATAGGAGTTTTAGGGAAGTTAGAGGTTGAAGATTATTGCTGCTGGGAGTAGGGTGTGAGTCCTTGTGGAGAAAAAGTATTTAGGACGTGTATTGTGGGGATTGCCCCTGAACGTGTGTGGAGGCTGGTGTGAGATCCGGAATAAAGAATTGCTGTTTGAACCTACAAAGCTGTGTGGTGGCTCGTGATTCTGTGCCAAGCCGAGACATTGGCATTTGGCATCTCTGGAAACAAAGAATTGAGAAACAGAGTGCATCAGTGGAAAGCTTTCCAACACTCAACCTGGTGAATATATGAATAGACTGCTACTTGCTTTGCAGAAAGGCAACACCTACTATGTTCCTAAGTTTTTGTATTTCTCCAGAATTTTGGCCACTCTCCAGAAGGGGCTCATGATTTTGTGTCCAAGATATGTACCAGCTCCAAGCTCTGTGAAATGGCCATGTCCTGGATTGCTGAAAAGAATGCCAAGCATCTCAGAAAATGCAGAAATCAGTGTGACCTTTAAGTCTCTCGGTGGAGAAACCCTGCTTTGCTAAATAGCAACCCAAGTAGCATGATCAGGAGCTGTCAATGACCTAGTGTTCATCTTGTGGAAAAGTCTGTCCCTGGGCTTCTTTCTTACCTATTGTTCTTACCTGCACGTCAGGAAGGTCTTTGCCTCAGGCCACCCCTTTGTGAAGCCTCAAAAAAACAGTTTCAAAATGGAAATGAAGGGGCCTCTTTTGTGGCTCTTTTGTAAAGTGCTTTGTGAAGGGATGTGTCTGAATCAACCTCTTGGCACTGTGTGAGGCTGTGGATTAGATTCTCAGAACCCCATGAAACTAAATAAAGATCCCATGTGTCCATACAAAACTAAAATTACAGAAAAGAACAGTAATTTGGGATTAAGTCTCTCGTGTTTTTCTGGTAAGGCTCCTGAACTCCATTTAGTGAGAAAAGGGATTCTTTGGTCAAATGAGGTGTTCCAAGCCCTGCAGTAGCTAGCATATATGTGGTTGGGTTTTTTTCATGACTCCAAGACACATAAAGAATCTACCCCCAGCAGTCAGTAGGCCTCTAATTTGAGAAGTAGGGCAGTATTAAACAAAGTCTCCTACTTAATCTCATCTAAAATTAGTCAAGTTCCCAATGAAGCTACAGAAACAAAATTTTTATCAACATTCTCTGTTGATAGAAAATTTTATTTGCCAAAGTCAGTTGTAATCATATCCTATGGAGTGATAGTCATATTCCTTCACTAACTTTAGCATCCCAGATCTGGTCTGTTTATTTCTCAAAGCCAGCTTCCCAGTTCCTTCTCTGCCTCAAGGCCTCCCATATTTCCCTGGTCTCACTGAATTCCAGATCTAAACTTGAGTTGAAGAGACCTAGTCTTTGTCAGACCAAGGATGTCATGAATTGTTTTCCATTTAGCTGATTGCATTGAGATATGTAGTTGCATCTACTCAGTCTGAGCTCTTAAAAAGACTTCAAGCACAATTCACAAGGATGAGTTTTTGTACCAATGTTTCCAAAATTAATATAGAAACTTCCATGGACATAGAGCCCTTAACATTTCACTGTTACTATAGAGGGATTTATTTGGAATTGTATCCCCTAACATACACACATTCAATTTTCTTTACACACTTTTTATGTAAAATCTATTTCAGTTTCTCAGAAGACTCTATTTTTCCCCAGTTATGGAGTCTACTATCCCTTAAATGATAAGGCTGTCACTTCCTCAGCCTGCAATATTCATGGCAGGTATGTGAAAGGCAAAAACGAGGAAAAGAGAAGCAATATTAAATTCAGAATGCTGGGAAAGAAAAGCAAAAAATAATGAAAGAGAAATGTTAAATATAAGATATGGGTAGGGAAGATTTAAGATCCCTGTCTGTTTTTGCATAGACTGCCACTTTTTGCTCTAAATACTAAACTTGCCAAAAGTAGGCCACCTTCCTCCAGAGAAGAGGAAGGAAATGGCCACTATGGAATAGTACCACAATGAAGTTTTAGAAGACTATTAATACTTGCTCATCATCTATAATACATTTTGAAACTAAAAAATGTATATTTTCATATTTTTTGACATTAAAGCAAATCAGTAAGGCCAACATAAACCTGGATACTTTGGGTAAGTTCACTTAAAAATTGAAATTAACGAAGTCTTTCTCACTCTCATTTTTTTCCCCTTTCATCAAATAGGCTAATTCAATTTAATTGGCTTAGTTCTCAAAGTGGCCAAATGAAATGTTCCCATAATATTTGAAAATATGTTTGTCTTTAAAATCCCTTTTCTTGGACTGGTGGTGTAGTTCAGTGGTAGAGTATGTGCTTAGCATGCATAAGGCCCTAAATTCTATTTCCAGCACTGGAAGTAAAAATAAATAAATAAATAAATAAAATAAAACATATATTCTAAGATTTTTAAAATAGAAAATAAAATAGAAATATTAATTTATGTATATCAAAGCTGTTTTCTCTTTTAACAAATATTTATGTTCATATGTGTATTGTTTAGATTTTTCCCAGCATTGATAGCATTCCTAAACTTAAATCTAAAAGACAGAACAGTCTATCAAACACCTGCTCTGTTTGCACAATAATTCATTAGTGAATTCAGGTCAACTCTGATCAAAATGTCTGATTTGACTAGGTATTTATTAATAATAATTACTTTTCATGTGGCAGGTATGAAATAATAGGTTCTCTATGTTACCTTCCTTTTTCTGAATATTTAGAACACATTTACAAATTATTAATTTATAAAATTAAAACAACTTAAATATTCCAGGATATGGGAATGGGTTAAGTATGGGTAGGAATAGGGCTGGGGCTAAGGAATTTCTGTAAATAAATTTCTAAAGAAAAAAAGGAAGAGATATAAGACTGAAAAAAAATCCTCACAAAATAAATGCCATTATTAAATATTCTAAATGAGTGCACTTGATTTTCCTTCATCACTACTTCATTTTAAACCATCCAGGTCAACGACTGTCAACCAATCAATCTATATCCTCTTTGAGCAGAGATCAAGGGCAATAGCAGAACCTTAATGATTTCAATCTCCAGGCTTCAAGGGGACAGATTATTGGGACTTGAAGCAAATCAGTCTTTCACACAGCAATTCAGCTCACAGCCCATAGCCTGTGATAAAGCTTGATTAGCATAGAAAACTGCTAAACCAGCAAAAACAAGACATAATTATGAGGAAAGAGGAAATATAGCTAATAAACTTTAGTGTTCATAACAAGATACAATTAATGTAGTTTATACATTTTCTGTAGACACAATGTTGTCATTTAGAAGTGTAAAGAGGGCAAGATGAAAATCATAACAGAATATTCATTATTATATTCATAATTTCTTTTCCTTTTTTTCTCTTGAGCAAAGTTAAGATAGGTTTCCATGTCAGGCCTACCTATTCTTCTAGGCCAGTCTCAGGCCCATTTTCCAAAATCTGATAACTCTGAAAGCGAAAGCAAAAAATTCTTTAAATACTGGAGTCCTCACAATGCTACATTTTTTAGAAATTCACTTATACCTTTAATATAAGTAATGTACCCTTTAAATACTTAATTACTTGCTAATGTTTTCATTTGCATATAATTTTTAAAACTTGAAAACATGCCCCTTTTATGCAGGTATCTTTGGATTCATCATCATCTCAATTGATTATTTAGAACACAACTAAATGTTCGTTTCACTTAATGATTATAATTATTTTAAAATACTGTATATGAAAAACAAGGAAAGTGTTTTCTATTTTAAATGCCTTTTAAAGCCATTCTGTTTATATGACTATATGGCTGAGAAATTAGAACACCTTTCTTGAAGTTAAGCAAGAACTTTTCTGAAATGTACACTTAAAGAACCAGAATTTCATCTTTAATACAAGAAAATAGAAAAAAATAAACTTTAACTCAAGATAGAAATAATTTTACAGCACTTCAAATGCATGAATTATAATTAAAACATTGTCATGCAAAGTTACAAATAAACCAGTTTCCATATTGTTTTCCCAAGAACAAAATTTGATAGATTAAAAATGTAGCATTTTGAAATGCTAGATTAAACAAAGGAAAACATGTTAACTCATCTTCAGATTTCTCAGAACCTTCCATATACAAATAGCCTTAACTAACATCCCCAAGGGAGATATAACTTGAAGGTTTTTTTTCTGAAGTGTTATTTATGCATGGTATTTTTTCCTCCCTAGAATTAGTTATTAATGCTAGGCTCAGTTTTCTTTACACAGTTTATAATATACTGAAGTAAGTTTACTGCTTTCTTATAAACATAGCTTGAGAATACAGAAACATTTATTAACTAATTAATGAAGAAACAGGCAGAAAATTAAAGATAATTCAATGGAGAATTCAAGAAATTGAACATGGGGCTGAGGCTGTGGCTCAGTGGTAGAGTGCTTGCCTAGCATGTGTGAGGCACTGGGTTCAATTCTTAGCACCACATATAAATAAATGAATAAAATAAAGGTCCATACATTTAAAAATATATTTTTAAAAAATTTGAACATGTATAGTCATAGAAAGAAAGGAAGATGGAAGCAAAATGTCAAAATAGATACAAAGCTAGTTGATATCTTAAAAAGCAATAAAATCATATCCTTTGATGATCTATTTTTCTACCATAAAATTATTTGCTTCTTTACTGAAAAAATATATAAGTTCATAAAACATCTCAGAATCTGAGCCCTAATCAAGTGAAAATACTAAGTCAAACAAAGATGCATTCCCATAGAAAATTTTAAAAATCTTTGAGCAGGTCTTTTAAACAATGCTTTGGTATGAAGCTTAAAAGAAGACATCTATTGGTCCTTTTAGCTTATTTCCATGTTCTAGAGTTTAATAAGTTTGAAAGTTTCATAATTACTCCTTTCATTATATGATAAATGTTTACTGAGTACTTATTAAGTATCAGGTGTTGTGCTAGGGGCCAGAGAAATAATAAATAGGAAAAATGGCTATCTTTCTAAGTTAATGAAGGACAAATATAAGTAAACAGGAAGTTACAAAGTAGTTTAATGTGTGCTAAAATAGATTGACTTCGGGTTATTAAGATGATACATCAGAGATATTCCTCCTTAAGACCAGTCTTAGTCATTTTCTGAAGAAGAAATATATTTTAAATGATAAAATGAAGTTAATTGGGTAAAGAGTATGGGTATGAAAATGGGAGATTAGAGTATAGGAGTAAAAAGTCATTTCAGGGAGAATATCAGAAGACAGAGTAGCAATTTCTCTAGTATGACCTGTGTGTTCAATGCAGTGATAGAGGGATGTATGGATTTGGCAGGTTCTGGGGAAAGGAGATTGCTATAAAGAGATGGTGCAGAGGTCAATTAATGAAGAAACTGACAGAACATCTTAAAGAATTCAGGCTTTGGGCTGGGGATGTGGCTCAAGTGGTAGCGTGCTTGCCTGGCATGTGTGCCGCCCCGGTTCGATCCTCAGCACCACATACAAACAAAGATGTTATGTCCCCAAAAACTAAAAAATAAATATTAAAAATTCTCTCTCTCTCTCTCTCTCTCTCACTCTCTTTTAAAAAAAGAATTTAAGTCTTTTTTAAAAAAAGAATTCAGGCTTTTATCTTTGGGGCAATTAGAATTTAAACATTTTTTAAAGAGTATTTTTGTAGTTGTAGATGGACACAATGTCTTTATTCTATTTATTTTTATGTGATGCTGTGGACAGAACCCAGTGCCTTACGCATGCAAGATAAGCACTCTACCATTGAGCCACAACCCTAGCCCCTAAACATTTTTATCAGGTTGGGTAGCATGAGCTAACTTGCATTTTAGGAAAATCCTTTTTGATAGTTTGTACAGTGGACTTGGGGAGTTTGAGAAGGGGATCATGGTAAATAAAGAGACAAGGAATCAGGAGGCTACTATAATAATTCAGGTGAAAAGTGGCATAAAGAAAGGTAATAGCTTGGGAACAGAGAATTATTAAATTGGTTAATTATTTGACATATATAAACCTCAAACCTAATTAAATAATATTTCAAACTTTCTCAATTTCTTTGACAATGGTTCATTTAATGTTTATGTAAATTGATTATGATACACACACACACACACACAAATACATGCATCTATGGATATAATATGTATGTTTATATCATCAATTTACCAAAACATTCAAATATATATCTCATATATTTATATATATTTCATGTAAATATGTATCTCATAGTCTTTGGAGAAGGATGGTGATTTTTTTGTAGTTGTAGATGAATAGCATGCCTTTATTTTATTTGTGTATTTTTTATGTGATCACACATGCTAGGCAAGCACTCTGCCACTGAGCTACAGCCCCAGCCCCTGATTTAAATTTTTTTAAAAAATATTTCTATGTCATGTCCAGTGATGACAATAGATTTTGATACTCTAGTTACTCTGCTAGTCATTTAACAGTAATTTTCAGCTAAAGAAAGTTTATAAGTTAAAGTAAACACAAGGCAAATTAATTCTTGAACTTGAAGACCTTGATATCAAGGAACATGGAAATAATTCAGTGTGATGAATAAAATATTCAACTAATTCAAAAAGTTATTCAGTTAAATTTAATTTGATGAAATCACAGAAGGTTTTTTAGGGTGGAAATAACACAATCCAATATACATTTTAGAAAGCACCCTGGCTGCAGTGTGGAAAACTGAATCACAGTGGTGGGAAATTGATCATCCATTTTAGGCCAATTACAGTAATCCAGGCAGGAACAGATAGTGGTGAAAGCCAAGGTAATGTTAGAGAAGCGATGTAGAGAGAATACACAAGCAGGAAATCTCAAAACCTGAGAAATTTGATGCTGCCTTTGAATGAGCTGGAGAATGTGGGAGAAGCATTGGTTGGTAGGCAGATTTTGAGTTTGAGCATACTGATTTTGAATTAACTGTGAAACACGTGGGCATTGGGGAATTGATAGGAGAATGCAAGTCTCCAGCTCAAGAGATAAATTTGATGGGAGATAAAGATTTATATGTCATCACTGAGAGTTGCTATTGCTATAGGTTTGGATGAGATCAAGAAAATGTGTGGATTGAGAGTTAAGATTGAAACTGGAAATTAAAAGATCTTCACAAAGGGAGAACCACCCTCCAAGAAAATTATTAGTGTGATGGAGAGATATAAGAGGAAAGCTAGAATAGTTGAATACCCTAGAGGCTAAGGGTCAAGAGATTTTTCAGCAGAAAGGACTGACCAACAATAATACAGGATACTACAGAGTGGGAAGATGAGGTCTGAAGTGAATTTGGCCTTTGACAAGATAGATCAATTTTAGTTGAAGGGTGTGAAGGATAAACTCTGGCTAGATTATCTGAGATTAGGGTAAGTACATAAGATAAGGAAATAGGTAAAATAAATATAAAAACATTTAAAGTTTAGTATTAAGGGTGGCAGATAACAAGTTTGGCAAGGGGATAAGAACAAATTAATCTAACTCAACACAAATGGCTGAACCTAAACAAAATGTTTAAAAACTTTCCTCAACCAGGCATTTGTTATTTTGGCAATCAATTGGAAAACATTTTTCTCTTCATACGTAATTCCACAGCAGTTATCACTGTATTATAGGACTTGCAGGTTTGGATACTGCAAAGGCTCAAATTAATAATTTGTTATTCACCCAACTCTGGAATAATGGCTAAAATAACAGGGTTTATAGTATGAAAAATCTAATACCTATTCCCTGTATCTCTGCATGCCAGCTGTGTTAGTATTTACAAAATGCTAAACCTCTTAAAACCGCAGTTTTCTCATTTGTAAAGCAAGGCAGTAACAATAACTCTCTTACAGAATCATTGAGAAGAATGAACAAAGAAGTGAAAGTATTGCTTATCTCTCAATCTTTAAACTACAACAAAATCACATGAATAGCTCCTTATGCTACCTGCCACTCCCCAAATTTGTGATTCAGTAGTTCTGAGGTCGAGCCTGAGAATTTACATATCTAACAAATATCCAGGGGATACTGCTGGTTTAAACCATACCTGGAGGACCACAAACCCAAACAATGTACATTTTAGTGTTTCTTTGATGGATATAGCCCAGGCTGTTTACAGAATGATGGTCATCAAGGTACCTGAGAATAGAAAACCCTGCATTATACTTATCACAGTGGGCTGGATTCCTCTCACAATACATCTTCCTACTTTCTTACATTAGCATAACATGCCCACTTCTCCAACTCCTTTCTCAATTACCTGACCCCTGCACTTTCTAGTTATTCACTCATTCAACAAAATCTGCTGCAATGCTCACTTATACATTAATGCTTTTTCCCTGCCATTTTTGCTTTTATATAATTAGTACTAAAGAGTTGTTTATACCAAAATATCCCTTTCACAGGCATCCTGAAATGGACCTCTTTATCCTTTCTAGCTCTTATTAGGGAATCTCTGATAATAAGAGAGTCTCTGAACCATGCCCTCTATTGATGTATTATTGTTTTGATGAGATTTTCTCTTAGTCTCCTTTATAACAAAGAAAGTGCATGGCTCATGGGCCTCATAAAACATCCACTAAGGGCTGAAAGCAACAGCAATTAATGACATGTGTAAGTATATATTGATCAAATTAGAGATGATTTTTTCACAGCTCAGTAACATTTATAACAATAGTATTTTGGGAAATTTCACATATAAATAATATAAGGGGTGAGTTTTTATTCAGATTGAACAGATGCCAGATCATATTATTTATAACTTCTAAATTACAAAATTCAAAATCACATTATCATTTTAAAATACATAAAATGGGTCATTTTTTTCTTTGGTGCTTATCAATCCTGCTTAGAAAATAATTGGTCAAAGCCATATGCACCAAGAGACAATAGCAATTAGACTAGATACCTGTGTATATGTTACAGGTTAAAAACCTGGTTTTCTTTTAAAAGTTGAATTACCTAAAAGCATTTATTTCTCAGGAATTTGACTAGACAAAGAGAGACATAGGAAATCTCTTAAGTTTTCTATAACTAGAGGTATTTTAGCTGAGGATGAATGCATAAATGGTAGGTATGTTGTATGGAGGCACAGTGCAGGCATAGAAAATTAGAAGAAGTAAAATTCTAAACATTTCCATAAGCAGGTTAGAAGGGGAAAAGAGCCCTGAACAATTCCAGCATCCTTAATTCTCCTTAATGCTCTTTGTCAGTTTGTATTTCCACTAGCCCCTCAGGCAGAGATTGCTCTGCTGACCTGTATCATTATAGTAACTGGCCAGTTCTCAAACTTTATATAAACAGAAAAATACAGTAAAGATTCTTTATCTTCTATTCTACATTATGTTTATGAAATTCATCCATGTACTTGCAAGTAACAGTTCTTTTTTATTATTTTCTTCTATTCCATTATATAAATATACTGCATTTTATCATCTATTCCAATTCTGAGGAACACTTAAGTTGTTCCAGGTTTTGCTACTAAGCAAAATACTGGTATTAACAACCGTGGTACTGTGGCTGTGGCTCAGCCATAGAGCGCTCGTCTCTCAAGTGTGAGGCCCTGGGCTTGATTCTCAGCACCACATAAATAAAATAAAGGTATTGTGTCCACCTACAACTTAAAAAAATTAAAAAAAAAAAAACCAGCCTTGCATGTGTTTCTGTGGTGGTCACATATATTCCTTTATGTTGGATACATACATATGAAAGAAATTGCCAAATCCTAAATTTAGCTTTGGTAGATATTACCAAATATTAATTTGCTCTTGTACAAATAATATTTGAGAGTTCCAAATGATCCACACATTCTCCCTAACACATGGTGTTGTTGTATTATTATATTTTAGCCATTTTAATGAGTGTGTAGTGACACTTCATTGCATTTTTATTGTATCTTTTTGGTTACTACTTGGGTTGAAGTTCTAGTCATAAGATTTTTGACCATTTCTGAAACCTCTCTTTTCTGAAGTGCCTGTTCGATTATTTTGTCCATTTAAACAAATGGGGTTGTCTGTCAATTTTAATGATATGTAGGAGTTTATTTTACATTATGGGCACAATTTTTTTTTTGTCAGACATAAGTTTTGTGAATATTTTTCTCCCAGACTGTGGTTTTCCTTTTTACTGTTATTGGTATATTTCATTAGACAAAGTTCTTAATTTTAATGATATTCAGTTTGTTAGTGTGTTATTATATATTTAATGCTTTTATTTATTTGTTTTTTGTGTTGTGGTGCTAGGCATCCAACTCAGGGCCTCCATGTGCTAGGTGATTATTCTACCACTGAGTTACATCTGTAGTTCCACTTGTTGGATCTTAATTATGAATTCTTTTCTGTATATCACTTGTGGATGCTTTCTTATGCTTGGAGACTGCACACCAGTTGTAACCACTAATATACCAATGATCACAGCCATATCATACTTGACTATGTTCTTTTCAAAATTACTGACAGAGACTACTGATTGCCTAATATTATTTTTATCCTTTACCCAGAGACTTTCATATCATTGAGACCATTAACTTCCTCAGTTAAAATAATCTTTATCATCTATGTATCTGTCATCTATCTATCATCTCCCCAACCTCTAATTATATTTCAGCAAGAGGTGGCTACTAGAGAAACCAATAAAAGAGGGCTTATTCAGTTGAAGAATAATTTTTTTGCTAGGATTTTGCAGTTCATCTCACGACCATGATATAATTTTTGAAGATGGAAGTTGAGAATTGAAGATGACAGGGGACACTGGGTTGTTAATGGTATTGAAACTGCATGTCTTATACTTCTTTTGCTAGAGAGATTAAACCATCATCCCGTTTAATCCACTGTTATTTAGGGTTTTTTTTTTTTTGCCAATACCCAGACTAGAGTTCAGTCATGTAACTTAGTAGGGGAAGAAGCTCAAGTCTTAACTTACTTTTCTCCTTTATCAATGCACAGATGAGAGGAAATAATTTCCTATACTCACGCTGTGGTTAATTCAATAAACATTTTATTCTTGCTTTTAAGGTTATGCTGTAAAATAGGAGCAGTCTTACAAAAATGTATGTTTTACATGGTGGTGGGTAATGGATGATGTGAATTTTAGAAAATCATATTTGTCTTTTTTTCTGTATTTCCATACAAAATGGTAGTCAACCAAAACATTAAAATTTCAAAAGGAAATGCAAATACCTATTCTACAAGAATTGAAGAACAATAATTTCTGCTAGTGCTGTCAGTCAAGATTAGTTTTCAGTGAGTCCTTTTATAGCATCTTTCAAAACAAATGGTAATGTGAGACAATACTACTGATAAAGAAAAGATATCCAATGACACTTGTTAAAGTATGCTAAGGTTGACTTTGTTCTGGGCCATCATAGTACTATAAGCTCCACTACTTCAGGATCTTCCTGTGGAGGAGAAAGACTGGGCTCAACTCTGAATATAGCAAGGGCCAATGTGAATTTATAACCAAGGAACAGTGCAGGGATCCTTGAATGGAAAGAGACTAAGAAGAAATATAAGATAAAGAGGATTCTAAACTGACCTAGCTAAGTTCTTGGTAAAGACACTATAAGACATCACCTGGAAGATGATGAAAGATGATCAGTTGTCAAGGAAGTTGGGGGGAGGCTCTGGCAAAAATGACTAAAAAACATCTTTTGTGAAAACTATTATTTATTTTATAAGGAAGGATACAGATGGGCCTAAGAGAAGATTCAGAAGCTTGAAAAAAGTGTCTTTTTCAATACTAACATAGTTAATAAAGGCTACAGAGTAATCAAGCTATGTATTTATAAGAATGTGTTTCATAAAATTCTAGTATTTTAGAAAATGATATATTACTTGACAAAACCATTTCCTTGGTGACATAGAATAGAGGCAATCACTCTACCAACTGAGCTATATCCCTAGTCCTTTGGTGACATAGAATAGAAAACATTGGGTTAAACCAAGTTAAAAAAGATGTTTTTATACTATCAAACTTTTGAAGGCTTGCGTTCTGATTCTCCAAAAAAGGAAATTAAATTGTCTTAATTCTATAACAATTTGTTTTTCATTCAACAACTTATGCGATTAATGTTCTTTAAAACTTTCTTTTGGAAATGCTGGTCTATCCTCATCCATTACATAAATTAGACATTTAAGACGATGTTGGTTCTAAATACTTTAACTTCCTATCAAGGCAGAAGTTTACAAATTTTCTCTCATTATGTTATTCCCTTTTGAATCCAAGAAAAAAAACTATTAAGTTGAAAGTTTTTTTTTTAATTTGGAGACACTTAGAAAGATATATTCTCACTCAGTAGAAACTTGCACGGCATTACATTTGAAAGTGGATCTATCTTTTTAGTGTTTTATTTATAGACCATAGTATGGAGATTTCAAGTGGGTAAAATGAATCCCTTCAACATTCAAAGTGATGAGATTTGGAAAAGGCTGTCTCAATCTGTTTTGCTTCATGAGTAACTTGTGGCACACTTCTAGGTTAATGAAGGGTGGCAGTGACACAGTCGGCAGATTTGATTAATCATTATACGTCAAGTATTTGATATTCTAGATTGCTCAATCACAGTGGTATTTTAATAGTGGTTATATGGAAGGAAAGGAGGTACCAAGTAAGCAGAAATTGTTCCATGATGTAGTTTTGTTCCTGTTTTTTACAAAAATCAAAAGTGGCTGACACCACTTTGCAGGAATACTTCCATTGGTAGATGATGGCAGCAAAATCACTCCTGTGCTCCTTCTAGAAATTTTCAGGGTGCACATTTACCTCCAACTAAGTATCAATCAGATCTAGAGTAGTGTTTCAGCTATAACTTTGAAGTTGCAATCTCTTTAGAATTCCAGGTGTCTCTTTTATTTAAAATATTTTTCCTGATAACTTTAGTATTATTCATTTGGCAAAACTTAGTCAATATTGATACGTAAGAAGAATTATTCACTGAGCTTGAGCATGTCTCTTCTCCATATGAAGATCCAGCTTTAGATGGAAACTGTGGATATCTCAACATTGTAAGAGGAAACTACACATTACTAAAGATTTGCTTACTGGCCATATATGTTAATAGTAAAATAAAATAAATTTTTGGTAATAACTGAAGACTTTTCATCTTAGCAAGTGTTGACCATATTCTAGAAATGGAAAAATTCTTCCTTTAATAAGGACAAATTAAAATGCAGAAACTCTGGATTTAGGAGTCTGTTTTTCATGATGAATAATCATTGGCAATTGGATTTAAAAGGCACAACAGAAGGAACTGAATTGATACTGAATAATTTTTGAGTTCTTGATCCACCTCTATTCTTAAATATATATATTTATTTGAGATTCCTTTGTGCATTTAATTCTCATCTATGCATATGTATATAGTAATTGCATAAATGGACAATTTTTGGTTCATACTGAATCCCAAGGATCCTATGCTACAGTTTTCATAAAAGTAGCAACTACTTTTCACAATTTGTATTAAGTTTTATAATAATAAATATGAAGCTTTAATGTGCCAATATACTTGCAATCATCAATAAACATATGACATGTCTCCACTAACAAGCAGATTGGAAAGAGTAGCATCATTTCACCATCTGTGCCATGCAGACTCTAGTTTTGCAAATCCTACTTAAACAAAAAGTTTACATATAAGAACAAGGGGACACTGCACATTGAGTTCTGCTAACCTTATATCTAAATTCCTACTTAATACTATAAATATATTGAAACCGTTTAACTTATTATTAAATATATATGCATATATATTAGGGAAAATTTAATTACTGTTGGCCTTTAGGTATTTGAGTCTTTAAAAATTATTGGCACTTTATTTTTGGAATAAGAATGGAATCAAAATAAATCTAACAATATAGAAATAAACAAAGCCTCTTTGACTACCAGAGATTCTGCCAAAACCCTTATAATAATTGGCACTGAAAAATTATAAGAAAAAGTAGAAAATATAATCATGGCAATAAAATATGCATATATTTGAGGATGGTTTTCAAAAAGACATACATGAAACAAAACTTTAATCATAAAACTTTACTAACTACTTAGCTACTGAAGGCAGAAATTAAGAGAAATTAATATTTTGTTTTTAATATTTATTTTTCAGTTGTAGTTGGACACAATACCTTTATTTTAATATGGTGCTAAGGATCAAATCCAACGCCTTGCACATACTAGATGAGCATTCTACAACTGAGCCACAACCCCAGTCCGAGAAATTAATTTTTTTAAATTTATTTTTTGGTGTAGATGGACACAACACAATGCATTTATTTTTATGTGGTGCTGAGGATTGAACCCTGGTCCTGCCTGTGCTAGGTGAGCACTCTACCACTGAGCCACAATTCAAGAAATTAATTTTTAAGAAATTCATTCTTTAAAAAAATATTTTTTAGTTGTTGATGGACCTTTATTTTTGTTTATTTATACATGGTGCTGAGGATCAAACCCAGTGCCTCAACACATGCTGGGCACTCTACAACTTAGCCACAACCCAAGCCCCAGAGAAATTAATTTTTGATACTTCTTAAATGACAGATGATGATCAAGTTATGAAAAACCTAACAAAGTCAGAGTGGGCCTTAGAAGAGGACCACTTATGCAAATCCTTGGTTTTGTTCCATATTGCTATGCAGAACTGAATTCTACAGAAACATAATCAAAGGCATTACAAATATTCCCCTAACTACTCATAGTTACAATAGTGTCTTGCACTTCCCAGTGCCCACTCAGTATCCCTATCATACAACAGAATCACCTGACCACCTGAAGATCTTTGCAATATTTTTCATGCCTGTGTCCCACTCCAGACAATTGAATTGTTCTGTATACCAGGGCTTGGGCATATGGTTGAAAATTATTGTACTTGGTGATGCACAACTTCACACCTACATACACACACACACACACACACACACACACACTTTGAACTTCATGTACTAATATGATGTTTCTGCTTCATGTCTTGTTTTTTTTTTTCCCTCTGCCTTCCTAAACCATATGGAAAAGCAGATTCAACATTTTATATTTTTTCTGTATGCATTTTGATTACAGAATATCACCAACATGAGAAGCATAATTGTAGGTTATCAATTACTTTCTTCAGGGTATCAAGAATATGCAGAAGCAGAAGTAATTGCCCTAAGTACATATGTACATATTTAATACTATATATTTATTTTTATATGATTCAAACCTGTCTTGATGGGACACATTTAGTTAGAGAGTTAACTGAGGGGGAAAAAAACTGCCAATTTTGGCAAAACACAATGGTGATTTCTCGGTATAATTTCAGCCCTCTTATTATTCACATTGTATTTTCTGTATAATGACTTTTTATGTTTTTATGTACAGAATGTAATATTTGCTAATAGGTTGCCAACTAAGGCCACTTAACTCACAGGAACAATGCCACCCTCTATAATGATAAAAGGAAACATCTTCTATCACTGCAACTTTCTAAAAAATACACTGTTACTCAGGAAACCCTTTTTTTGCCATTTTCTTCCTTCTCCTTCTCTCTCTTTTGTTTTATTTATGAAAACTCTTTACATATAGATGATATATAATCAGATTCTTCCAATGAACACTTGCGAAACTACAGATTATCACTGGCTCAGTCATATTCTATCACCACTCAATACATTGGATAAAATGTAAATAGTTGTTTATTATTTATTTTTATTTGTTATTTTTAAATATACATGACAGTAGGGTGTATGTTGACATATTATACATACATGGATTGCAACCCATTCCAATTAGGATCCCATTCTTGTGGTTGTACATGATGTGGAGTTGCAATAGTTGTATATTCATATATGAACATAGGAAAGTTATGTCTGATTCATTCTACTGTCTCTATTCTCAACACCCCTCTCTTTCCTTCATTCCCCTTTGTCTAATCCAATGAACTTCTAATCTTCCACACCACCCTCCCTTGTAATAGGTTAGCATTCATGTATCACAGAGAACATTTGGCTTTTGGGGACTGGCTTATTTCAGTTAGAATGATGGTCTCCAGTTCCATCCATTTACTGGTAAATGTCAAAATTTCATTCTTCTTTATGGCTGAGTAAATTAAAATGTATGTAGTTGTAAACAGAACTGAACTAAACAATGTTCATTGTTTAGTCATTTATTTAAAATATATTGATAGCCAACCATGTCATGCATTAGGAATTGAAAGTCTAATAAGCAAAGGTTTCTACTTCCCAAGAGTTCAGAGCTTATTGGATGGTATACAGTTGTATACAAATAATTGTATTACAATAGGGAAATTGCTAACTTGTAGCAGAGGAAGCAACAGATATTGCTCTTGCTGGATTATGTTTAGTGGTCATAGATGTTTTACAAAAGAGGTGATAAGGTAAATTGGAATTAATTTACACTCAACATTCTCCATGTATAATTTTTATAACATTATAATTTTGTGTTTACACAACTTATATAATTATTACAGCCAGTGTTAATAGCATATAATCTTATAAGAATTCCAAATGTAGTTACAAGTAATAACTTATGTTCAAATATGATCATTACTATTTGATCTTAGAGCACCCAGAATTTTCAAATGCTTCATATAGAATGAAAAGAGCCGATTTAAAAAAAATAAGAAAAAAATATTTTATTGGTATAGTTTTTCACTTTCAAGTATATTTTCATAAGATAGGGAAAATTATCAATTTGTACTAAGTGGAACTTACATGAATTTATATGTATTTATTAACACATGAAGTTTTTGAGCAGAAAGGAAGGGTGTTTTGCATCATTTAGGACGTTAGCATAGAAATATGAAATGTATGTGCTGCCCACTGGCACCAGAGATTGGACTGCTCTCACAATTGGCCTTTCATTGCATGAAGAACACCCATTATATACTTGAGATTCCTGTGCCAGCAGGCTTACAACAAATGCTGAAAGTCCATTGTTTATGACTTTGCTTCTTGCCAAGCATTTCAGTTATGTTTTCTTGGGTTATATAAAGGGTCAGGACTACTTACTTTAAGTGAAACCGGTAGCTATCTTCACCTTGCAATCTGGCAAATCTTATATTGCATTGCCTGCATATTAGTGTACAGTGGTGATTCTATCCCCTCTGATCTGATCTGAAATTCCTTAGAACTATATCTCTATGTTAGACAATACAACTGGATGGTTTGCCTCCGATATCACAACTAAGTACTAACAGGCAATGCTATCTAGGTGAGCAAGAAGAACTTTTATCTTCCATCTAAGAGAAGTTTATCATTATTTCATAAATCAAAGAAAATAAAATTTATTTTTAAAAGTTCATTTTCTTTGCTGGGTGTGGTAGTACACACCTGTAATCCTAGCGGCTTAGCAGGCTGAGACATGAGAATTGTGAATTCAAAGCCAGCCTCAGCTATAGCAAGGCAAGGCAAGGCACTAAGAAACTCAGTGAGACCCTGTCTCTAAATAAAATACAAAATAGGGCTGGGGATGTAGCTCAGTGGTCAAGAGCCCCTGACTTCAATCCCCGATCCAAAAAAAAAAAAAAAAGACCATTTTCTTTAAAAAACAGTTTCAGAGGATTGGGTTGAGGCAGTGTCAGGTAACGCAGTATTAGGTAATGGTGGAATAATGTGTATGAAAGGAAAGTAACGGCTAATTTTAGGAAGCTGGAGTAAAATGGCATAGGAAACCAAAGGTGCCAACAATGTAGGATAGGATTCAGCTTCTAAATCTTCATATGCTTCTCAGGAAATAAGAACCAAGTTAAAAGTGCTATAGAGAAGGGATGATGCTATTTAAAATTTTGGTGTTGGGGATTCAGATCAATGATTGAGTGCTTGCCTAGCATGTACAATGCCATGGGTTTGGTCCCCAGCAAGAAAAAAAAAACAAAACAAAACAAATCAAATGTCTAGAATTCTCCCAGGTTGTATATATGGTGTGTTTTGTATGCAAAGCATGCATAAAAATGTGCATTGTTGCCCTGAATTTATATTTTGGGGTTATGTTTAAATTTTCCCAGGTCTTAATGGAGTTAAAAATCAATGATTGTGTTGGAGTTACGCTTGGGCTTGTGTTAATAGAAGCAAGATAGACATGAGTACCAGAAAGAACAAAATTTAAAACAACAAATACTAAGTAGAAGAACGATTGATATTACATCACATTAAAAAAATCACAGAATAAATGATTTTTATAGAAGTGGAGTTATAATTTTCAGAACTTTCTTACACAATTATTTACAGGCCATCAAAAACCCCTACGAAACTGTGATATCCTTTAACCACTCCAGTAGAGAGAAAGCATGTATGGAATGGAGACAGGAAACACAGTGAAAGAAGAACTTTCTGGTCAGTAAGTGACTGCAGTGAGAATTTTGAAGTATGTATGATATCTGTAGCTGTTTGATCCTACAAATGTATGGTCCTGTACAGTAGCAAATTAAGAATATTAATAGCCAAGCTTGTATGGTGGTGCATGCCTGTAATCCCAGCATCTCATAAGGCTGAGGCAGGAGGATCACCAAGATCCTCAGCAACTTAGTGAGGCCCTAAGCATCTTATATAGACTCTGTCTCAAAATTAAAAATAAAATAAAATAAAAACATGCTGAGGATGTGGCTCAATGGTTAAGTGTTGTTAGATTAGATCCCCAATAACAACAACAAAAGGAATATTAATAACAAGACATGTGGAAACAGATTTATTGAAAATTCTGTAGTGAATGTGTGAACTCAAAACTGTAGTCACAAGACTGGATTTTGTGAATGATTATAAAATCCTGGATAGAAATAAGAATTGATTGGTGACAACAACTCAGAGCAAAAAAAAAAAGTTTCAATTACAATTACTAAAGAAATGATTTCTTTAGACTAGGTCTATGGAAACACTTTTTTACTTATTTATTTTTATTTTCTGTGGAAGTGATTTGGAGCTAACTTTGGTAATAAAAGGCATATGTTGATAATTCTTTAGTCAGCTGAATTGTTAATGGTGCATTGTGTTGTTATGATTCAATCATCAACTTTTGTATTTTCTAGTTATCATAAAACACTGGGAAAAAACAACATCAGTACAAATGAGCATAGCTAGTGCCAAAATTTTCTTCAGATACTGTTAGAGGAACAATATTAGAACAGATAACATACCATTTCAATTGCAAGAAGGAATTCAAAGTGCAGAATGTGAATAACGACAACCTCTTAGGGTTGTTTCTTAAAGACCTTAGGACTACATGACTTATGAAATCTTACCAAAAGAGTGTCCTTTAGGACAGGATCCTGGAATGTGCATTCTAATAAGCATTTGAGGGAAATATTTTGTATTCAAGCATTTGGGAAGATCTGCTGAGTAAATGGCAAGGACATGGTAGTGATTAATTGAAATAAGAGAGTATGCCTTTTAGATTTTTGGGACTGACTGACTTCACTTAGCATGATAGTCTCCAGATCCATCCATTTTCTGGTAAATGTCATAATTTTTTCTCTGATGTGAAAGCTAATTCACAATAGAGAGGGGATGAGGGGACAAGTAGAAGTGCAGTAGATTAGAAAATGGGGAATAGAGGGAAAGGAGGGGAGATAGGCAAAGGAAAGACAGTGGAATCCATTTGACATAATTTTCCAATGTACATATATGAAAACAATACAGTGAATCTCACCATCATGTACATCCACAAGAATGGGGTACTAATTTGAATAAGATATATTCCATACTTGAATATCAAAATGGATTCTGCTATCATACATAACTAAAAAGAACCAATAAAATTTAAAAAGAGCATAGCCATGGCTATAGTATTTATTATAGGTTCTCCCAGTAATTTAATGAACATCCAGGAATAAGAATACCTCTACATCTGCATGTACACTTTTGTATGTAGTAATAACTGTGTACCTAGCAAAACCCCATTTCATTTTTCTTATAAATTTTTTTGGGGTGGGTGGAACCATGGGTTAATTAAAAATATACTTCACTCAGAATTCTGTAGCAGAGCAACATTTTCCAGATATGTTTGCAATTACATGATCTATCAGAGGACATTTCATGACATTTCAATAATGTTGGTAGGACCTCAAATGTATAGGTTAGAAATACCATGTGATTAAAAAAATAAAAAGAAATCACCATATGATGCAAGCAAGAAAGTATATATGAAGGAACACAGAAAATAAGTCAAATATAGTCCAATTAGCTGTGGAAACCAAGAAGATTATTTTCTGCATGGTTAAAGCTTTTTGAAACAATTGGCAAGGATGTGCTAAGTACCATCTTCTTCCGGAAGCCTTTTCCCTAGTGGATGGATTTACAAGTGTGTTATTGAACCTTGCCTTATTATTCTTCCATTTCCTTTCTAATTATATGAATGTGCATCATACAAGCAAAGTTTTATACCTATTACTTTAAACCAGTAAGAGTTTATTTTACCCAATAATAATCTTAGAGTTTAGGCTATCTAGGCAATCTGTGTTTATAGGTGTTTAAAAAGTTATTTTATGTAAACTAATGAAAATGTTGGTGCTAATTGTTTTATACATTGCTTCTGAGAGGAAGGCATTTGCAATTCAGTAGCTACTCAGTACTAATAACCAATATATTTCTATAGCTTCTGCTTTCTCATCTCCTTCATGGAGGTCATCTGCCTTCATTTGTTCCCCATATTGTCTAATCTCAATTTCTACATTAAAAAACCACAATGGTAAGAAGGATACTTTGCAGTTCAGCCCGAGAAAAGTGGTTTCCCAGGGAAGTTCATATTGACTGTAGTGTCTTAAATATATTGTTTTTTCAATAAAATGACAAACTGTTAATTTTCATATTATCCCTAGTGTCATATTTTTTATTTATCGGCGAGAATCAATGTACATAACAAGAGCATACTTTTCTTATTTTCTGAATTCCTTCAAGCAAAACATAATTCTATAATGATCAATTACAGCTTAACACTTGCTGCTATGATGAGGACCTTGTCAACATTGATCTAAATTGAAGAACAACATCTTTCCTTGATTTTGGGAAATAAGCAATAAACAAAGTCCATTTCTTAGTGAGAAAACTCCTAGGCAATTTATTCCAAGGTAGTCCACAGGATAATTAGGGTTTAATAGAATTAGATATTTTACTATCATTTGAGAGAAAAGTTGTGCTCTGGGTTAAGTATTAGAGTTGAGGATTAAAAACAATCCACTAAAATTCCTGGATCACTTGTAGCCAACATTTACATAAAATAAATTCATCCATAAAAATATAATATTATCTCTTCCTATTTTTCTTATGACACAAAAACTCCACTCAAGCTGAAAGGTAAACAAATTGAGTAGAAGCATCATTTGAGCTCAAGCCATAGTGAAAATTTTGTGGGTCTACATTGCCAGGAAATCTTGCTCAAAATTATGCAAGGATAATTACATCAACAGAATGGAGAAAACATCTTGGTGTAATATCAAAAAGGTGGGGGAAGGAATAGGTTGTTGGAAAAGCACTGTTAACAGATTGCCTAGAGAGAATAATGAAGGCATTTTGTCATGTTAAAATCCCATCTAAGCATTGAAATAAATGACAATTTACTTACAGAGTAAACAGACACATTTCAGTATATTTTAATATGTCATCATAGGTATGTATGATGTATGTATCTACACCTATGCACACATATACACCCTTGAACCTCAATTTGTATATAGTTGGAAGGCAATAAAACAAAATATTTCCAAGGGAGATTCCCAGTTGGCATCCCCAATACTATAATTGCCACTTCCTGCTACATCTACAGAGGAGTTTTATGTAAACAAAAGCTATGAACACAATTACTGCATTGATGCTTAGCAAAGAATAATATTATAAGAATATTACTGGATCACTATAAAACTTCCTTATTAATTGAATATATTAATTTCAAATTATGTAAAGTACATAAAAGACAAAAGAAAAATGAAAACATTTTTGAATAATTTAAAGTTCCATTTCCTGAATTCTGTTTTTTAAATATCTACATATATCCACATCTACATCTGTCTATAGATCTCTATTTTTTCCTTTACGTCATTAATAGATAACTATTTAAGCATCTTTCTTCAATCTGGGGAGTAACAACATAATTCCAAGGTGATAAACGTAGGCATGGAAATGAAATGACAATAGTAGAAGCCATTAAGAAGCAGCGACCCCCTTACTTTGAAGGAACAGACCAATGAATGAGGAAAAAAAAAGAGAAAAAACAAACAAACAAGCTAAGACTTTTGGAAGTAGAACATTCTTCTAAGGCATATTGGAAAGATCTGCATGGCTATTCTACCCTTACCACAAACTCATTATTTTCTATTACATAAAGAATGAGCACATGGTAAAGAATCCTGGAAGTGAAGATAAGTTTGAGGGAGATTTTATCATTTTCTAATTATGTGATTTTGAACAAGTTACTTTTTGTGTGTCAGTTCCCTTTTCTAAAAAAATGAACATACAAATAATTAGGGCTAATTGGAGATTCAAATATGATGATGTATACATTTTAAAGTATTTCATATTTATAAAGTACTATACTTACCACCCCTCATACTATTATTATTACATAATAGCATAGAGTAGACTTTTGTTGAGTTTAAGGAATAATATATTCATTTGAAGCTCAATCATTATTATGTGAGATTCTTCATATTATCTTACTTCAATTATTTTGCTTTAATCTTTTTTTTTTCCACTGAGATTTGGGCTTTTTTTTTTGCTATTATCTTTATTTTTTTTATTGGTTGTTTACAACATTACAAAGCTCTTGGCATATCATATTTCATACATTAGAATCAAGTGGGTTATGAACACCCATTTTTACCCCAAATACAGATTGCAGAATCACCTCGGTTACACATCCACATTTTTACATACTGCCATATTAGTGACTGTTGTATTCTGCTACCTTTCCTATCCTCTACTATCCCCCTCCCCTCCCCTCCCATCTTCTCTATCTACCCCATTTACTGTAATTCATTTCCCTCCATGTTTGTTATCCCATTCCCCTCACAACCTCTTATATGTAATTTTGTATAACAATGAGGGTCTCCCTCCATTTCCATGCAATTTCCCTTTTCTCTCCCTTTCCCTCCCACCTCATGTCTCTGTTTAATGTTAATATTTTCTTCCTGCTCTTCCTCCCTGCTCTGTTCTTAGTTGCTCTTAAGACTCTAATTATATATCCAGTTTTACTTACTCCATTAAGTGAATTTAAAAAGTAGTCACATTAAATAATGGCCTTTTAATTTTCTATGACATAAAGAGTTCCCATAGACACACTCTTTTTGCATCTTACACTTGTATAGTCTAACTCAATTAACTATTCATACTGGCAAATCATCTTCTACATTTTTCATAAATATTATAAATGAAAAGGTTGTACTTGTCTTTCAATTAAGTTATACATCTTTCAAAAATAGCTAATAGATTGAAGCAAAGGCAATGTTAAAATCATAGATCATATACAATGCAATTTAGCACACAAAAATGGAGCCAGCTAGATTATTTAAAAATTTGTTCATAGTGATTGTTTAGTGCAGCAAAATCAATTGGATGGAACATTGAACAGAAAAATCCAAAGGCTTATGTTGTTTAAAACATCTGGGCATAGATAACTGCATAGGGATTCCATCTAACTGGTTTCTCTGATACCCAGTTAAAGATGTCCATTTAAATACATTTGACAGATTGTTTATTGGACATATCAGGATGTCAGAATCTCCTCTAAATTACTTCTGAATCACTTGGAAATGCACCATTGATTTGGATAATGGTGGGATCTACTTATTTGACAAGTTAAAAGGTCATAAGGTTTCAACAGGCAAAGTTTTGCTATGAAGCACCTCTGGAAATATTTTATACGTCTGGATTGGAATGAGGAGAAATGATATTCTCTCCCAACTCAGGTAATAAGGATTTGATTGAGTTTACTTGCCAACTGTTATGTTACATACATATTACCATAGTTATTTTTGATTTGGAAGTATAATTCCTACCAAACTATGAAACTATGACATTTTCAGTCCTGGGTTTACTTATTATTTGGACCTCATTATTTATTGACTTAAACTACCTTGTAATTATTTATATACTGATTGGTCTTCTACTTTGCATTTGGCCAAAAAATGTTAGAGCAAAAGATTTTCAATTCAGAAACTTCTTTTAATATTTTCCATCAGTTTTAAATGATATATAAATATATATACATACAAGCACTGGGTGAAAGAATACACACACATGAGTGTGTACATGCACACACATATACATAGTGAAAGGATACATAGATACATATAAGTCAGAGACTATAACAATACATCCTAAATAAAAAAATAAGGCTTAACTTTAGTATAGTAATTGTTATTTTTGGTGGAAGATGGTTTAATGTCACATTATTTTCCAGATAATAATATGATTAGATATCCTTAAAGGAACATGCTTAATTGTAAAACAGGAAAGTATATAGTAAACACATGCTTCTTATTAATAATAGAATTTACATAGTGTCTATTCTATATCACAACACACTAAATTAGATGCTTAACACACATTATCTTTATCACTTACAATTCTATTTAAAATTAGGCATTAGCTTTTAGATATAAAAATAGTGAGTAAAAACATTGTGCAGCTTAATTCAGTTGAACTGCTAATAATTTTGGAGAAATCATTCAAATCTCAGTTTTTCTAAACCTTAGGAAGATGCCAACCCTTACTTATATAGTGTATAATGAAACAGGATAACAATCAATATTGTAATTATAAAAAGTAAAGTACTTCCCTTGGTAACTAACAGAAATATTATTTCTCAAAATATTCTATTATTTATTTATGTATTTTCTTTTTTTTCATTTTAACATTAGTTTTCCAAATGGTGTTTACCTTCTTTGGTTCAGGTTTTCTTGAGATTTGGGGAGATCTTACATGTTCTGGCATTGATGAAAGCTATATACCTTCATTTTAGGAAAATGCATTTATATTTGTATGTATATCCATTCTCTTGTATGTAATTTCAAGGAATTAATTCAAATTTTAGGGTGTCCAATTGTCCTCGTTTGCCTGAGACTAACAGGTTTCTGGGTCATGGAACCTTTAATTTGAAAACTGAAAATTTTTGAGACAAGCCAGGAAAAGTTGGTCACTCTAAAATGAAACATTTACATAATAATTTAATAAATTCTTTTTACTAGAAGCAAAGGCTTTGAATTGTATATATTGTCAAAGAGGATATAAGGTAAAGAAAGAAATGAATGCTTTACTAGGTCAAAAACCTTCATTTTTAAAATTCCAGCATAAAAAAAAACAAGTTTTTTGTAGTGACAAATGCTAATGGTGTAGAAAGGGGAGATGAGTAATTTCTATCAGTTATATGAGACTTTTATTATAATTCAAATGTTTCAGGAAAAGAAACCTTTATTATTTTATGTATTAATGAGCTAAGATAGACTTTCAAAATAATTCAAAAGATTTTTAAAAGTAAATATTATATTGTTTTAAGTGAGTGTATCAGTGAAAGAATTTGTTTGGTGAAATATACAGTATGGCTTACATACAACATAACAACTTCATAAATTGATCATTTTCTGATGAAGAAGAATATACTGACTCAATCAGTTATGTATGAAATTAGTGGCTCAATTTCTAAAGGCCTTGCAAAGGTATAATTCAGTATTTTATGCTAATTATTTTCTAATTACAGGTTTTTACTCTTAATACTAAATGCCATAAGTAGTAATTATAGTTCATTCCTAACATCATACTTGCTTCTAAAATGTAAGATTCATTGTTCTCTATAAAATATGGCATCTTTTAGATAAGAGAATATTTTTATAACTCACAAATTCACATTTCTAGAGTTGTGACATGTGTTTTTTGTTCCACATGACATGTAATACTAAAACAACTCTGTTTATGTATAATTAATCAAGAATTCATTTTATAAATTGATAATATGACAAAATTGACTCCAGATTGTCCAATCAGAGTTTACTCTCCCTTCAAAACAGATTTCCTTTATCCTCTATCCTTAGTAATAGAATTGGATGGTAAATCTCAAGACAAAGCATAGCTATCTTAAGACAACAGACTGTCAGAGGCTGTTGTCAGAGATTTCTCCTATCCTTTGTCACTTTCTACTCATATATTTTTAGGGACAAGACTCTGTAAAGGCAGGCAATTTATACAGAGACAACCACCCACCCCAGTCATTGCTTTGTAACTGGTAAGATAGACAACAATGAATGTAGCATATACTATAGAAATCCGTATAACACAATCCTAGAATTAACTGTTAACTTAATGCTATGATGTGAAAAAAGGGGGGAAGCCCTTTCAAATGCTAGCAAAAATAGAAAAACCTCAAATTTGTATAATAAATCTTCTAATTTGACTGAAATATTTCACTACATTCATAACCCAGATCTTAGTAGAGCTGGTAGTTCACCAAAGGCCTACAGCCTACATGTAAACTATGATATAGCTGAATTTATTAAATCACCAAAAATTCGAATCAGGAAAATATCCCTGAGAGACATAGGATTGTACTCTTTAAATTTGCTTATCTATTTATAGTCAATATTGTGATCATTGTCTTCACTGTGAATTCAGACAGACTATATCATTCAAGGGTTTACTGTATTTGGAAAGAGAAAAATGTCAGAATTCTAATCCATAGATATTAAATATGTTTTCCATGAAGATCAGATAATTGAGAATTTTTAAAAATTAAACTTCAAAATGCAAGTATTTTTTAAAAGTTTATTTTATTTTTGTTTGTTTGTTTGGGTACTGGGGATTGAACACAGGATGCTTTACACTGAACCCTTTTTATTTGTTATCTTGAGAAAGGGTGTAGCTAAGTTGCCAATGCTGGCCTTGAATTTGCCCTCCTCCTGTCTTAGCCTCCTAAATAGCTGGGATTGCAGGTGTGTGTCATGATATCTAGGTTCAAGTAATTTTTTTAAAAAGAATTTAAATAATTTTTAAGTCAAACTAATTTTAAGGTGTAACATTTACTAATATATCTTTCAAAACAACACCTGTTATTAACATGTGTTCCTATTTTCTTAGTATAGGTAGCATAATTTTATTACCTGCAGTTACAAAATATGACTTTAACATTTTATACTATGAAATGTGGTAAAAGGTTTGCTATTTAATGTAGGATATGAAGTTGCCTCAATTTTTAAAAATTAATTATACACTAACTTCTAATTAATATGTAAAGTAAAATGTTTTAGAAAAGTTGATCCAATATATTAAAATCCAGTTTGTTAGATTTTAAAGGGTCAGTTTTAAAGAATTTCAAATACTAATATGTCTATTAGTGTACACACACACACAGTGCAACTCATAACAATGTTTTAGTCAACAAAATATATATATGATGGTAGTCCCAACAAGTGTATATTTGCCTAACGCCAACATAGCTGTCTTTGTTTGCATAAATACTCACTATGATATTATTACAATATCACCTAAGGACTCAGTTCTCAAAGGTATTCCTGCCATTAATTGATACATGATTTTACACACACACACACACACACACACACACATTTATACACATACACACAAAAATTCATATATGGAATATGTGTATGTGTGTGTGTTTCAAGATTGAAAATGGGGTTCTATTTGTCCAATTATTTTAATAGACCACATCATTTTATCATTTTTTTTGTTTTTCTATTTAAAGGGTCAAAGACTAAAAGAAGAATACAAAAGTAGGATGCATCACATCAGTCTCCAGTAGAGAAATGCAGAGGTATTTAAAGATTGAACTCTTCCACAAATGTTACATTTGTTGCCAAGAAACACAGGTGCTTCTAAACTCACTTCCTTTGGCCATATAAAAATTAGTAGACATGGCCAATTTCACTCCTCTAGGGAGGAATCTTCTCAGTTAAGAAAACTCTAGAGACTAATATTCAAAACCAGTTACTTTTCCAGAGGGTCTGAAGATTTGGAGATAGGTAAAAGTTTTCAGAGAGTTCCTATATTACTGCTAAATATTGTTGGCAGTGTTAGTATTTGACATTTACACCTAGGGAACAACTAATCTTTGATTGTTGCTCTAAGTATAGAAATACTAAAACTGTTAACACCTTGGAAGGATTTTAATATGCGCTGGTAGCATTAGTAAATATTTAGTACTTAACTTATGTGTCAGGGAAGATTTTGAGAAATCAAATATACATTTTTGGGTGATAGTTATGATTGTCATTTGAGAAATTCAGATTGCACTCTTTCCTCTGGGACTTATTGAATAATATTTATCTAGGTGGCATGGCACATTTCCAGCTTTGTTCTAGGAAATGTGTTTTCCACTTACACTCATTCTGTATAACATAACACTGTGTTGTTACGCACAGGCTTTAAAATTAGAAAGTGTGTGGGTGTGAATCCTATTTTTGCAATGTGATAACTGCAGACCTTTGGCATATTTCATAGCTTCTAACTGAACTGAGGATAAAACAGATTTATCCTTATAGGGATTATTTTAAGCATTCAATAAGGATATTAAAATACAGAACTTAGAACATGGTGTCACAAGAATCACTCAAAATTTGTTTTTTTATAATTATGATCTAGTGACACCTTCTTGCTTATCAATGGGTTCTCTGGTGTATCTTTACAACTTCTTGGTATTTTCTAGTCTCTGCTTACAATGCATTTTTTCTATATCTATTCAAATTCTAGATGTCTTTAAGATGTAATCTCCTAGGAAATTAATCATCTTGTCTTCAAACTGAATGAACCATTCTCTGCTTTCTGTTCAGTACCCTACTAAAGTTCCCTCTATTTTAGTATTCATCTCATATTTTTTGCAGCATGCTGGATTCAACCCAGGGACTCATGCATGCTAGGCATAGGCAATCTCCCTACCACTGAGTTATATCCATAGCCCATATGACTTTGTACGAAATCGTCTTTTCAAATGTGAACACCCTGAAGGTAAGAATATATTTAATTATTTTGTACCTGGTCCCAAACTACCAAAGTACCTTGCAAATAGTAGGATTTGATATTGGGAGAAGGTGGAGTCTGAAATGAATAATTTAATTTGCTACAAGCTTATCTACATTAGAGAGCAATGAGTTCTATAATTAAAAATCTGCTGAGAAACTATAATGGTGAGGAAAATTTAATGTGGAAGTAGAATATAATAATAAATGTTAGGCCTGGGGTTGTGGCTCATTGGTAGAGTGCTTGCCTGGCACATGTGAGGCATTGGGCTCAATCCTCAGCACCACATAAAAAATAGATAAATAAAATAAAGACATCGTTTCAATCTACAACAAAAGGTTAAAAAAATTATCTAAGAACATTAAATATTACTAGAATTCAGATACTTAAAACATAAGTTTTAAGTATTATAATATAATATAATAAATTTAAAGAGACTCCTGAAAATTATTAAATTGCTAAAGAAATATTTCATATTTTAATGGAGGACTGTTCTTGCTCAATGATTATTGACTCTGGTAAAAGTGACACAGAAAGGAAGGAGTAAAAATGTTGTGGAAAATGCTGGGCCATCTAGCTAAGCAGAAGCATGTATCTAAGAATGAGTTGAAAGACTCAAACCAGTATTGAACACAAAGAAGCTTATGATACATACCTGTTGCTATTCAGTTCTTTTTTTTTTTTTGTACCAGGAATTGAACTCAGGGATACTCAGCCACTGAGCCCAATCCCCATCCCTATTTTGTATTTTATTTAGAGACAGGATCTTGCTGAGTTGCTTAGTGCCTTGCTTTTGCTGAGGCTGGCTTTGAACTCAAGATCCTCCTGTCTCAGATTCCCAAGCTGCTGGGATTACAAGCACACAGCACTCTGCCTGGCTTCTCTTCTTTTCTTTTCTTTTCTTTTCTTTCTTTCTTTCTTCCTTCCTTCCTTCCTTCCTTCCTTCCTTCCTTCTTTCTTTCTTTCTTTCTTTCTTTCTTTCTTTCTTTCTTTCTTTCTTCTTTCTTCTTTTCTCTCTCTCTCTCTCTCTCTCTCTCTCTCTCTCTCTCTCTTTTGTGCATGCAAGGCTGCAAGGCAACAAAGAACTCTACCAACTGAGCTATATCCCCAGTCTTGGCTTCAATTCTTAAATGATAACTCCATCATTTAAACAGGATAACAAACCATCAGTATAAAGGAGAGCCAATGCAACTCTTAGGGGAACAGAACTTTATGAATTAAATATCTTTGAATCAATTTTATTAAGAAACAAAATAAAATTTATTATACAGGGATATTTAATTAAAATATCCTAGAATCTTGCTGACCTAAGCATATTGAAAATTGAAATCAAAGAGATAATTATTATTACTCTCAGTAAGATACTAAACTAGAGAATAGTTTAGTTAGAGAATATTTATACTTTGCCTCTACAAATAGATATTTAAAAAAAAATAACAAGATTCAGGAGGAAAACCAAGTAGGGCAAGGGGCTTATTCAAGTTTAAATTTACAGTAACATTCTTTTCTAGTTTCATAAATAAAGGAGAAAGAAGTTTCAGTACATCCAGCCATACAACTATGAATTCCCCTGTCACGTTGAAGTATGTAACTATAAAAATCCCTTAGATAGTAAACTATATGAGTACAAAGTTATACTTTAATCTCTACTGAAGTAAACTTGAACCACAAAGCAAGTAATGACCACAAAGCTTGTAAAACATGTTCATTAGAGGAAATTAATTTTTTCAATCTAGAGGAAATGGGATCCAAAAGAAATGGAATTTGTTTGCTTAAATTCATTGGCTTGCAAGGTTCACTAGCATTACGTAAATTTACCTACATTCCATTTGCATTCCCCACACCATATCATATACTTTACATATATTTACCAAGATGATATACATGTATTTACCCACAACTACAAATATAGTCTTAATCTCATAGTATATTAATCTCATAATACAGTATAGTATAGTATTATAGTATATTTTTAGTATAGTATATTATAGTATTATAGTATATTATAGTATATTATAGTATCTATAAAGCTATACACATATTAAATAGAGTATAGGTATACTATACAATATATCTACCTAATATATCTCTTTTGCCACAAAGATTTAATATTATTAGTTTTTGTATACTACTTGGGAAAAGGGTATTGTTGTTACCTTATATTCATGTGGTTCTGGGTATAGAACACAGGGCCTTGTACATGCTAGCCAAGCACTTGACTATAGTACTCCTTCCCCATCCTTAAAGGCTCTCTATAATAGGATCATTTCAAGCCTCAAACAAAGCTTGAATCTTTCAGTCTCTCTCTCTCTCTCTCTCTCTCTATATATATATATATATATATATATATATATATATACATATATATACATATTATTTTTGTAAGAGCACATAGATATTATTTCCTTTTTATAGAAAAGTTTGAGTTTGATGTAAACATATTAAATAACTTGGGTAAGATAATAGGTAGTAAGACAAGAAGCTGATCTCCAGCCAAACCACAAAGGCCTCTGTAATTTTGATTTTGCTATTACCTTGGTTTTATGATAGAAGGTTAATGAAAATATATACTTTCCCCAACTCTTGGTTAGGACTGAGAATTTTCCAATACTATAGCATACATGTTAGTGAGGAAAGGATTGCACACAAATGTCTGTATTCACATTTATGTGTCCACATGGCTTGTAGTTAAGCCACAAATTTAATTTCAACATTATAGTTCAAACAAGATATTTTAAAATTCCCACAAAACAAACGTGCAATCCTATTTATTTTTCCTATTCATATCTATGTATCTTTTAATTTCTTCTCTATCTGGGAAATTTGGTAGCTTTTATCAAGTTCATAAAGAATGCATAAAAACATAAAAAAGGAACTAAGCACTTTAAAAAGTTTCTATATATTATAAATTATATTTTGTTTTTAACTTTTAATTTTGGGCTATACAAGTAATATCTTGTCTTCTCATCAAGCCCCCAATGAAGTAGATGATGCTTGTTTTTAATGAAGGCTTGAGGTCACTGATATAAGCAGAGTGGAAAAAAGTCAGGAAGCCTGCTTTAGAGAACTGGAGATATTTGGTATCTTTTCCCCCATTAAAATGAAAAGGTATTTTAAAATAAGCATCCTTTTTGCTTCAGCTACAATTGTTTTCTTTCATATTCTCTAGTACTCTTCTATCTCTAATCTTTTCCTGACTCATCCTTCATATGTTAGATAAATATTCCACAGGGATACTTTCCCTGATCCCAAACCTAAGTTGAATACCTAATGTTATTCTTGTTCATCAAACTTGTATTTCATTTGGAAAATTTATCTTAATTCATAATTGTTTACATATGTGTTTGTCTAAGACCTGATGTTTTCCCAAGGATAAAGGCCAGAGAAGGCAAACTCTTTTGATCTTATTTTGTTAGTAATGTCTGACCCCATTTGTGGCATAAAATCAGAATGAGGTAACTTGTAAATATAGTTGGCCACAGGGTAATTATTAAAAATTTCCTAAAACAATGTTTCATAGGCCATTATCTCTCAAAAGGATTTTATTTTTAGTTGGTGGTGCTAGGGATTGAACCCAGGGCTTTGTGTATGTGAGGTAAGCACTCTATCAAGAGAGATATCTCCCCAGCCCCTCTCAAAATATACATTTTAAAAGTTATTCTTTAACCTCTTCCTCAAGTTTTGTTAATAAAAATACCAAATATCCTGAAATTTATTTTACTTTAGTGATCAAAAAATTGTGTCTGTATATGATAAAATAATATGTGACATTTTTCTTTTATCAGAAAACTATTATAGGAAATGATTCTCTATTCCTAAAGAAAATTCTCTTATCTGAAAATAAAAATTTTAGATTTGACCGGATTTCCAATTTTCTTTGGCTTCCAGAGCATCTCAAAGTGAAGTACCTTTTATTCAAACCATTAGCCTCTTTTGTTTGGATTAGAATACAAGCACCTGAGGTCTGGCCCCCTTAAGTACATTCTCAAAACCTGACCCAGAAAGAAAAATTTGATACTCAAATACAATCGGGTCATCATTTTCTTATAATTAATTTCTAAATAGCTTCCCATTGCTTGTAAGATAGATATAGAAATCCTTAGGAATTTTAGCATGACCTACAAGACCCTGAATGGAGAAGATCTTTTCTAGTTGCTTATCCTTGTATCATTTTTTTCTCCTTAGATTTAGCTACCCTAGCCTTTTTGTTCATTTTCATCATAGGAGATTTGCATGAACTCTTTACTCCAAAAGAAAGGGCTTCCATTATCTCCAATAGTTAACTGATGTTCTTTCTTTCTTTCTTTATAATTATTTGTGAGGCTGAGGATTGAACTCAGGACCTTTCAAATGCTACGCAAGTGCTTTACCACTGGGCTGCATCCCTAGCCTTATTGTTTATCTTCAGATCACAGCTAGGAATCTTTTCCTACTGGATTGCTCACTTACCACAATCTGCACAGAACCCCTTGCCATGTTTTCTTTCTGTATCTATTTGCAATTTCTACTTTACGATATATAAATTCTTGTCTTTCCTATTGATAGTAAGTTCCAGAGGAATAGAAACATTTCACAAGAATTTAGTTTTTGTCTTTTTTTTTATTATTTATTTTCTCGCTGTCATACTATAGCAACTGGTGTCTTTTATTTACTAGGAGTTCAATAAATATTGGAATAAACTGAAACATCAGACCCTAAGTCTGTAGAGATACACAATTCCATTCAATGATGTTTCTATTTCTTTTTCATTATTTCTTTACACATTTTACTATTAGTAAATATTTCTAAATCTTTGTTTAAAATAGTAGAGAAAAAGGCAAATTAATACAAAATTAGAATTCAAGTATTATGAAAGGATGGCTCAGGTTATTTTACTTTTACTATAAAATGCTTTGACTGAAATGAAATAAAACAAGAGGGCTGGGGATGTGGCTCAAGTGGTAGCGTGCTCGCCTTGCATGCGTGCGGCACAGGTTCGATCCTCAGCACCACATACCAACAAACATGTTGTGTCCGCCGAGAACTAAAAAATAAAATAAATATTAAAAAATTCTCTCCCCCCTTCTCTCTCTCTCTCTCTCTCTCTCTCTCTCTCTCTCTCTCTCTCTCCTCTCTCACTCTCTCTTAAAAAAAAGAAATAAAACAAGAGTAAAATCTTAGAATCAAACTTTTATTTCATGTTGGCTATGGAAAGGTACAGATTAACTAGAATGTTATAAACTATGTCATAATCTTGACCAGACTTCAGATTTGATTGTATATATAAATAATAAATCCCTACACATTTGGATAAATCAATATAAAATTATTACATATTTTACAATGGATTGTAAATAGTATGTTGATTTTTATGAAAGTTGAGAAAATCAGCTTAAAGAAAAATAAATTTGCCATAGTTTATACACATCCTAAAAGAAATGTTTGCAGATTTTGATTGCATGACAGGTTGCTTTCATGACAGAAACACTAAAATCATGTTAAATGTATTATTATTAATGCAGTACAACCTTCACATTCAGATATAATCATTATCTTAAAAATTACCTGGGGCTGGGGATGTGGCTCAAGCAGTAGTGTGCTCACATTGCATGCGTGCGGCCCGGGTTCGATCCCCAGCACCATATACCAACAAAGATGTTGTGTCCGCCGAGAACTAAAAAGTAAATATTAAAAATTCTCTCTCTCTCTCTCTCTCTCTCTCTCTCTCTCTCTCTCTCAAAAAAAAAATCCCTTATACTCATGGAAAAATTGATGATTTGACTTTTTGTTTACACATGATCACCTGTAGAAAGTAGTTATGATTCTGTTCATTTATTGTTTCATTCAAAAACCCTGACTTCTGTGCTGACAAATATGACTTCTTCCAAGCATTTTTGAGAGATATAGAATAAACAGATGATTAAGGAACCTCTTTCTGAATGCATATTTTAATGTGAGATATGGGAGATACTAATATATGCTTAAGCTTTTCCATCAATGAACATAGTCTCTTGAGAAAGACAAGGCTATACTTTCAGCATGACTTCACAAATATTAACAGGGTAGAATAAAGGAAACATAGAAAGGTAGATCTAAATTAGACTAGAAAAAATAACAAGGAGTAGACATAGGAAGTAAGGGGACCCCAGACAGAAAAATATGTATGTGCTGTATGAAACTGCATAACATATTTAAGAAAAAGGAAGAATGTGTGTGTGTGGTTGGGGTCATGGACATCTGGGGGAAGTAGGTTAAAGTGATAACTAGGAGTTGTAAATAGTCAAATCATTTAAAAGGAAAAAACATCCATGATGTTCCAATTTTTTATGATAAAATCAATTTGGTTTTTAGATCAATAAACTAAATTTTTAGTACAGTTGTATATTCAATATGCATATATTTTTAAATTATTTAAAAGGTTGCTCTCTATGTACATGCACATATAAAGGCACATGTAATTCTGTATATTTTTTAGTGTGGGTATATATATATATATATATATATATATATATATATATATATATACACACACACACACACACACACACATATTTGCAATGTGTACAACAAACATTGCAAGATTTTGAATATTTAAACAAAATAAATGACTTTCTATATTGCAAATGTGTACATATGGAAAATGGATATATCTGCTCATGCAACTGCTTTTAAAATTCCATAACGTCTGCCAAATCAAGCAACAGTCACTCAGGCAATATGAGCACACAGAAATAGTGAACAACATAAATGTTAGCATTTATAGAACAGCCTTTATGGGAATATACTTTTTCATGTAAACAATGGACTCAACCTATTAAAACAATCTCTTTATGTTCCTCACTATGGTTTTATCAGGCTAGCAGAAAAATTTGAAAGGAATCAAAAAGTAGACTATCAATATTAGTAACTGCTCAAGCAAGATGTATTTACAGGCAGTTCACTAATTTACATTCAATTTATATCAAAAACGAAGAGTGGATGTGCAATAAAATGAAAACATTTTTTTAGAGAGAGAGAGAAAAAGAGAGAGAGAGAGAATTTTTTATTAATTTCTTTTTTTTTAGCTTTCGGCGGACACAACATCTTTGTTTGTATGTGGTGCTGAGGATCGAACCTGGGCTGCATGCATGCCAGGCGAGTGCGCTACGGCTTGAGCCACATCCCCAGCCCCCCAAAGAAAACATTTTTAAGTGTCTTTCTACCAGTGCACAAACTTGTGTATCAGTAGGTTTGGGGGCTATATTCACTACCCCTAGAACATAAATATGCCATATCTCAAATTTCCCTCATTTTAGAAGTTTGGTTTTCCTATATAAAAATGAACATGTTTGGAATGCACAATAGCATCAACTTTTGCATTGAATGCTTCCCTAGCTATCTCAAAATGTATAAAAATTTTTGGAAATTAATCAAAATTTGTTTATCAAATATATTTACATGGTATCCAAAAGAGGAGCCTAAACAAGTAATGGAAATCTCATATGTATCTGTAAGTTATCTTAACTACTTCAAATTTATGGGCCCCCAAAAGAGTGCTAAATCAAATATGACTTCTCCCAAGCATTTTTGAGATATATAGAATAAACAGATGATTAAGGAACCTGTTTCTGAATGCATATTTTAATTTGCTCTCTGGCTATGGAGATTTTAGAGAGGTATATAACCTAAAGCTGTGTTTCTAAATCATGCTGCTGTAATATATTTTTTAAAAATACAGAAGTTAAAATTCTTCAGAAAGACAGTATGATATGTTTTAAGCTATGTTATATTCTTGAGATAACATCATCATAGCTAAGAAGGAATGCTTATAATGACCCATGTAATTACACAAACTGCAAGCACATACATGTCCCTTTTTGATCTGTTTAATCTGAGGATATCTGGAATATCAAATAGAATGATTCATAAGTAAATTATGTTGACCAGCATTTTATTTTTTTTTAATTTTTATTTGTTTTTCTCTAGTTATACATGCCAGTAGAATGTATTTTGACATATCATACATACATGGAACACAATTTCCCATTCTGGTGGTTGTACATGATACGGAGTTGCACTGGTCGTGTATGTTGTTCGGCATTTTCAACATCCTGAGATTCAATAAGAGTACGTTTTACCAAAAGGATAAAAATAATAAGAAATTATCTAATTTGGTCTCAATTATATATAATTATTATGTGCTACATGGATCTCTGAAAATGTAAATAATAATACCTAATCTTAAGAATCTTATTTATTGTTTGAGAAAATGAACTGTATCTGGAAAAAATATATATAAACTAAAATACATACTTTTATTAAATTTCTTTTTGAAATTGTTTCTGAAACCATTAGCATAGGCATTCTAGACTGTTGCAGACAAATGTAAAACAAAATTTAAGGAAGTTCTATTGTCATGGTTGAGATGTGAAGTGTCCCCCAAAAGCTCATGAGCAAGACAATGCAAGAATTTTCAGAAGTGAAATGATTAGATTATGAGAAATTTAACTTAATCAGTCAATTGATCCATTGATGTAGATTAACTTGTTGGTAACTGTAGGCAGGTAAGGTGTGGCAGAAGGAGGTAGGTCACTGGAGGTGTCCCTGGTAAGAGAAGCTTTGAGTCTTGGTTGCCATGTCCCAAGATTCTTTCCTCTGCATGCCCTTCTGCCAGCAACTGTGCATTAACCCTCTGCAACTGTGAGCCAAAATAAACTTTTCCTCCTCTAAATTGTTCTTGTCTTGTCTTTTGCTCAGGGTGATGAAAACTATATTATCTTTGTAAAACAAACCCTAATTCAAAATAGTGAACTAATCTCAAACAGGTCCAGTCTCATTTCATTATCAAACATCTAAAAGTTCATGTGTGGGTTTATGATACTTAGACATCTCTTCCTTGAAACCCCATAAACTAATTGTTTAGGTGTCTCTCTAGAATTATTATATCAGTGATCATCCATTGAAGTTTATATCAGGGTTATAATTAGCTATTCAGTATCTAAAATGTTTATACCATCATCTTCACCATCTTTTAACCATGTGTTATCCATAATAGTATCTAACCAAGAGGAATTTAAATAGAAATAAAACAATCAAATTTTAGAATTCAGTTTCTCTATCCCATAAGTGATATTTCAATAGCTCAATAATGACACGTGGCTGTTGACTATATATTGGTCATCACAGATGCAGAACTTTTCTATTAAAGTTTTATTGTACAGCACTGTATATGTGATATTTCATCTTATTGTTAGCAAGAGGGACTTACCTACTTATTTATTCTCATATGATTTTACCGATAATATTGTACAGCATATTTATATTACAATATAATTGAATATTTTGCTTATAGGACAAAACATATGTATGTATTCAGTACAAGATTCACTGCAATTACCAGAAGAGAGAACTGAACCTTAATGCTTATAATGGTTTAATAGCTTTATGGGGGGAGTGGGGGTGGGTACAGGGGATTGAACCCAAAAGTGATTTACCACTGAGTTATATCCCCAGCACTTTTTATTTATTTATTTATTTTTATTTTGAGACAGGGTCTCACTCATTTGCTTGGGTCCTTGCTAAATTGCTGAGGCTGGCCTTGAACTGGTGGCCTTCCTAATTTAGCCTCCCAAGTGGCTGGGATTAGAGGCTTATGCTATAATTTCCAGCTGTCTATAATATTTTTTAAGATATCACCTATAATACTTTTTAAAATGTCACCTATAAAAAGTTTCTAAATATATTTCAAATGTTGGCAATGCCCTTAAAAATGCTTTTCTTTGCATCTATTATAGATATATTCAATTATTTGTGTTAATATGGGATTTAGATTCAGATATAAATGTATTTATAAATGTATTCAGATATAAATGTATACACTAACTGCTGGTGGTATGCTTGGGAGCAAGAGACCAAACTTCTTTGATATATAGTTCATCTTCTTAAACAGACCTGCTGTCATTATATAAAGTGAAATTTGTAAGGGGCTTGGCAGAAACTATTACCCAGGGCAAACCAAAGCTTTTCTCCAAAGTGACATGGAAAAAAATATATAATACATTGTGGGAAGCCATTCTCACACGTGATTGGGCACCTCCCTGACTGGGTGTGAGGCATTCAGGCTAAACTGTGTTCGAACTAATCTCCACCCTCTCTAGGTGTGAGAGCCCATCCATCTATGTGGGGGGGTGTGACTGACCATTGACCCTGAGACCAATCACTGACCCTGACCTTGGAATGCTGTCCCCCTCGACCTTCATTGGATGGAATTTTTCCCTGAATTTCTTGTTCCCCAATAAAAGGCCATCCTCTGGCATTCTCTCTCTCTCTCTCTCTCTCTCTCCTGCTATTCCTGAGTAAGCCTCCCTGCCCCACCGGGTGGCTGGAGGCAGGAGCCAGAGGGAGGGCTGTCTCAGACGTGGTCAAAGAAAATGGTAAATTGAGTTTGTGTGTTTATTTTGATCTCACTAGTTAACTTCTATGCTACAAACCTCTAGTATGAAGCTAGCGTGCTGGTCGCGTGGTTGAATACATATAATAATTCATATTATAATATATAACTTAATATATTATAATATATAATATAATAATATATTATATATAATAAGTTGAATGATATTTAAATGAGCTCAATGTCTGTTGTTTTATTTGCTTCTGCTTCATAATTCAGGTTGGTGGTAGTTGTATGTCTCTTCCAAAGGCCACAGGTACTGTTGGGTGGCCTCTCTTAGACTACCTCTATTTTTAGCCTCTAGAAACCCCTCTCTAGCTTTATCTCCTTAGTCCCAGGGGTAGACAGTATTTTCCTACTGTTGCTAGCACCATCTGTACCATCCCATTATCCTGCATACACCTTAGTAAGTTTCCCCTTCATTACTCTCATCATTTACTCATTTCATTTCAGCATGCTGTGCATTTCCTGCTGATGCACTGATAGATACAAATACAGAGATCATGATATATCTGCTATAAATCAACAATATTTTTATCACTATGTATTACTTAATGGGGTCAAAATATGGCTTGAAATTAACAAAACAATTAATTTTTTGCTCTCTATCTAAAAACATATAGCTAGAATAGTTTTCATTGTACATTGATACTAAAATACTTGCTACATAGTAGCATTAATTCTTAATCTTTCCCATTCAAGGCAAAATAAATTGTTTTTAAAAATTACTGGGCTGGGGCTGAGGATATAACTCAATTGATAGAGTGCTTGCCTTGCATGCACAAGGCCCTGGGTTCTAATCCCCAGCACCACACACACACACACACACAAAAAAAAAAAAAAAACCAAACAAACAAACAAAAAAACCCTAGAGTAAAAAATTACTGGGCTGGGGCTGTTACTCAGTGGTAGAGTTCTTCTCTAGCATATATATAAGGCCCTGGTTTCCATTCCCAGCACTTCAAAGCAAAAAAAGCAAAAATATTTCTTCAAAAAGAGAATTTCCTTTATATACTACAAGGATTATTTTGTTTTTAATACCATGAAAAATCAGTACATTTTTTGTATTGATGGGCCATGTCAACTAGAGAACAAGGAAAACCTCAAATTTATGCACAAAAAGTTTTAATTGAAGCAATATACAAAACATCTTAAAGTGTATAATAGCTCTAATATTCAACATTAGAGAATCAATAAATAATATATTACTATAGGTAATAATTATTTGAAAAATCCATATTATACAAGAATTTTGGCTTGGATGTTGACCCAGGGACACTGAAGAGATGCTGGTCCAATTGCTGCTGGTTTTAAATATAATATTCTTACAAGAGCATACCAACTCAATATTACTTCTACAGTATAAGTATGTGATAAAATATTATGGATCAATTTAAGTGAAAATCAAATTTCAAAATGCAAACTTAAAGAAAAAAGTACTAATTCTGTTAAAGAAAAATTATTTAAGGAAAAGATGTTTTTGCCATGAGTGGGTTTTTCTCGATTTTAAAATTGTACTTAAAATTTTTCCTTTAAATGGCACATATTTCTATGCTGAAAAGGAAAACCATGAGTAATAAACAAAAATCAACAACTTAGATTTTTTAACAGAATTGTATATATGAACTATATCATATAAATTATAATAAAATACACATTTGGACAGAATATCTTTGAAAAATCTACCTATATAAATACTTTCATGTTAAATTTACTACATTTAAATCTCATCAACTGCTAGGAAATATGTGTAGAAAAACAACAACAGTAATCCTTGTATATAGTGGTCAGTGTATGGTGACTACAAAGCAGGAAGTAAAGAAACAGAGAGGGTATTTTGTAGCACTGTGATAATATGAGACCAGAATAGTGATGAGTACCACTTTTGAAATTCTTACATTGAAGGTCCTGTGTTAGATATTGTATGGGTTATCTGTTCATTTGTTTGTCTTTATATTTAAACAAAAGCACATCCTTAAATATATTAAAGAGGCAACTGTGTTGTTAATGCCTTATCAAAGCCAAGTAAATATAATGTTTGAATCAGATCTGAATTTAAGCCTGGATTACAGATAACTATAAATTTTTAGCAACTATAAAATTTGTATAAATTACTTACTTTCTGAATCTATGAATCTATACTGATAAATGAGATTAAGGAAAATAACTTTGTGTGGCTTTTGGGATATTCTAATATGATGGTGTGTGTTAAATGCAGAGTGCCTGATATATTATAACTAATAAATGTTTAATCTCATTTCTAAAATGTGGATTTAAATGATAAATACGATGAAATGACATTTTCTTTTTCTTTATTTTTTCTGTTTTTGGTTATATTCACAAGCTAGTTCTTTTCTCTATTTAAATAAGACTTTTTTTTAATGGCTCAGTTTTTTTTTTTAAACACAATGCCTTTATTTTTATGTGGTGCTGAGGATCAAACCCAAGTCCTGCCCATGCTAGGCGAGCGCTCTAATGCTGAGCCACAATCCCAGCCCCTAAATAAGGCTTTTAAAAATTAATTATTTATATTAATATTATATATATTTTGACTGATACATAAAAATTATACATGTTTGTGGAGTACCATATGATGTTTTGATACATGTATACCTTGTATAATGATCAAGTCAGAGTAATCATACATATCTCCTCATTTATCATTTCTTTATGGTAAAAACACTCAAAATATAGATTTTTGATATATATAGTACATAATTATTATCTATAGTCACTCTTCCATGCAAAAGAAAAACAGAAATTATTTCTTCTCTTTAACTGTAACTTAAGCGTTCATTGACCAACCTTTCCTCATCTATCCCTTCCTTCTATTCTATGGGGCCTCTGGTAACCACTATTCTTTTACAACTTTTTTGTACTGGAGATTGAATTGAGGGCATTTTACCAGTAAGCTACATCCCTAGTCCTTTTATTCTTTTTTTTTTTTTCATTTTGAGACAGAGTCTCACTAAGTTTCTGAAGCTGACTTCAAACTTGCAATCCTTCCGCCTCAGCCTCCCAAGTCATTGGGATTATAGGCTTGAGCCATGGCACCTGGCTTTTCTCAACTTCTTAGAGATTACATTTTTGATTCTACATATCAGTGAGATCATATGATTCTTGTTTTTCTGTGCCTGATATATTTCATTTAGCATAATCATCTCCAATTCTGTCCATGTTGTCATAAATAACAAGATGGTATTCCTTTTTTTTTTGCCATCCTGCCCAAGCTTGTGTTTTTTAGCTCCATACTACTCATATTATCAAGCATATAAACAAATAACAAATGACATGAAACAGGAAAAATATAGGAAAAATATAAGGGATTCCTTTGCTTTTTGGAAAACAGCTAGGAAACAATAGAACATTATTTTTAAAAACGTGGGAAAAATTTTTTCATAGTAGCTAATATCCATCCACCTTAGGCATTATGATACATTTCTTTTTTGTAACCTTAATACGGCCCATATTTTCACTCTTTATAAAAATCAATTCTATTAGAAACAGTTTTTTAACCACACTAACCTTTAAATTGGATCACTAAAGAATGTTGTGTACATCAATTACTAAGCTCTTAGAGCATTCTGCACAATAGATTTTAATCACTGGAATGAATAATTGCTCAGAAAAGCAGCACTGCCTCAATCTGGTATGATTTGGTAGTCAATATTCCTGTTTTCTAGTAAAAAGAAGGTTTCATGAACACAAACTCTGGATTCCTTATGATTTCATCAATCAAGAGACCATTTCTGAGCAGCTTCTGAGCAAACATTTCTTAGTAAGTTGATCACAGATCTGGGGTCTTCACTCCTCATAATGGCACTGCCAGACACAATCATGTTAGCTCCTGCCTTTGCACATTTATGGACAGTGTCAGGACCTACTCCACCATCGACCTCTATATCCAAAGATGGAAACTGGGTCCTCAACCAATGAACCTTTGGCATCATATCTTCCATGAATTTCTGCCCTCCAATCCCAGGTTCCAATGTCATAACCAAGGCCATATCTATTTGATTAGCCCATGGTGCCAAATACCAACTGTAGTTCCTGGTTTGATGGCAAGGCAAACCTTCATCCCATTTTCCTGGATGTCTTTAATCAAAGCCCCTGGGTTCTCAGTGGCCTTGAGATGAAAGGTGTATTGATTGGCTTTACCCACTGTTCTGGCTTGGACATCATCATGTGCATGTCAAAGAAAGGGTCCTGGCCTAGCTGCTTTTGGAGGCTTTCTAACACAGGGTGACCAAAGGTGATGCTGGGAACAAAATGCCCATCCATTATATCCAGGTGCGGATAACCTGCCCCAGAGATTAGCATCCGGAGGCACTCAGCCCCTAAATTGGCCAGGTGGCTGTTGAGAATGGACAGGCCAACCTTGCAGCCCAACGCCATGGTCCTGGCTCCATAGTACTAGTTACCCCACTGGTATTCCTTTTTATAAACTTATTTATTTTTTAAAATTGCACAAATTAAGGCAATTGAAGATATTTCAGTTAAATTTAATTTTCCATCATTTTGGTACTCAAATATCATTTTACTTTGACTACACTTCTAAATTGTCCATGTTCATTCCCAACTATTTAAAGTTGAGCTTAGAAGATCAAATTCAAGCTTGAATTCAAGTCCAATCTTCCTAAACTTTTTTAAAAAAATAAACATCCTTCTATAAATTCATGTGACTTCATAGGCTATTTCTAAGTACCATATTTAATTTAGTTTAAGATTTTTATTTGTTACAATAGGCATTCTTCTCAATGAAATAAAAGAACATTCCCTCTAATATTTTTTCATGGTCCTAAATTTTATTTGCTAAAATAATGATATTTTAAATATACCTTTCAGAAATTGTGGTGTCTTAATAGTATAATAGTATGCTGCTCATTTTTTTCTATGAAAGAAAATCTTCCCAGTACAGGCTATAACTCCAGAAACCACTTACTTTTCTCCTAATATTCCACTTTAAAACTCAGGTGTTATACTTCACTGAGTATAATGTGTTAGATTTCTCAAAATTAAAGACAATGTTATTTGTCAAGTTTCTAATTGCTTGCACAGTTAAAATTTTTCTCTTCATGTAACCTCTCAAATATTCTCTCTTCAAATAACTTCTTAGAAATGGAGATTTTTCTTTTCTTTTTTAAAATATTTTTTAGTTGTTGATAGACCTTTATTTATTTAGAGATTTTATTTTCTAAAGGACAGCATTACATTTAATGCTAGGGTTAAGTCTTCCTAAAGAGAGAGAACAAATAATGATAGTAACAGTGATTCACTTCAGTCAATGTGTATTTTTTCAACAAAAATATTTCCATCTGTTGCCACAGTTGGTATATACTGTTTCAGGTCCACAGTATAGTCAGTCTAATCTGAGTTCATTAAATACTTATTGAATCATACATAAATCAGTGGGCTTTCTACATTTTAAATTATATGTGTATCTTGAAGGAAAACTCAACCAGTTAATTCAATGAACATTTCTTATTGATTAGAAAAACCTGCCTCCTGTTTTATTGGCCCAAATTACATCCCATGTCTAGAAAGCACATAAATGTGTTAAATGAAGTATGATTCCATTCTGTGACAAGGGATAGGCTTCTTTCTCCTCTAAAGACTACTGTCAACTGTGTGAATAGATATCTGAACAAAACCAGAGTTCTATTGGGATGCACACAGGCTGGAATTCAACTGTTGGGTGGGTGACTATTGTTATCTATTATAACTTGATGCACAATAGAAAATTCTGTAATAATAATTGCAAAGTCATTTTTCTAGCATCATGGGACCTAATATAACTGGAATCCCTAGACATTTTGGAAATTAAATTAATTCCATTTTAAGTTAAATTTTAGTTTTAGCATGTTTTAACGTATTTCCATAACTGATTGATTATAAAAATACAATTACTTATGCTTTGTGTTTTGGGGCCATCATGTATAAAAATTTAAACTCAAAAATACAAGAAATCACTAAAGCATTTTTTCAGAAAATTTGATTCCACAGTCAAACTTCTATAATACAAGTTTCCTAAAAGCATTGCTAAATAAAAATACTGAAAATCTAAAGTACCAAGTCAGTATATCTTTAAATATTTTTTTTCCTAAGAGCAGAATGGTAGCTGAAATTAAGTAATCCTGATGATTAATTAGATCCTCAGGGGAGCAATATAAATGAGGGTAATTTAAAAGTAGAATATCAATAATTTTTAGCAAAAGAAGAATTGATAGTGCTCATTTAGAGTTTTATATAATTTCTTGAATCATGATTACACTATTGATTTTCTTAACAGTCTCTTTTCAAAGGTGCACTTCCTCCTAGGATATGGTCATACTGTGTAAATTCTAAATGAGTTAGCCCACTTAAGTAAGTTTTGTTTACAATTTTTATTCTTTACCACAGAATGAAATGCTAATGGTATTTTAAGGTAATTATGTACAGTGTTTATTTTCAGTACAGAAACTCTTATGCATAGATGTGGAGCCATTCTTAATTCAATCACAAAGGTCCAAATAAGAAAAGAGGTTGTACAAAACTGTATAGAATTCACACCTAAGAAAATATCAGTCATAATCTAAAATGATGTTTATTACCAAGACAATGTAAAAGCTTTTAAGATAATCCCATTGACTCTGGAGACTGAGGCAGGAGGATTGCAAGCTCAAAGCCAGCCTCGGCAACTTAGTGAGACTGTGTCTCAAAATAACAATAAAAAATAAAAAGGGCTGGAGTTGTAGCTCAGTGGTTTAGCAGCACTGGGTTCAATCCTGATATGTATAAACAAACAAATAAATCAAAGAAGAAGATAGGCACCAGAATCCACTTTTTAACCTTAAATATGAATCCCCTTCTAATTGTCAGAATTAAAAGTAAATAAAATGACCAAGGTAATTTATTTTCCCTTCCTTCCTAACCAAAATGAACAGTAACTAAAAATTATTTTAAAGAACTGTCCATAGTTCCAAGTATAACATTTAAAAATGTCTATTTTAATAGGAGGAAGTTTATAATCTTATATCTGTAGTGCTCAGCAAATTGTATGTAGTAAGTGCTTATTAAATATTTATTCTATGAAATATTTTCACTAACTTATTCTCCAGAAATCTTCTAAAGCTAGAATGCAGATATTCACAAGAGCTCTTCAGGATCTAAGTCATCATATTCTTCTTTCCCTTATTATTATTCTCATAACGTTTAGACTCCTCCAGTGTCTTCATTTAGCTTTCCCTGCACCATCAAGTGCTATTCCAGATACTTTCCCCTCTTAACTTCCAATAGAGACTTTAGTTGGTTATCAGATCCTATTAGAGCTGACAGGCATTAAAAATGTAAAAGTTACTTGAGGCCATGAAATTGAGGAAGAAATACAGATTTCCAGAGAGTTTGCTATTTTCTGTGTGGTCATGTTTTCAGTCAACATCCCGTCACGCTATGGCAGTTTCCCATATACTGCAGTGAGTGGCTAAAGGTTTTGTGGTAGATGTCACAGCACAAGCAGGAATTAACTCAATATACATCAAAAGGAAAGCTTTCAAAAGGAAGTTTAAGCATCATAAATGCCAAGGAGGCAGGAATAAATACCAATTGCTGTCAAAATACATTTTTAACAAAATTTAATAGAAAGGCAGCAGGAGATGTGAAACAGATAGTATAGGGGAGTAGAAATACTAAATTTAAATCAGCATTTTTTTAAATTTAAAAATTCATAAACTCCAACCCACAGAACTGTTACTTGAATAAGTATAATTTCCATGGTAATGATTATTTAAAACCCCACACTGAGTATAAATTTATGGATGGTGATTCATATGCAAAATAACAACTTGCATGTATAACAGAAATGAGATCAAAGCAATGGAATACATACTATGTTAAAAGGAATTAAGTATAGTGGAGAAGAGTTAAGTTCTAAAAGATTCATTCATTCTTTCCTTCACTCATTCAGTAAATACTACAATTATTGTGTTCATGTCATAATTCTAGGGTGTTAATTAATTAATGATGACATTGAATTAAATACATACACATTTCAGTGAATTTTTGATATGGAAATGTTTTTTTCCTTAAATCAAATTAATCTGCCATTTAACCAAGTTCCATTTTTAATTCATAGAAGATTATGAATTTTTAAAATTGTTGATAAGAAAGTAAAGGAAATAAGCCAAGTTGATTTATTAAGGAGCAACATTATGTTAGATGTTGTGTGAATAATATATTGTTTACCAAAAATAAAACTAAAAAAATTTCCGTTTCTTTCTTTCTTTCTTTCTTTTTTTTTTTTTTTGGAGGGGGGGCTGTGCTGAGGATTGTATGCAGGCCTCATGCATGCTAGGCAAATGAGACATCATGGAGCTATATCCCTAGGCCAAAATATTTTTCATTAATAAACATAAATTATTAAAATGAAAAAATTCTAAGCACCAATTACACATTTTAGTACAATTAATTTCCACATTAACATTTACATTGTTTTTTTTTTTAAAATTGGGCATTAAACCCAAGGATACTAAACCACTGAACTACATCTCCAGCATTTTTTATTTTTATTTTTTAATTTTAAGACAGGGTCTCGCTAAATTGCTGAGTCTGGCTTTGAATTTGTGATCCTCCTGTCTCAGTCTCCCAAGCCGCTGGGATTACAGTCAAATACCACCGCATCTACCAACTTTTAGAATATTTTTTTTTTGGTCTATCTTTATAGATGAGAAAACTGAGGCTCAGATAAGTTAATCATTCATATAGGATTGCATAGTTAATAAGTCATTTAAACCTAAGACCCTTCAATTTTAAATTTCATATCATTAAATGAAAATTATATTTTAGATAACATCAACTTTATTTAGATAAAATTTCATAATGTAGATATATATCCAGTGTGTATGATTAATTATAGAACCAGAACTAATTACGGCCTGTTTAACCACATTGTAATGTGCTATATATTTTGATTTGGAATATTTCATCTTGGAATGTTAAGTTGCTTACATCAATCAGTTTTCAAAATATGTCATGCTTAGTTTTTGAAAATTACAGGCAAATATTTAGATACAAATGCAATTTTAATATGATTAACTAATGTCCATTCAAATCTCTGGAGGTTCTTGTTTGAAATCAAGGCTAGTAATAACCTTAACAAATTTTTGGAAGTGTTGTTTAAGATGTGAACCCTCTTGCATAACAAGGAATTCAAGCAAATTTGTCAAGATAAAGAGAACAGTTTAAATAGACTATATTAGTCCATTAGTGTAGCTTTCAGTTTTGTTTGTTTTTTTAGTTTCTTGAAATTATAACTGCTTCTCTGGATCACTTTCATTATAATCTGAATTGTCACGTCGACATTTCTCCCAGAAAAGCCAGATAAATCATAAAGTTAGAAAACTTGAGCTTGGCAAATAAAGCTGCCTTTGACCATTATAACTGAACAGCAACCCTGTGGGGGTTTAAAAAAATTATTCCAGTTATGTGTTTCAGTCTCTTGAGATTTAGCAGTAGCCAATTATGGCCCTTAGGCCAGAAAAGTGACTGATCATTGTCCGAAAACATGATAAAGTAGAAAGGTGAGACAAATTCATTTCTCCCTCTTACAGGTAGATGTTTATTGAAATAATGAGAGATTTAAAAAGCTGATGTGGAGCTTTGATCTCCTTTTTGATTAATTTTGCCTCTTGTCTACAATGTTACTCTTTATAAAATAATGATCTGTTAATACAAAAGGACAAAGAATAGTTTCTACTTACTTGTGATTAATAAAAAAAAATGGTAAATGGAATTTTGCACATAAACCAATGGAAACAGAATAGGATCCACATCAATAGTGAAGAAATAGGAATTTTTAACATTGGTGCGCTACGATGCTCTTTTTCTGAGCCTGCATGCTCTCCTCAGGTGACTATGCACCTACTTTTCTCTTTTAAAAATGCCTTCTCTCACATACTGCCACTACTAAAACAATCACTCCTGCTTTCAAGACCAAGTCAAAAATTGCCTTACCAGTCCTCCCAGCTAGGACAGTCATGCCTGATTTCGCAGCATATGGTACAAGCCTCAATTATTGTTTTTTACCAAGGTATTATATATATTTGCCTCTAAACATAAGGCCTTTAACTATTTGTGCTGTGGATCCCTTTAGCATCTGTTGAAACATATGGAAATATTTTCAGGATGTTTTAAAATGTGTGAAATGAAAATAAAAACCATATAGGTATACAAAGGAATTAATTTTGCTACAATATAAATAGCAAATATTAAATATAGAAATATTCTATGCAATTATTAATGCACTTGATGCAGATATGATAATTAATACAAATTAAAAGTATTGGTTAGTATATTAACCACTAGTATAAATTAGTATGTGATTTTTCAACATATCCACAACTAGGATTTGATATAAAAACATTAGTGATAAATTTGAAGTTATTGCTATTAATATAATGTATTACCTATCACCATAATTGGAAGTGCTAAATTTCAGTTAAGATTAGTAAAAATAAAGATGCAAATGTTTTCCTGTAATGGCTCATGGATTCCAGATTAGCAACATTGCATTTTGAGTGAATGGCAAAAAGGGCAGATGATTTGCTCATCTTCTATGTCTTTAGGGAAGAATGAAATCATTGGCACAATCCAAGTTTGTTGAATAGAAGCTGTATTGTATACTGAAAGTTCATATGTCAATTTTATAACTGTCATTTTTACATTACAAAACATGCTGAAATTTTATATTTCTTAAAGTTAATTATTTAAATTAACATTTTAATCAAAATATTTATTAAAATTAAAATGTAAATATTACTTCTCAGTGGTTATTATATATATATATATATATATATATATATATATATATATATATATATATTCTTTTTCTTAGACACAAAAGCTTAAAAATTAGATTTAAAAGGCAACTGTAACTGAGCAATCTGTAATTGGTATATTTTTCTCCTTCCTCCCAAACCAGTAGACAACCTTGAAGATGACAATGCTGCTGATAAGGTTCTTAAATTCAATAGCAGTTCCCAGGAAGCATAAAGCTCTAACCATAGAAACTAGCCAGTCATTATAGTACAACACATTCTGAAGAATGACACAGGAGGAATATCAATAATTTCAGCTGCTCAAATGGAAGGTTCTGACATCAACAATATTAAGTGACACATTGAAGGGCATTACTCTGTTTAATAGTGAAGGTGAGAAAAAAAGTTCTCAGTTTCCCAACTCTTGGATTTTTATTTATTATATAAAAACTATGGCTGGGTGTAGCTCAGTGGTAGTGCCCTGGGTTCAAGCCACAGAAGAAGATAAAAAAGAAAGAAAGAAAACAAGGAAAGCAGAAAAGAAGTGAGGAAGAAAACTTTCCAACTTTTATGGGACAATATGAGCCTATCATTTGAGTGTCTCCTTACACCCTGATGCTTGATGTCATATAAACCAATAATCTATGATGAATTTTTTCATCTGTCAACCATCTTATTTTTAGTATAATATTCAATACAGATATACATGACTTGCTATGCTCTTCAATTTGATAAAATTAGAGGATGAATAAAACAATAATTTCCCTTAATGTGTATTAAGTAATTCCAAAAACACAATTATGTATATTAGTATGAAAAGGAATTATACAATTTTTTTTTGGTACTGGGGATTGAACCCAGGTGTCTCAAACACTGAGCCACACCCCCAGCCCTTTTTATTTTTTTATGTTGAGACAGAGTCTTGATAAGTTGCTTAGGCCTCACCAAGTGGCTGAGGCTGGCCTTGAACCAGCAATCCTCCTGCCTTAGCCTCCTGAGCTGCTGGGATTACAGGTATGCCCACCATGCCTTGCTATATAAATATCTTGACCATTTGCCAAATAGATATAGAACATATATATTGTGTGTATTCTATATAATAAGTATATGGTACAATAATCATTTTACATCATTATGAAATTAAAATGAGTCTATTTTCATCTTTCCTATCCAGAACTTTCTAAATTCAAAAATTTCAAAGAGATTTTATAATGCTATGATGCTGCTTATGAACATTAAAGGCTTTAATAGTTACTTGCATGAAAAAAGAAAATGAGCTTTTTCAGTAACAATAACAAATTTACAGCATAAGTACACTTGCTGATTCCCCTTTGAGTTAAAAAATAAGGTTTTGGTAATATATGGCTTTGGATTCTTAGAGTTTAACTTGATCATAGATCATAATTATCTACATTACTATCCTAATAATTTGGTTCTTCTTATAAGAATATATTCACTACAAGAAATTAGTCCATTGCATGGCTCCAATAGAACACTAACTTTTCAATATTCAAAAGTGAGAATATTAATTGCATCCAAAAAAGAAATATGTGGGATGTCCACATCATGGCTAATAATTATTGTGGATCTCAGAATTACAGTGCTCAACGTATTAATTGGGAAAAATTCTTTTAAATGTGATAATGTCATCTTTTTAAATCTTTGAATACAGTTGAACTCAATAAATTTCAAATGCGAAAAGAAACATTAAGTTTGTTTTCTTTCTGGCTCTAGTAAATAAGAATGACAATTGCAAAGCAGGTATTCCAAAATATGAAACAAAATTATCATTCTTGCCAAAAAAATCTTCTAGCATCTGTTGCAACACAGAGCCATTATAATGCAATTAGACAGACTAAGTACCAGATGCTAAGGAAGCAAAATATAAAAGATGAAGCATGGTATTATTTTGGTTAATGAATTTAATTCCAAATGTTACAGAAGTGACTCACAGACTTTCTTTTTTCCCCAAAAGATCAGTGTCACATGTAATCTAATGGGAAAAGTAGATTATCTCTCATAATATATTAGATGTTTTAAAATGACTAAACTATCACACAGGTAGATGAATAATTCATTAATGGTGAAAATATTTAAATCTGCACCTCAAACCAGTAAGAGTTGGGTTGTTTTGTAAATGTGTATTTTGTAATATAATCCTAGGAAAAATGATTAAAAAATATAGTATAAAAATATTTAAAATAAAATATTTTTCTCTAGTAGTCTCAAACTGGAATTAATGTATAATGAGAATATATGCTAACATATACTGAAAATACAAATTTAAATTCTACTCCAAAAATATATAGGTAAGAGTAAAAATACTTTATTAGGTCCACAGCCCAAGTACTGGTTATTTTGAAAATAAAATTCTATTGTACAATAAGGTTGTTAAAATGAAAGTCCAAGAGCAGAATGGAAATGAGAGAAGAAAACTGAGTGAAATAAGAACCTGCTAATTCAGATTTATTTTAAAAACTGAAAATAAATAAAATATAGAAGACTATTTTACGCAAACAAAAATATTATTGTCCATACATGTGTAATGATAGTTTCTCTCAAGAAGTAGAATCTGTGTTTCATTAATAATGCTTAACACTTTTGTAGTTTACTATACCATAGCATAGCTTCAGTATTCCTGGATTGCAATTCCCAGGATAATTATCAGAACAAAGGAGGCAGATTGATTGGTATTTAGCTAAATTTGTCAGCCCAAATCACAAAGTATTTTTGTTTGTTTGTTTTTGTTTGTTTGTTTGTTTTCTTTCTTTTTTTTTTTTTTGGTATCAGGGATTGAACCCAGGGACATTGTACCAATGAGCCATACCCCTAGCCATTTTTATGTTTTATTTTGAGAGAGGTTTTGCTAAGTTGCTTAGGGCCTCCTTAAATTGCTGAGGCTGGCTTTAAACTTGTGATTCTCCTGCCTCAGCCTCCTGAGCCTTTGGGATTATAGGCATGTGCGCCGTCAGCAATCATAAAGTTCTTTAAGGACTTTCTCTTTTAAACATAGTCACTTCAGATCATTGTTAATGTTTATAACAAGGCAGTCAACTTTATTTAGATATTCAGGAACTGTTCCTTTTATTGTATAACATTTTTTTAATTAAGGATGAGCATTGAAAATATGCAGGACAGTACAACTTCTATATTCATTATGAGTATGATAAAAACAAGCCTTTTTCTCATTCAAATAAATATGTATTGAATGAATTGGCAAAATATCTATAAACAAAACTATATTATTTTCAGCAATAACAACAGACTATAAATAACGAAAGCTAATCCTTTAGTTTTATCTTCTGAGATATTCACGAAACATATATTTAACTTCTTCTCAAGTTAAGTGACAGAAAGCTAGAACAGATTGTGCAATAGTCAAAGCAAGATTGACACAAATGTCCACTATAGACAAGGGGACAGAATATTTCATACATACAGGCAACAATGTAATATATAGGGATCTCTTAAACAAAAGCATTATAGTAAATACATGGTAACAAAAGGTAACCTTTCTATTAAGCCAATATTAGGTAGTGTTTAAAAATATATTATTTTAGGGCCAACTGTTTTGTAAACAAAGAATTAAAAATATGGAGAATACCTAGTGAGTTATTTAAAAAAGAGTATAAAACATAGCAACTGCTTTCAAGAATGTTAAAAAAATGGTTGTGGAATAAAAAATAATCTGCAGAAATAATTAGCAAGTAATTAATTTGGATAGTGAGTATAAATGATAATATGGAACAAAAGTTAATAGAACAAAGTGAGGCCTAGAACAGTTAGTGATACTTGAATTGGATTTTTAAGATAGGGGCAATTTATTAGCAAAATTTGAGGGCAGGAGAAAACTCCAGAAAATGGGAATGAGCATAACAAAGCAAGAATAGTGAATAATGAACTGGCTTCCATAGGAAAGAGAATATTTCATACTGTGTATATATAGATGAGACAACACAACTCAAACCCTAAAAATTGCACAGTCAATGCAGTTTTCTGAGAAGATTCACATTGCTCTCCACTCTACTAAAAAGTTCTAGAAATTCTATTAGATTTAAAAATTACACAACTGATCTGCCAAAAGCCTACAGTCATGAATTTTGGTTAGATAGTTATTACACTGTTATTATAGCTTAATATAGCCAAACTATTATGCATGTGTGTGCATATGTGTGTATATTTCAAAACATCGTGGTATACACAATAAATTATACAATTTTATCTGTTATTTTAAAAATAAAATGTTTTTTAAAAAATAAATCATATGATCCACACATGATGATGATGATGATACATGCATATCTATAGTCTCAACTACTCGGGATACTGAGGCAGGAAGATAAACTCCTGGCCCAGGAGTTACAGGCCAGCCATGTCAATATAGAGATTCCCAATTCAAAAAAAAATACTCATACTATTTTTAGAATATTTTTTAGTCGTTGAGGACCTTTATTTTAATTAATTAATTTATATGTTGAGCTGAGAATCAAACCTAGTGCCTCATGCATGCTAGGCAAGTGCTCTACCACTGAGATACAACCCCAGCTCATATTCATACTATTTTAAGAAGTTGAGCTCAGAGAAACAGACAGTGGAGTACTAGTAGCCAAGGCCTAACAATTGGGAGAAATAGGATAATATTGGTCAATTTATACAAACTTTCAGTTATAAAATTAATAAATTCTGGCACCTAATATATAGCATGGTAATTGGACTTAATAAGTCTATACTTATTTGAAATTTGCTAAGAGAGATCTTAAGTGTTTTTACCACAAAAATATAATGGTAACTATGTAAAGTGACAGATAATGTTAATTAAGTTGATAATAGTAATAATTTTACAATGTATATGTATATTAAATAATCACATGGTATACTTTGAATATATGTAATTTCATTTATCTATTATATTTCAATGAAGCTGGTATAAAGTAACTCAGAGTTCTTATCACATTTTACTGCTATAGCACTTACATATTTTATCTCATTCACCCCTCAAAATACTGAACCTGAAAAGTAATGTTCTCACATATGAAAACTGAGGCCTATTGTGTAAGAATACCTATCAATGTCACATAACAAACATTTGGAGTTGGAACTTCTCCCATGTGTCCTGATTACAAATAATTACCTACTTCTATAATTTCCCTGGGTCATTGAAAATCTGAAGCTTTTATCATGAACATGTCTAGACTATCTAGATGCACTCACTAATCAAATATGAAAAGAAAATTTGTTTTAAAATGTCATCTCAACTTGAAATCTGCACATAAAATAACCTTTGTTCCAAGATAGACTATGGGACAAAACAGAAGCAGAAAAACTGAAACAGGCTTACCACTGGAGAGCTGAGTACTCTTGAATTTAGACAATCCAGGTCATTAGTCATAGAGTCCTAAGGGGAAAAAGCATGTCTGGTTCCACACTAGTAAAGCCAGAAGCTCTCTAATTTGCATCCCTTACTTGGCTGAGGATATCAGATGTGTTCAGGTTGAACAAGTTCAAGACTCTTGCTTGAGTAATTTTAAGGAATGCAACACATTCTGAATAGTAATTGGCTATTTAATAATCCTGTTTGCAGCGCCAATATAAGCTAGCTTCACTCTTTTGCACAGAATAGGACCAACTGCCTTACTCAGTGCTAGGACAAGAAATCTTCATCTGCATATAAGCTTTAAAGTCAACCTGATGTAAAATCCTGAAATACATTTTGAAAATGAATGGATTAGTGATAAAATTAATGAGAAAACTAAAGTCTCTGAAATGAAATATTTTTGGCATGTGATAACCTGATATGCTGCCCTCAAAAGTCCCTTGCAATTAGGTTTGCTGAGCCATCACAGCATAGCTTTTCTTGCATTATGGTTATTATATTAACCAAGCCAACTTGTCTATTAGTCTTTGTCTCACATCACTTTTCAACACTAACTTTTACTCCTTTTAGGCCAATCTATTCATAGTTGACTTTTCTCAATGTGCTGCTCCACTATCTTATGCAGGCTCCCCAGTACAACTACTGCTATTGCCAACTACAATTCCCTCATCTATTAAAATGTTCTTCAACATTGGCCTCATTTTCTATGACTTTACATACTCTCCACTGTTTGATATCTAGCCTAACTTGATTCCAATTGACTTATTAGAGTGTTACATACAAAGAACAGCAACTTAGACTTTACTTACTTAAGCTTTGTGTTTAAGTAAACACATAGACATATATCCATTATATATATATAGTTACACATACAGATTTGCCATTATCCTTTAAATAGTATTTATCAAAATACTGGAATTGACAAATGCTTCTCCAATACCCAATGCAGAATTATAACTACTACTGTTTCTCTCCAAAGGTCTACTTACTCTTTGCTAGGAAAACATCAAATATAATTTTAAAATATCACTGTGGATTCTCTGTGGACAGTGAAAACAAGGGAATAAAACCACAAGTGGCAAAGATGAGTTAGGAGGGGACTACTGCTAGTGGCTATACTTTAAGGGTAACATAAATTAAGGGTAACTTATTTTAAGGGTAACTTAAATTGGAATGAAACCAAAAGGTATGTATGGTATATTTCCACTTTTTCAGCTGTTCCATGAACCTATTATTCACATATTGGAATATCTGGCATATTTCATATAGTAGCTCTTCCAAACCTTCCTACAGTTTTTCAGGTTCACTAATTGCTTCCTTCCTTTCTACCTCCCACCCTGTATTTATTAAACAGAGCAACATCCCTCCCTCACTATCCCTTCCTTCCTCTAACATCTTATGTGCCTTTGCCCTGTCTTATTATGTGTGCACAAAAACTTCTCTCTAACCTTCTCAGTTACTTTAGATTCTCTCCAAACACACACAAGGATTTGGAATTCAGGTACTTCTTCTGGCAAATGATTTCAGAAAGTACAAAAAAAGCAGAGAAAGCGAGATTAGGAAATTGGAGAAGACAATACAGGATGTGTTAACTCACACATTGCTGATGGGGACAATTGGAGCTCAATCACTTCTGTGAATCTTGAGAGGCTGTGAAGAATTGTCTACCAGAGGATGAGGTGACTGAGTGCTTGCTCTATGACTCCCATTTCCTGGTCATTAAAGGTCACTTCTAGTGGCATTAAAGACTGCTCTCTCCAGGTTCATTCCTTTTTGCAGGAGAAGCTCTGTGTCTTACAATAAGTCTTCAGGCAAAGCAGTTGAGTAAGACATAAGAACTCTGGAGACAAGTATGTCAGAATTTGCAGCAAACTCAGGTGGGAAAGGAGATATTGGGAAGAGCATCAGCAATGCCTTCTTCAATTTCTTTATTCTTTAGAACCTATTTATTTCTCTGCTCCAATGAAACACTTCTTAAAGGAATTACTGTTAGACACCATATAAGTCATTTTATACATTCTTTAGTTAAAAACTGTTATTTAAAGATTGGAAAATAAGGCCCCTAAATTCTTCAGTTGATTTTGGGAATGCTATTTGTAAACTTTTTGTCCATAAAAATATATAAGCGGGGCTGGGGATGTGGTTCAAGCGGTAATGTGCTTGCCTGGCATGCGTGGGGCCCTGGGTTCAATCCTCAGCACCACATAAAATAAAATAAAGATGCTGTGTCCACCAAAAACTGAAAAATAAATATTAAAAAGTTCTCTGTCTCTCTTCTGTCTCTCTCTCTAAAAATGTATAAGCAAGTTTTATATATTTTATATTGATTAATAATATTAAAACATATTGCAATACCTTGACACTACATTGCCATTTATCAACATGTAACCTTTTAATGTTTACCAAAGATTAAAATCTACCAATGTCCATTGAACTCTATACCTCTATTCAATTTATCATTTTTTATAATTTGCAGGCTTTTAATAGGCTGATTAGAAACCCCTGAACCAAAAAAGCTATTTATATTTCAAAATACTCTTTAGTGAATTTCTTTTTACATGGGCTACAAATGGCATTCAGTCAAAGCACATTTTTTATGTTGTTTTGTGGTTGTTTAAAAGCAATAAAAATATTTTTGGAGTCCTGTAAATCTCCAAGGTAAGTGTTTAAAAATTGTGCTTGTAGGAATCTGTCAGTATTTTAGTAAATATTATCTGAAGAACAACTATAAGCAAATTTGAACAGCAGGCTAGTTTTCACAGAAATTATTTTATTCATCGGAATGTCTTCACATGTGGTATACATTATTTTTGGTTTGCCTCCATTTATGATTAACAATTGTGACTTCAAAGGTAGTTAAATTATATAATTTGTTGAATAAATGGTAGTATCTATAGTAATGGACCAATGTATATAATTCAACTTAATTCATATTTATATATAAAGGAAGGTATACATATGTCAAAATTTCACCACACTGGACCCCACAAATTTGTATAATTATTATATATCAATTTAAAGACTAAAAACAATACACTTCAAAATTTGTTTCAATGAATTAATCTAAAGCATCTAGCTAAAATAGAAAAAAATCATTATTTTTAATTATATTACGAAACTTCTCCTCATTGCTCCTTATTCAAAGGACTTTGGTAGAAGTCACTGGTGCTCATTTATATTGCAAGGAGATTTTTCTAGATTTCCATATAATTTAGTAATAATTTCCATACCCCTAGTCACTTTTCATTATGCAGACATAGTCTCTTAACTTTCAAAAGTAAAATCTTTACATAATATATTTTCAGAATGACTTGAGCTTAATTAAAAAGAACTTTCCCACAGGTTCTTGGATTGAGTTTTGAATGTGTAGTTAAGCAAAGCAGAAACTTATCTCTGCTTTTGGCAACTTTAAAGCTGACTAGGAAGGTACTAAACAGGCAAGGACTTCCCTGAACATTTTCATTTCTTTCCCTCTCCATCTCTCAACCAATATTCACAACATTTACTCAAAGACAGAGACTAAGTTTTGACTGGTTGGAAAAAAAAATCCATATATTTAAGGTTCTTCTTTTCTCTAGCTCTCATTTCAATTTCAAGTGCTGTCTCAATAATATATATATATTTGTGTGTGTTTTTCTGTCTCTGTGTGTGTGTGTGTGTGTGTGTGTGTGTGTGTGCCTGTCTGCGTGTATGTGACTGAAGAGATATGATTTTGGCCTGACCATAAAGAATCAGAAAACTGAAAAGGCAAATAGATAGATTCTATCCAGAAAGTCTCAAGTGAGTTGGTAAAAGAAATCTAATAATTGTTAAAATAAGCAAAATACAAAAATGCCTTTTGTTCTAATATTCAATTAATACTCTAATAACTATCAGAATAAAATGTCATAGATAATATTAATTTTGATCAAAACAGACGATACTAAAAATTAAAATAAAAATACTCACACTTTTTTTTCCTGGGTAAATTTACCTGTAGGATTCATTCATTCATTCATTCATTTAGCTAATCAATAGAATTCTTATTACCTACTACATAGGCATTAACTGCTAAAGTTTTGATGATGAAATCCAAGGGACATAAGAAAGTTAATAAAGTATTAGTCTTTTTTCTCAAATATATAGCCACAAACATCATTAAGAGTGGTTTAATTTTCATAAGTAAAACCATAATTCATTATTAGAAATGCTACCTGGGTTAGTCAAATTGATGAGTTTCTTTAGTTATGAAAAGGAATGTAAAAAATAAACTGATAAGTGAGCCAGGCAAAAATAAATAATTTGATAAAGTATTTAAAGATCAGATGTATGGTGCATTTGCTTTCTGCATATCACCCCCATTTCATATAATTGGAATAGTATCTGAATGAAAATAACATAAAAATGTCAGCATGGCACTGATTGTTTCAGAAGCATGTGACAAGCAAGACTGGACAAAAGAAAATACACTATGAAACTGAAATAAAGGAATATATATATATGCAGATATATCTCCCTAATTAAGAAAGGAAATAGAGAAAATCATTATAATAAAAATTTCTACCCCCTTAAAGATGTGCCTACCCCAAACCTCAGTTATGAATATCTAGATTAAATGCCATTAAAAATCATTTATCCATTCCATACATTTAATCTAAATGTTGTACTCCATTAGAATATATCAAAAACATAAATTTTACTGAAAGAAATGGACCATAGCAAATGAACATATAACTTTAAAACAGCAGAGTTTACAATTTTTGAATTCTTTACTTTAGTTATTAATATTAAAAAGATATACTTCAATTTTAGGTATTACAGTTAAGTAAAATATCCTATCTTTTCATGGTTTAAGTTTCCGAACTCTTCCTTCAGTAAATAAGTTAGAAAACATCATTTTTACTGACCAAAAAAGGGAGACTTTGATATATAGTATAGATTCAAGTATTTATAACACATGGATCATGCTTTCATTTGGTTAAAAATGTCATAGACAAAAATCCTTACTTATACAGAAATATCAAAGAATAAGAATGAAAACAGAAATTAAAAATTGAATCTTTATGTATTTGAGAACTAGTGACCAAATGTTTACTTCCCTTAACACTAGTTTAGTACTAATTTTCCTACTAAGTAATTTAAGTCGTTCTTTCTAATTTCCATTGAAAAACAACTTACTAAATAGGCACTCATTATTTTTTACAATATTTTAATATTTTAATAATCATTAGTAGAATACATGCCTGAATTTTGTGAGAATAGGTATTTATTTTCTTGTAGAGTGGGAAATTTCTCTGTGTAAAGAGAACACAGGTAACAAGACTAAGAATGCTTATTTTGTGTTCTTAATATTAAGAGCATATATTTTCTGTTCTTAGATCATCACCAACATCAGCATTTCCTGAGAAACTTATTAGAAATGCAAATATTTGGGCCTCTCACTAAGAATGAATCAGAAATTCTGGGGACAGAGCCCAGGAAGCTCTTGTTTTGTAAAGCCCTCCACTGTGATTCTGATGCCCACAGAATGGTGAGATCCACCACTGTAGTGCATCTTCTTCCAGAGTTTGTGTGAAGAATAAATGAAAAAACGTATGGCATAGGGCTTTGAGGAAAACAGTTTAAAAATAAATAAAGAAAGAACTATATAAGCATAATTTATTAAGTAGGCCAACAATTGTTTTTAACTTATTTTTCTATTTCCTCCTTGGTTTGTACATGCATTTGGAGATAATCTCAGCAATGTCAGCAAGCTTGGTGGCATAGTTCAAGCTGTGAGGGTTCAATAAATAGGTAGGTAAACATTGCAAATCAACACAGCTTTTGATGAAATGTCAAGCAAGACAGAGCTTAGCTATATTCAGCTCAGCTTGAACTCATAAACCATTAACTGGCCTCTGTACTTCCAGGACAATCTGTCTGATAAATAAAACACAAATATAAAAATTTAAAAAAAACCTTTAGAATGAGATTAGTAAAAGGCAATCTATAAGTGAGAAATGGCAACCACTTAGTCCAGAGGAAATGAGAGACAAGACTTATAAAATGGGTAACTTTTCTTACAAATCAAGTTATGGGGAATCTTGACATCTAAATAGGTTTTATTTTTAACTTGACACTGCCTTTCCTTCTACTAGATGTTTTATAATTTAAATAGGCATATTTTACCTCAACTCTTTTAGCTCATCCTCCCTTAAAACAATACCAAAAAAACTAACATTTCACAATGATAGAAAATAGAAAAAACTTGCCTAAATCAGAATCTACTTGAATTTTAACAAAAGTATTACAATTTTGAAATAAATGTACTTAGTATATATAGATTGTATGTTTATATGTACTAACAAAAAATCAATTTTAATTTAGAGTTTTAGGATATCCTATAATAAAAAATACAAAAATAACATGATTAATCACTATACCTCTTTACTTTATTTAAAAGCTATCACTTAACAAAGAATGTTTAGACTCTAAAACTATTCTAAAACCTAATTCAGATAATTAGGCAACCTGGAATATGCCTGTAATATGTGGCCCAGTTTGTTTCTTAATAAGTTGTACTTGTCTGAACATGTCTAAATTACTATTTACAACAATATTATTTTCCTTTACTTTGGAAAAAAAATTGTGACCTGCATATGTGTGTGTTTGTGTGTGTATATATATACACACATAAACATATATATGTTTATGTAGATATATATATATATATATATATATATATATATATCCATTTGTATACATATATATAAAACAGGTTTTTCTATCCATAAGCGAAAAAAATCCTCACTTTAGTTTTCTAATGAGTTTATGGTTATATTCCATGTCCTTAGAAATTTACTTTGAAGAATATTATTTTTTATTGACTAAGGTCTTGATCATCAATTTTTAAAATATCTTCATATAAGAAACAATTTTCGATTCCTAAAGACAAAGTTCATAAAAGCCATAACCCAAAAAGGAGAATTTGTGTTCCTTCTCTTATCACTGATAAATATTATCCTATAGGTCATTGATGTCAAACCCCTTCCCTTCCTTCCTAATAATAAAAGCCCAAATTTAACTTTTAGAGAAAGACTTATGGAAAAGGAGCAATTTAAATATATCCTAGAGGTTGCAAATTGACCAAAAAAAGTCACCTTTAGGGAAGCCTGCTTCCGAATGCTTGTGGCATTTATCATTCTTCTGAATGGCTGTTGCATTATCTGCAGCTTTTACTCACCAGATGAGACCTCAGACATTTCAAATTCTGCGGAGGCTGGCTACACCTTCATAGGAAAGCTTTTTGCTGATTTCCCTGTTGGTACTTTTCTCTTACACATTCTATGGGGTATGATAAACCTGGAGGTAGAGTCCTAGCCTAGCACAGATAAAGCAGGTACATAATCTTTGACCAGCCTCACAAAAGCAGACAAACACACAATCTTTTTGCACCTGTTTCTTCCTCTCTGGTTGCTGTGAATAATGAGGTGTTCTTCACAGATTCAGCTTCACAGAGAGCATTTTGCAAACACTCCCCTCTCACAGCAATGGTTTCTTCCCTCACAGGCTCAATCTACCTGATTATGTTCCCTTCTAATCAGTAACCTCAGTTCCTCTAGTAATAACTGTGCTGTCTGCTTTATACTGGATTTCTCTGAGACTGAAGCATAACTGGAGAGGAGAATTACAGGAGCTGATTATTATAAGGACACCTGTATTTTTGTCTAGTCTTCATGTGAACTCGACGGTGCACTTATTTATGTAAACTGATTTTAGTGAAAGAGAAGCAGAGAAGAGGAAGCACAAAGAAAAAACTGGACCCATAAAGTTGTACACCTGTGTAATGTAGGAGAAAAAAAAAACTCTAAAAATGTCCAGCACAGCGCCAAATATATTTGAACTTCCTATGAAAATATAAAAAATGCTTGATATTTAAATATCTTCCTCCAGATATACCTCTGAAAATCTATTCTAAAATCTGAAATACAATGTGAGCTATAATGCAAAAGTTAATTCTTAAAGCAAATGAAGATTATTTAAGATTGAAGCTTAAATCCATCCATATAAACCCTATATTTTTTTAAAGAAAAGGAATAATCTGTGTAACTTACTCAAAATTATTTTGAAGTTAAACCTTGAATCATGATTCTTTAAAATACAAAATTGTGCCAGGCTTGTGTAATGACTGTTTACCCAGAGCATAAGATTGAAGTGGATTTTCAGATTAAAAATAAAACTCTTAAGTATGTCAATCCCTATCTGATCAAAGCATACAAACTAAATTTTTTCCAGTTCTTCATTAACGATATCCCCAAGTAGAGCTGTCATTCTCTCTGTTTTCTTTAAAGAACAAGTTGTTAAAGTGATTGAAGTCCATATAAAGAATCTTGGAGTTATAGAGTTGTCTTTTTCATCTTGGTAGACTCAGTGCCTGACACTGGACTTGGCAAAAAGTAAGTGCTCAATATTTATTTATTCAATGCAATAAAAATCATACAATACAAAATGTCATTATCATCGCCACTGATATTAAAAAAAAACAAGTTCAGTATTCATTTAGTTGTATATAAACCATAGTTTTCTACAGTTTCTAAAGTACTTTAAATCATATTGTACTCTTTAATACACACTATTTGGAAATTATAAACATATCCTCAGCTGGAAGTAAGCTAAAATGTGCCTTATTTTTTTTCTTTCTGCTTTTCCTACTCTCAACTTCCAGATGCAGAAATTTCATTTGGAGAGAACAGGAGATTTTGGTAGGGAAAAGCTCATTAATCTTACCATATCCCCCTGCCTACAAAGAGTACTGCATTCAAATTACAGAAGAAATAAAGAAACCTTGTAGCATGAGTATATAATTAGCAGTGCTGCTAAGTGAATGGAAATGGAGGTTGCCTAACTTAATTAACTGTAATCATTACTCATTGTCATCCTGCTTAGAAAGATTAGTTGAGGGTATTTCTTCTGTGGTATTACATTAGGCATTTCTATTTCTCCCTTAAATGTATAAATGATTATAATGCAAAGAAAGAATGATCATGCTCTTTCAATCAGATATAAACTTTTCTAAATTAAGTTCTATGTCTTAATTTAGAGAACAGAACAGGAATAAGAAAACATTTTGTGAGTCTAAAGTTAGAGAAACTAAGAAAAAATAGATAATCACAAAAGTTAGTTGCTTGAAGAGAAAAATAAAGAAACCTTGCATATGAGTTTCTGTAAAAATATTAACTTTTTTTCTGGGAGGAGGGAAATAACAGATAGTGATCTAAGAGGGATATTTAAAAATAACAAATTCTGAAAAGTGTCAATGTCTGATTAAGTTGATCACAAATTGCATAACAATGCAAGGCGATCATCATACCTTCAAGGATATCATGGATAAGGGCTGCTTTCCAATAACTTATACTTTTAGTAGAAGATACTTCTATCTGGGAAGCATTTATTCTTTTGAATTAATGCAAATCATCTTGAATTGATAACTAATAAAGCCTTCATTAATTCAAATAGAACAGGAAACTTTATACTGGCTGTTACTTTCAGGGCTTGATTTCAATATCCAAAAATGTTCATAGCAGCTCTATATCCTAAGAGGGATTTGGCAATGAGTGAGGATATTCACTGTTTTAGGAAATGAGCTAAGAGTTCCAGGTATATTGTATTATAAGAATCTTCCCAGCAAACCTGCAATATTGACACTCTTATCATTATATCCATTAAACAGAGTAAGAGATTGCAGCTCAAAGAGGTTTTCCAAAATGATCAATAATGAGAATTGTCTATGAATCCAGCTTTACCTACCTCCCTGGAACAATGTTTCTCAAAAGATAATGTACATACAAATTAGGGTATTTGATTTGTGTATTTGGGTTAAAAACTGGATTCTAGGCTGGGCGCAGTGGCATACACCTTTAATCCCAGCAGCTGGGGAGGCTGAGACAGGAGGATTGCAAGTTCAAAGCCAGCCTCAGCAAAGTGAGGCACTAAGCAACTTGGTGAGATCCTGTCTCTAAGTAAAATACAAAATAGGGCTGGGGATGTGGCTTAGTGGTTGAGCACTCCTGAGTTAATCCCTGTACACTCCCCCAGAAAATGGATTCTAATTCAATGATTTTAGGGAGGATCTGAGATTCTTTATTTTGGACAAGCTCCCTGGTCTTCCTGTTACTGATCTTTAGATAAGACACTGGGTGATCAGACCCTAGACCAGTGGTTCTCAAACTTTGCTGATATTAGAATCATTTGGGGAATTTTAAAAAATTCAAGTGCCCAAGTAGAACTTCATATCAATGAGATCAGAATCTATTTGTGTGAGATTCAAGCAATTCTAATGTACAACCACATTCAAGAATCGGTACCCATAGATTTCTTGTTCTCACATTAGGTGTGCATCAGAATCAACTGAACAGCTAATAAGGAACACAGAGACCTTCGTTCATTAATGCTCAGATAGGACTTAAGCCTTGGTATATTTATCTAGCTCTCCTGTTTTTCTGGTACCCGATGATGTTAGAGAATCATTCCCTATACCATGCTCTTTCAAATCAATCAGAACAATCTCTGAAGATAACATTACTATTAAGGAAACAGAACTGTGGGTAGGGACTTGTTTTTATGTACATGTTCAAGGTTCTTAGGTTTGATAGGACATCGTTCAAATTAACTATCCCTGTGTTTCTCAAATCAGCACATCCTCTGTCACAATCCTTTTCCAAAATCTCTTTTGTGATTATTTATGTTTTTATCATACACTCCAGCTAACTGTTTTCTTTTCCTTATTGTAGTATGTTGCATATTAAATCTATTAGTTTGTTAGTACTTCAGTGGAAACTATTCGTATCATGTGACATTTTCTATATTCCCAGAGTAGCCATATAATTGAAAGTAATAAATTTTGAAAATAACATAGTGGAAGTTGAAATGAATGCGAAAAAATTCCCTAAGTTCCATAACATAACTGCAGCACAATATGTCACCCTGTAGTTAAAACCTACTTCACAAATGATACTAAATTTCTTTTCAAGGGTTTATGAAGATGAGGAGGATCATTTTGACTAGTGATACATTTGGCTTCAGGGAAGTTTTTGCATGACTGCTATCAGTTTATATCTCCTTAAACATTATTGTTGGCAGTGAAGATGTGAGCATGAATTACATGTAATTATCGGGGTCCAAATTTTATTTCCTTATAGCTCCTAAAAACACATATTTGGAGGAAATGGTTTTGAATATTTCCCTTAACATTATTTATATTGCCCAATTATTCATTTCAATAAGTGCAGCTATGGAAAGTGCTTATGATTCTAGATATAGCACCTTGCACAAAAGTGTTTGAACAAGTGTGTGTGTGGGGGTAAAATTTAACTAACACACCTCATCTCATCCTTGTCACATTGTCATAAGACAGAGCCAAACTGGAAAGCATGCTTTCTTTAAAAATTGGTCTTTCTATGGGCGTGAGGGCAGAAGAATGTCCCTTTATCTAATTTTCAAAGTACCATATAAGCTAGCAGCAGTCCTGGAATCAGCAAGGTATAGTGGAGGAGGTTTAGGGTTTACATCAGAAGGCATTAGAAACTAATTTTACGATACAGTGCAAATTATTTAAACTTCTAGCATTATCAGGACTTCTATTTATAAAATAGAATAGTAACAAGCCATATACCTTCAAAGCTCAGGCTCAGGAGTCAAAGTAAATCAAATAGGGCTTGAATTCCAATTCTGCAACATACTAGTGGTATAAAATTGACATACCATTTTAACCATATTTCATTCTCTGTAAAATGAGGATGATGTTAATTCTGACTCCCTAAGGCTATTGTTTGGATCAGCTGCATGGTGTTTAATACAGTGCATGATACAGATTTAGTGCTAAATATATAGTAGCTACTATTTATCAACAACAACAATACGATTATAATAACTCACACTTCCCAAGGCCTTAAAGGAAATGAAATCAAGTAATGCATAAGAAACAAGCCTTTGAACTAAAAAACACCATAATGGTGTTAAAGATGGATTTTCTTCCTATTAGTATATATGTTTACCATATCTTGATTTTAAGAAACAGCAGTGATGATATAGCAAGGATAGAGCTACCAAAGATCCAGCTACAATACTTGTTCTGAGAGGTTAGGCTCCTGTGGAGAGTTGGAGTCAAACTCTGTGCCTATATATGGTAGCACAAACCTAAATACACAATACATCAGGGAACAATGTGGACTGTGAATGTACAGATCTAAAACTAGAACTTCAATAACCTAGAGATGTGCTGAATAAATTGGAAGTAATCCCATTAAATCTTTGTCTCTAGAGTTATTATTCCCAATAATCACATTTTTAAAAACTGCCATCTTGAAAATTGTGTTTCCCGAAGCCACCTCCGAGTAGCAGTAAGCTACCAGTCTCCTATTACAAAAAGAAAAATGAGACAATCCTATAAACACATTATCCAATACAGTGCCTGAAAGTGCAAGCTGGGAGACATTATTGCTCAATGGAAGTCAATTTAAAATAAGAGGTTACAGAGCTTTCTCTACAAGAGTAAAGGATCCCAGGCATAATTGTTCTGCAGTAACCTTGGAAAGGTATACTTTTGTACAAACTGTGCTATGATTTTGGCCTGTCTCCTAGGGAGGAACTTTAGTTTCAGTCATTAAGTTTACGAAAGCCAAGTTCTTTGTAGTTTTTCAGCCAGCATCTTTACATTTTCTGTGATCACATAACTATGGTGAGTATTGTCTATGTTTACTTATGATTTTAAACACAATTTTTTCATGGCCCATTTATTGCTGAATATTGTTCTCTTATAGAGTTATAGCAAGTTTGAAGTTAACAGCAGAGAATAATGCAATCAGTATTATGTGTATATTTGCTTTCAGAAGTTGAGCAGGATGAAAATCTATCTAGTTCTTTATTGTGAATGATTGTTAATTTTTATACCTAATGACAAAAGAACCACTTTAGAATCAAATTCCCTATAGGGAACTTTTGCACAGGTATCTCTCCACATGGAATATCACCAAGTGCTAACTTTTGATATAAATGTGAACTTCAGACAACTTGGGAGCTATTATTTTACTCAGTCTCCTTCCTCAAACAGAGCTCAGAACTGCCCTCCCTTAACTTTAAGCTTTTCTCAATGAACTGAGTAACGGAATCTTGAGGGATACCTTTAAATCCAGCAGCAGAAGCAAAAACCTTCCCCACTGATAAGTAAAAGGATATTTCTGGCAACAAAACCTATCAACTATAGGAGGTATGTATCTAACTCACTCAGCCTTCAATTAAATGCTAGCCAGTAACCCCTGAAGGCAACAAGGACTTAGAGTAAAATAAAAAAGTCCACAGACATACTGCAGAAGATCCAGTCACAGAGAACAGCAGGTTTAACAACTGATTCTGAGATTATCTGAAAATATACTAGAACATTTAAAGCTTCAAGGTGATCACAGTTAAAAATAATATACTACATATTCCAAATTCACTAAAAGAACAGATTTTTAAAAATTATCTCCACAAAAAATAAGTTGGTGAGACTACAGATCTATTAATTAGCTTGACTGAACATTTCAGCAATGCATACATAGATCAAAATATCACATTGTAGCCCATAAATGTGAACAATTATTTTTTGCCAATTAAAAATAAATAATTTATTTTTTAAACGTTTAATAATCCCAAGATGTAAGAGAAACTATTTGACAAGTCCATTCATTTATATCTGAGACTTTAAGGAAACAGAAGTGATTTATCCACTTAAAATTTTTATTTGGTTAATGGCATATCCATATACTACATCACCTATGCAAAGACAATGCATAATATATGGTATTTAGTATAATAAAATCCCTAGAAATGACAAAATGGATTCAGGAGGTGCATTCCTGTTCTCTACAAATTCTTATATGTCTGTAATAATGCCATATATATCTTCTTAAAACACTAATTTTCTGATGACACCTACACTGTTTCTCATAGCCATAACTCTTGGTAGGATAGTTTCCAACCATTGTGCAAATTTTATCATCTATCTTTTGTTCTTCAACATACTACAGTGGCTTCCACTGAAAAATACTTTTTCATGTGATTCTTTTTCCATTAGATTATAATACACGTAGAAATAGAAAGAATGACTTTACAGCTATCTATTACTTAGTCCTTCCTAGCTCTGTTCCTATAACAGTTATCACATAGCAAATATTAACTTTATGTTTCATATTGATATGACCCTACTGATATCCAAATGAATGCTAAAGTCACCAAAAACTTGTAAAGTAGGGTAGATAATTTACATAATGAAAAATCAGAAGAAAACTAAACATCCATCAAATTTGAATTAAATAATTCCAGAATGACCAATTAGTATATTTATAGGCAGTGAATAAAAATTTCATTATTATTATTACAGACTATTTAAGTATATTGGAAAAATATACATTAAGTGAATTAGGTAGCTTTCAAAATTATATATATGATACTAAAGAAAGACATCATTCTTCATGACTAAAATCAGCTCTGGAATCTGAGTGCCTGGTTTAGAATTCTGGCTCTATTTCATATTGGCACATAACCCAGATCAAGTTATTGTATCTTGTTATTGCACCAATTTCCTCTTTTTATAAATGCTATAATAATAATACTTATATCATAAATTGTTGTGAGGCATAAATGGGTGATATTTAACATATAACATAACTGAAATATTTCCTGGTACATACCAAGGGCTCAAAAACCATTAACCATCATTGTACAGTTTTCAAAAGGGATGTGTGTAGTAGACATATAACATTAGTTATTCGGAAACAGCAAAATTATGGCAACTGTTTCTTTCATTGTGTGAGGGGTTTTATTTTTATTTTTGTTTTGCATTTTACTTTTGACAGTGAGTTTGCATTAGTTTGTATAATAAAAATCAGGATCTTGTTAAAATATACTAAATTTTTACTGAAGGTTATGCAGGTATGATGCATACATAAGTGAGGGAGTCATGATGAGAGGGCTTAGCTCAATAACTAATGTCATCACAAGCAGATTGCCTTTAAATAGTAGACATTCCTGTCCAATGATGCTGTATTTCATTAGTCCTATATTCTGTAACTATGTGTACTACTCAATTTTGTATGCTGAAGCCTAATCCTTAATTCCATAGTATTAAGAGGTGGGGCCTCTCAAAGGTGATTAAGTCATAAGGGTGGCATTCTCACGAATGGGATTAGTGGCTTTATAAAAAATATGGAAGATTGTTCACTTGTTCTCTTCCACAAGTGAGGAGACAGCAAGAAGGGAACTGACATAATCCTCACTTTCTTTCTCATCTGAGTAAGCTCAAGTAAAATAATTTTATTTATACATTTAATCAGAACATTTCTTTTTTTAAAAAATATTTCTTTGATGAGCTACTTCCTTTTGCTGCTGGATTTACAACTTTTCCATGGCAAAATTATACCTGTATGCCTCTTTATATTTATATCAGTGCCTGTATGTAGTAAGTACTCAATAATTACTTGATTAATAACATATTTCACCAAATAAGGTTAAAAGGAAATGATTATTGTCAAATTTGTTTGCCATGATCCAACAGAAAAAGAAAACTGAAATAGTACAGCCACAAGAAGAACAAAGTAATGAAGGGACAGAACATAATGAGATCAGATAGGATATTTTATCAACATTGATCATTTCTTTCCTTGTATAGAATCATCAATGAGTGTAGTACATTTATATTAAAAGTTTATTTCCAAAACATCACAATGAAAATAGTTAATATTATATTTCCTACATCATTAGTATAATTCTAAGTGGTTTTCATTTATTAGTTTCCTCTTCACAGCAACCCTATGAGGTAGGCATTATCATTCATTCTATTGCAGAGACAAAGAAACTGAGGAAAAGAGAGGATACGTGGCCTATCCAAGAGTACACAGAGAAAATAAGAGTTGAATTTCAAACCCAGTAAGCTTAGTTTTAATTCTTCCCTTTTAACCATTATATTGTTTCCATTTGTATATGCATTAACTGAATATTTATTAAAGTTTCTTGAGTTAGAATAAATATTCATACACACACACACACACACACACACACACTTTGGAGAACACATTGGAGAAGATTAATAATCTTTCCTTTCTTCTCCTTCTTTTCTTTTTATCCTAGAATGGATTATTGTCATTTCAAAGCCTCTCTGGTGAGCACTTTTCCCTCCCTTTTATAGCTAATTTTCAGCTTTTTTACTGGTAATCATAACAGTTCCTCTTTACTTGCTGGCTTCTGACATCGGTTTGTTGCTATTTCTTGTTCTTTGATGTTTCTCAATCCTAACTGTTCCCTTTCTCACCCCTGCCTTCTGCCACATTTATCCCTCTGCTATTATTTCTCTACCGTTTTGGAGGCTGACAACAAAAGGGACAGTATCATTCTTCAATGTGTTTCTCTGGTTTGCTCATGAAATCACCAGCAGCCTCTGTCACACATAAAATGTCTAGTCCAAGTTGGAAGATGAATAGCCATTAGGGAAGAACATACTTTGTATAAAGTGGAACCTTTGGACTCCCAGCTTCTTTTTGCTGCTATCAGATTTAAGGGATAGTGGTTCTGTTTTCCTTTTGAAAGGGCAGAACAAGAGCTTTATACATCATGTTTTTGCTATCACTACTTAAAAGCTATTGCTCTGTATTGAAAATATCATGGGTATGTTCTTGAGTCAGCGGTCAGTTCATTTAATTAATTAGGTCTTGGGATGGTGTCCTGAAGTGCTATTTAATGTCTATGAATTTCAAGTGGGTTTGCACAGCAAGCATGTTGCCAGTATATATGGTAAGTAGGTAATTTGCTTTTAATATTATGCAAGTTATTCTCAACATTTTAGATTGTTTTTATAAGGGACATTGTGCAGTCTGGTCTTTTGTCTTAAGTATAAGTTGAAAGGGAGAAAAATATAGTTTTCCAGCCTGCTTTCTAGATTTTTCTAGGTAATGTAAAGATGTTCATGGGGAAGAAAATGTTGCTATTTTATATGGAATATTTTAGACATTAACATAGACATTATATTTTTACAGAAACACCCAGGATATACACAGGCTTTTGGATATTTTCATCATCTCAAACAATGACTACTATGGCCTTAGAAAAATCACTCCATTTTATGAGTCTCAGGGTTTTTTTGTCTATAAAATAAGGGGACTAATTTTTGTGGTTGCATCTCTATATCAATTTACTTATACAACACTATGCCTGAGAAACATACATTTATATAATTATTGGGATGAACACTCAGGACTCTACTCAATACATTTTCCTGACACAACCACTGTACTATACTTCTAATGGACACTTTCCCTGAGATAAATATGCTATCCTGCACACACTAATGGAAGAGACCCCCAAAGAGCTTCTAACATGAATTAAGGAAATTTCATAAAAACAAACAAACAAACAAAAACCCTACAAAACTAGTTATGTATCTATGCCAAGTTCTGATTTCCTAGTGATACCCCCATATGAAATTACTGAATTTTGTCTTTATATACATATACATGCAAATATTTCATATATTGGTAAATATATGTATATATATATACATGTTTATAAAGACATATATAAAACATCATATTTTCCTTATAAATGAAAATAATTATTAAGTATCATCCAATATTCACTATGTGCTGTGCATATTTTAAGTGAAATTTATCTTTCTAACAAAGCTCCAAAGTAAGTACTATTATTGTCTTTACTTTCAAAGAGAGGTAGAAAGAGGCTAAGCAACTTGACCTAGGTCACAGTCATTAAATAACAGAATTCAGATTTGAACTCAATGATCAGCCTGTCTTCAGGATTCAGGCATATAATTATCATTTATAATATGGCTGTGTTCATATTATAAAATGATTAACAGATGATTTCTTTAAAAGCTTGTTGGAATTAGGAATATAGCCCTACATCACAGAGTACAGAAAGTTTTAGTAGCCCAAAACTCAATTCTTCTTAGTAGCCACAGTATGAACTCTCTATTGGCCAAATGTTTTAAATGAGTGCTTACACATTTCCTTATATTATCTCCAAATATATGTATTATGTGTTTTTTACCAAAGGCATTGATTTCTGCACTAAAAATTTTAAAAAATAATATGACAAATATAGAGAATAAATGGAGACTGGACACCACGTGGCATTTTAAAAAGTAAAGTATCTGTTTTTCAAAAATCTACAAGGATTTCAATGATATTCATATGATTAGAGAGCTGAAAATGTGCAAAACTTTATAAGGAGAGTAGATAGAAATTCAGCAGAGAGTTTTCATAGTTTGCATGACACTGCTTTCACTTTCTTTGAAATTATCATCCAAGTATAAATTTATAGGCTTAACAAACTCCATATACAACTAATTGCTCTCTAGGGTGGTAAAACAACCAAGCAGGGAATCTACCACATCAGTTCAGTAAGTTTCATTTAAATTGTGCATATAGACCACAACAGTGACTCATTAGAACAAGAAATTCATTTGCTTTCTATGAAAACACAATACTTAACTATCCAATACTAGTACCTAAAATTCCATGTTGTAAATTCATATTTACACACACATGCACACACATTTTATAATAAGACCAAAATCATTTCAAACTGAAATGCCAAAATAATCTTTAAAGATATCTTTGATAAGCAAAAATCTTGTCAGAAAATGGAAATTAAGTCCTTTAAGTAGGCTTAAAGGCTAGCTACTCAAATTTTATTTTAAATATTCAGAATTGCACTGATTTCAGGAGAGCCTATCATCTAATCTCATCTAGCACAACAAAACAGATTTTGTGAGAAACAAACCAACAGAAAAGCTTCTTGTTGTTTTTTTTGTTGTTGTTTGTTTGTTTGTTTTACTCTATAATTCACTAATTCTTGGTCTTCTCCTTCCCCTAACTACAGATGGGGCATCTAAAAAGTTTATGGTACCTCCAAAAAAAATGAAAGTGGGAGGCTCTGTACTTCATAATGTGCTACCTTTTAAATACAAAATAAATGGAATTTAGTTAATCATAAAAATCAGTATAAATTCTATGTTGTATCCTTAGATATCTCAGGTACATTTAAGGCACTTCAATAAATATGGAGGTTGGGAAATATAAAAAGCAATGTTTATGTTACTAATTATCTTTCCACATTTCTTGTGCATATGCCAGACTTGAATGTTTGTCAGCTTGTAAATATTGTTGCAGGGAAGATATAGGGGTGCCAACTTTTATAAAGAAAATAGAGTTAAATGCTCACTATCGAGAACAGTCATATGAAAGGAAATCATAATTTCCAAGTAATTCAGCTATGAAATAATTTAAAATGTAAATAGTGGGAATGTATATACATGATAGAAAGTCCCTTTTATAGCACAAAATCCTCAAAACTTTGTAAATATTTCCCTGCATAATTTGAAAAATAGAGAAAGTAAACAATGATGATACAGAAAAAAATGTTAAAAAGAGGCAAGGAAATGCAACTTGATGTCAGAACAAATTAATATAAAACCCCCCAAAAAATCCAACATAAAAGATTTAGAATCTAAAAGAAATTTTGAAGTTATTAGCAATCTGTTTTCTATCAGATGAATTCTTCTTTGTTACCTTTCACATAGAATATATTTTAAAAATAATTTTAAGAGTATCTTGCTTAATTTTAAGTAAGTGAAGATATAATTCATATCCAAATCAATGATACGTACTATATTCAGATTTGAATAACTCTTACGACTATCTAATATAAAAGTTTTGTTAGTCCAAAACTGAAACCCTATACACATTAACAATCACTTAATTCTCCACCTTCCTAGATCCTATTAATCTACTTTGTATCAATTTTCCTAATCTACAATTTTCATATAAATCTTATGAAATTATTTTTAAAATTTCATAAGTGAGGACATTAACAAGTTAATATTAGAATATTAAATACATATGAGTATTTAATATATACTCATATGTATTTAATAACTAACTAACTAACTCAGGGTCAACTGTCTTACAAAGCATTTTTCACACATTAACTCATTTAATCTTTATAATAAGTGTAGAGGGTAAGTACTACAGGTTAAATATATTTTATACAAAGTGCATGACATTAGAAGTGTTCAAGATTGAATATATGCATATACACACATATTCATATATAATTTTGGAATATTTGATATAAATAATGAGGTATCTTGAGGTTGGAACCCAACTCTAATCATGAAATTCATTTATGGTTTACAAATATCTCATACACATAGCCTGAAGATAGTGTTATAAAATATTTGGAATTTTCTACTTGTAACATCATGTTAACACACAAAATACTTTGGATTTATAGTATTTCATATCTTGATTAGGTATGCTCAACCTATTTTACTATTCTTCTATGTATATAAATCGAAAAACTAAAATAAATGAATTTAACAAATGTTCAAGAACACAGCCAGGCACTGCGGCACACACCTGTAACCCCAGAAACTTAGGTGGCTGGGGCAGGAAGATCCCAAATTCAAGGCCAACTTCAACAATATTCTGTGTCTCAAAATCAGAAAATAAAAATAAAAAGGGCTAGTGATGTAGCTCAGAGGTAAAGTGTCCCTGGGTTTAATTGCCAGTACTGAAAAAAAATGCATAAGACTGCAAAGGTAAAAAGGTAAGAGTTGAAGTTCAAAATCATACCTTGCTCATAATCATACCAAGTCATAATTTGATATATTATATTTGTTATCATGTATCTTCCTGCTTTCACCTGAGTACAATTTTAGCAGTAGACTAGTCTGTTTATAGCAGTCTCTACTAAGGTTATATTTGGACCTAGATAATTAAAATTATAATTCCACCCAAAGAAACAGCCCTAGACTTACATGAGTAAGGAAACCAAGGAAGGACAACAGAGTGATTTCATTGAACACAAATTAATATAACTTAAAATGTTCCTCTTATCTCTCACTTTTCCTTTATCTGTTATTTCCCTGGGTGTTTATTGTGATATACTGCTGTCACATACTAGAATCAGGAAAAGCAAGAGGGAGTTGCATTTTTACTATAATACAGAAATTCTAATAAAAAAGAATTATTTATATACATAGGTGTATCAAATTATGTATAAATAAATACTTGAATATTTGATATAGAATTAAATTTCTTAGGTTCACGGCAAAGTTTTACTGCTGATAAGAAAGATTTGTTCATCAGGAAGGACCAGAATTGTAATTTGGCACATCCTCCCATTCAATAGCCCTGATAATATTTATAATTATAAACTGAATAAATTTTATTTGGTTAGTAAATTTAAGCACATTTGCAAAAATTATGAAAGTACTAACTTAAGCACTTTTTTGGGGGGGGCTTTATATTTACAACCAACAAATATGCAATTTTCTAAGTAGAATAACACACACCAGGGAGTAATATTTGAAATGACTATGAATTTTGCTCTCTGGATGTTCTTGGCCTTTGCTCATATGATTCACCACATCTTCTAGGCATGTAATTATCTCTTAACACCTCACACCTGTCATGCAGTATGCCATTCCTTAAATGTGAATTGGCCTCAAGTATCATTATATACTTCGATATTAATATTTTTAATAGAAGAATCAACCAGAAATTTCTGGTGGACAAAAGGTACAACTTTTACAATTTAAAGTATATTTTACTTTTTCCAATGAAACCCAATTGTTTTATTATATTCGTAACTAGAATGATACTTTAAGATCATTTAACTCCCATAATTAAATTGCAAAAGTTGAAATATAGGGAACTTAAAATTCAAATTAAATTGCAAGCTGTATTTTAAAAGTTTGCATTACATTTGTTTTACTGCATCTGCCAGAGAATGCACCACAAAATTCTGTATAGATATTGAGATGACTCTCTTCTCTAGAAATGAAGAAGGAATGCAGCTATTCTTGGGCTTTCATTGGATTGATTACCATTTCAACTCTAAATGGATGTATGATAATTAGTGGGTATGGAAAAACCAGTGCAGCTCAAGAAGCAATTGTCTTTACTGAGAAACAAAGTTTCAAAAGAAGCACAGTGAACTCCAAAAGACAATTCAATCTTACACACCTCCCTATCATAGTTACAAATGGAACAGATGTGCTAAAAAGCCAAGGAGAAGGTGGTTAATATTTTTTAGGGTTCAAATATGAATAGAATCTCCAACACTTGACTTCTCATTTTCACAATGATTTTTGCAGTGTATAATCTACAAAGGCATCCAAATTTGGGAATTTTTCGTATTAGTCAGGAATTTAAAACTTCAAAATATAGTTAAATTAAATATGATAGAAGGGTTTTTCTTTTTTAAATGTTTGTTTTTGAGTTGTAGTTTGGCACAATATCTTTATTTTTTAACGTGGTGCTGAGGATTGAACCCAGTGCCTCACACATGCTAGGCAAGCACTCTACCACTGAGCCACAACCCCAGTCCAGGAGGGATGGGTTTTATTCAAAAGCTAGAGAACAAACAAAATGAACATAAGTCTTAGTCATTAAAACAAATGCATTTATAGCTATGTCATGTTTATATGGATAACCATACATATGTGATATATTAAACCTTTATAATTTTAAAGTACAGTGGTCAGAAACACTAGCAATAATTAAAAATTAGGGGGATATGAAATAAAAATGGAATTATACTACAATCTATTTTAATAGTCCTCTATTTAACTGAATCATTGAATTAATTATACTATAATCTATTTTAAAATAGTCCTCCATTTAACTGAATCATTGAATTAACCCAAACTTTCAATTTACTCTGTTATATCAACTGATAGATCAAGATGATCTGCTGAAAGATATTAACTAGACAGTGACCTTCTGTTAGAGTTCCTGTATTAAGGATAGCTGCAAAAATTCTGGAAACTGCTCCATTTGAGAGGTGAAGTCTTTATTTCCTTCCTTGAATTTGGGCAAGTCCTGTGAATGCTTTCATTGATATAATGTGGTAGAAGAGATACTGTGCTGATTTCCAAGCCCAGGCTTTGAGATACTGAAGATTTACACTTTGTGTCTTTTATTCGATTCACTTTATGGAACTGAGCTGCTGTGGGAGTTCAACAACTCTGAGTCTACCAAGATGGAGAGGTTATGTAAACATTGCAGTCAATATGTATAGCTGACTAATGTCTGCCAATTTTTTAAAATATTTTTTTAGTTGCCAATGGACTTTATTTGTATATGGTGTTGAGAATCAAACCCAGTGCCTCACACATGCTAGACAAGCACTCTACCACTGAGCCACAAAGCCAGCCCTGCAATTTTTTTTCCACCAAAGCACCATACATGTGAGTAGAACTATTTTGGATTCTGGTCAGCTCTTTTGCTAGTTGAATACCATGGAGTGATCACAGTGGATACTATGTAATGTGGAAAAGTCACACATGCCCAAATTCACAACCCACAAAATCATGAGATACAAAGGGTGACTGCTGATTTAAGCTACTAAATTGGGAATAAATTGTTACACAGAACAACAAAAGCAAATTGTGTGCAATATGTTATATGCATTTCTGAATATATCAAAACGAAAAAAAAATTATGAACAAATATAATGCATAAAAATTTTAAAGAAGAATCAAATATTATCATTGCCATTCCTGTTCATCTAGTGACATAATTATATATCATAAAATTAGATGAGTATAAAGAGATGTGTTTTGTTTAAAACCAGATAAAATCTGTGGAAATAACTCAGTAAAAGTAAACTGAAAAAAATTTCTTTGGGTGAAGGATATTATATAAATATTGAAGAAATCTCCTTTCAGATCATTGTACAAATGCTTCTAACTTCTCCACAGAAACTAAAATGTACAAGTTTCTGATCTTTGCCCACAAAATTCCCTTAATTTTGTGATTTTCTGCAACATTCTAACTTGTAATACTGGAGTCCTTATTGCTACTCCTTGAACATTCTGAACAAACTCCTCCTTGAGAAGCTTTGTTCTACTTGTTCCATCTACCTGGAACAATTATTCCTTCAGAAACCTAGTTGGCTTCGAGTCTCCTTTGAATCTCATCTGCTCAATGAAATCCATCCTAACATCTTATTTCATTCTACTTTCTGGGCTCTGGTTCTCTTACTCCCTTTCCCTGCTATTTTATTTTCCATAATACACATATCCTTCTAACACACAATATGATTTATTAATTTACCGGATTATTTATTATCATCCTGTTTGTGGGGAGTCAGAGGGTTTCTACTCTGAAGAAAACCACAAAAGAGGAATAGATAATTTTGAAGTATGGCTCTGGAGGTGGGCTTTCGAAAGCTACAGAAAAAAAGCAAATGAAAACCAAGGCTTTTGAACTACATTCTAGATCATTAAGAAAGAAAACTTCAAATTGTGAACAAGGGCATTGGCAGGGAGAGGTCAATATGCTTTGTTCTGTTATGATGCCCTCTAGCAGAGAGTTCCAATGGGCCAAGATAAAGCCCTGTTCACATATGTCTCAGTGGACGCACAAATCTCCTCTGGATGAGCACAGAGTTTGTTTTCTCAGCTATGCTCTTTCAGGTAACTCAAAGTTTTTCTCATCTCAAACATATTAAGTATTACAAGTGTTTCTGAGCCAGAGTTATAACTGGATACTGCACTTCATAAGTATGAGGCAAAAAATATACATTTCACGTTTACTTGTGTCTCTTAACTTTCCTACCATTTCAGATGCTAATTGACTTTTCAGTAATATATTTACATTGAATAATGTTCCTATTTTCTTTTATAGCTAAGAAAGGGAATCATTACATTCATTATCAAATTTCCATGTTTTTTCTTTAAAAGGCAAAAAAGTAATTCAAGATAGTCATTAAATCTGAATAGTTAGTGTATTTTATTGGGATATGGGAGACAACTAAATACTAGAAAGGCCAATCAGTTTTTTGCCCTTAGTCATTTTATGGTCCTCTTAACTTGGATATAAAGTCAGCCTGGGAATCACACCCTAGTTCTGCCACATACTTGCAGTCTTTGGGAAGTTATTCAATATTTCTGAACCTCAATTTCATTGCCTATAAAAGTTAATTGATTTCTATGTCAATCACATCTCAATAAAGAAGTTTAGAAAAGATTAAATTATTTCTGAAGGCAAAAATACTTGATAAGACCTTTCTTATCATTTGTGATACTATCAACAACAAAACGAGTCCATATTGACAACTAAAAAAAAAAAAAAATTAGTCCATAGATTTGTTTTCCTGAAATGAAGTGTTATCTTAAGATGATACAAAGAGAGAAAAGGAAAGAGAGGGAGGGAGGGAGGGAGGGAGGGAGGGAGGGAGGGAGGGAGAGAGAGAGAGAGAGAGAGAGAGAGAGAGAGAGAGAATTAAAATGTTTTTTTTTTATTTTTTAACAAAAGACAATGCTTTCACATTATAAAAAAATTTAATAGCTGGATACAGTGGTACATGATCCCAACTACTCAAGAGACTGTTGCAGAAGAATCACAAGTTCAAGGCCAGCCTCAGAAACTTATTAAAACCCTGTCACAAATTTTTTTTTTAAAAAATGAAAAAGGCTGGGTATGGATCTCAGTAGTAAAGAGCACCTAGGTTCAATACCCTAGTACCACACACAGAAAAATCAATGAATAAAAGTAAAAGAGAAATCTGGAAAAGGTAATCAAATAAATCAAATATTATACAAACTATATGGCCCATACAAATATGCTTTTGGATTTTCAAATTATTTGTATTGTTGGAAAGCTTTGAAACTTTAGGTTGGGTATTGTAGGGTTACTTATTTTCTGGTTTTACTAAGGAGGAAATGGTAGTAGCTTGTTGGGAACAACACAGAAGTTTTTGATATTTTTTTTCCTAAGAAAATGTCACATTTGTATTACTTGCATGCTTGCATGCGTGTATGTATATATAAGAGACATGTATTAAAGTACGTTGAAATTCTTCAGAGATTTTTATATGTGGACTACACTAGTTAACTAGCAATTCTCTAAAGGAAAATTCACATACAGAGAACCATTAAGATATACTGCTGTAATACAGAGAAGGGTATTATGTTCTGTCAAATGTATGGCCATTTTATGGTTATTCCAAACATTAAAATCTCCTTCATCTGAGCAATCATAATACTAACATAACTCACAAAAACCTTACTCGTCCCTCCAATATAGTTTCTAAAAGAAAATGTACAGAAAAAAACAGTAAGAGATATGGCTTAGGAATAAATTAAAATTTAAAAAGTGACAAACCCATTCAGAAGACTAAAGACAATGTACTTAAAAAACTGTATTATGCAGGATGGGGCTGTATCACAGTGGCAGAGTACTTGTCTGGCATATGTGAGACACTGAGTTCGATCCTTAGCATCACATAAAAATAAAAAAAAATAAAAGCATGCTGTCCATCTACAACTACAAAAAAATAATAAATTTTTAAAAACTATACTATGGCAAGGGAAAATTTTTACAATTTTTAAACTAGTTCCATATTGTTTTTTTTTAATTATTTCTTATTTATTTATTTATTTTTATGTGGTGCCAAGGATAGAACTCAGTGCCTCACACATGTGAGGTAGGCACTCCACCACTGAGCTACAGCCCCAGCCCTCCATATTGTTTTTTTTTGTTGTTGTTGTTGTTGTTGTTGTTTTTGTTTTGTTTGTTTTAAATTTTTTTTAGTTGCGGTTGAACCCAATGCCTTTATTTCATTTATTATTTTTTTAATGTGGTGCCGAGGATGGGACCCAGTGCCTCACAAGTGTTAGGCAAGCACTTTACTATTAAGCCACAACCCCAGCCTCTCCATATTGTTTTAATTAATGAATGTAGATGGTGCTGCATTTACTATACACACTTGATTCAGACATAAACCTTTTAGGGTACAAATATTTATGTTTCAGAGAAATAAATACGGGATCAAAATGACTATTTCCCACAAGAGACACTAAACCCTTTTATTTTTGTTTATTATCTTAATGTGCAGTATTCCAGAAAGAAATACAATACAGAAGAAGTTTTTAAAAAATAAAATGTATAAAAATAGGGATACCTCAGTTGGATTAGTGGAGACAATCCTAAAATATATCGAAAATAAAACACTGAAATATATAAAATGGTAAAGAAATTTGTTTAAAGATATTCTGTTAAAAGATGTGTATTAAATTACAAAGTTAATATTTTATTTTGAAAAATCAAACTTCATCCATTTTTTCTCTATCAACTAAGACTCATGTACATTCTTGATCATTCAAATACATAACACTCTCTAAAAGGCAGCATAGGTAATTTCTTTGTCTTTAAATAGATGAGAAAGAACTGTAGCAAGACAGGAATTTTCAGTACTATGTAGGTTATATTATGCAAGCAATGCAAATAATCAATAAAAAGAAAAAGCAATTTTGATACACGAATCTTTCTAGCTTCATTCAAGAATTTCACTAAAATCATCATTTGTGTCATTTTCATTTAACATATTTATTTCCACATTCTTTTAAAATACTGGATTTTCTTTGAGCCTTAATAAGTTTAGAAGAAAAATGACTTTTAAAAAACTCTAAGAAAAAAATTTAGGAGCAATGTTCAATGTCAGGTCTGAATTCCTGGAACTTTTAAATTAGGGGTGTTTCCTTAGTCTTTGAATTATCCTAAATTAGTTCATAAATAATAATTCTGAATTTTTAAACTCCATACCCAAAAGTGGAGTATTCTTTTTTTTTCTTCTTCTTAAATGAAAAAAGTCCAAAACAATGAGGGAAAAACATATTTTGTTTTCCCTAACCCTATTTTTTCCCCTTAATCTTGCTGCCAATTATGATGACCTTTAGTGGCAGATGTTTCTTTATGTTTATATTTGTTTGTCCCTTTGTACAATAAACTCCTTTTATAGAGTCTTTGCCAACTCATTATATTACCCTTTTAGAATTTGGTCAAAGGCAAGTCCAAATTACAATCCAATTGTCATATCCAGGAGGATATTGAAATTGCTTATGCACAGTTTAAAAGCATAGCTTTCCTCACCTTTTACTTACTGAAAGAAAGTGAAAACAATGACATTTTTATTTTTAGTGATTTAATTACATTGTCCTATCCATGTGATTTCCTTCATCTACTTTAATACAATTATCAGAGGCCTGGCCTGATTACATATTATCTTTCTTATTCCAGAAGTACAGTTCAAAAACAAACCTTGATTTCTGTCTATATTCTAAAATTTTCCTGATAGATTTGTACATCTGTATCCTGGTTTAAGGCTAATGACAATTTTAATTTTTATATTTCTTTAATGAAAGTAATATTCCTTTCAACTTTTCTTAAAAATGGATGCCTTTATTATTTGGGAGGCCAAAAATCTCATGTTTGGTTTTTAGACTTCAGTTGACTCAATCTATTAATAATATTCATAGTAATAATCCTGGTTGTAACTTAGGGACACACCATGTTTATAAGCATTTCAAACCCAGATGTCACAACAGGAAGCTCTGGGCCTTAAAGAAATGCAGCCATGTGGAGTCAATATTGTTCTTTAAGTCTCTGAGCCTCTCTGTAATGGCAATTGAAAACCCTGGTAAATAAACATACTATGTAGTGGCAAAAATAATTGGCAGTCTATGGACAACTACTTTATTATTTTCACTTCTATTTTACTGTTTAATAAAAGGTTTTGAGTAACATCAAGGGCCTTAACCAAAGAAATTGTAGCAATAAAGAAAAGAGTAAATATCCATTGCATTCATAAAATCACAAAATGCATGTAAAGTCAAAATGAAACATCCCTTTCAATATCTGAGAATACCCAAAAATTTATCTGAGTATTAATGGGAAAGAAGTTCATGCTCTGTTAAAGGGATATCTTCATAATGGTCAAAAAAAACCAACTAAGGAATATATATATGTAACTGTCAGAATGTGCACTGGTGGCTAATGTGTCTCAAATGGATGGAACTGGAGACTGTCATGTTTAGTGGAATAAACCAATCCCCCCAAAAAAAACAAAAGCTGAATGTTCTCTCTAATATGCAGATGCTAACACACAATAAGTGGAGTGGGGAAGGAAGAATAGAAGTTCATTGGATTAGACCAAGGGGAATAAAGGAAAGGAGGAAGAATGGGAAAAAGAAAGAGAGTAGAATTAATCTGATATAACTTTCCTATGTTCATATATGAATAAACAACCATGTAAATTCACATCACATTTAATCACAAGAATGGAATACTAATTAGAATATGTTATACCCCATGAATGTACAATATGTCAAAATACATTCTGTTGTTATGTATATCCAAAAAGAACAAATTACAATAAAGAGACAGATCACATGTAAATAATAGACTCTTGGTGGTGAGCAATATTCTGCATATTTTCAGGTCTCTACTCAACATGTACCTATTTTTTTCACAGTAGATATCTAAATATACTTTTATCTGACTTTTCCAACATTTATATCACCAGATATGGAATGAGGAATCTATTGAATAAATGCATTTCCTTAAGTGCACAGGAAATAACTGTGAGAAACATGCCTTACTGATATTGAGCTAATCCAGTTTAGACTTCAAGCAATTGCCATTTCCTTTTTCATGTCCCTTAAAATCATTACTTTGGAGAAGCATTATGTGATGAAAGATGGCAAAATTAAAGCATTCCTACTTTCAATCCCTGCCACCAAATGAACAACAACAAAAAAATGATGTCCAAAGGAAGAGTAACTGTAGCAGGTAAAAACCTTTATATATAATATTTAAAGTACTTTTCATGGTATATTAGTTTCCTGGGGCTATTATAACAACACACTTTAAACTGGATAATTTAAAAATATAAAACCGAAACTTCGGGGCTACGTTCTCATTGAATGTTCTATGGGACAGTCTGTTTCATGCTCCCTTTTTTTAGCTTCTGGTATTGCCAGCAATTCTTGGAACTTACTCTGTCATATAAGATTACCCTTCTGTGTCTCATTCTCTGCACCTCTCTCCTTTTCTTGCTTTTGTTTTCTTCTTTTTCTTAAAATCGAGTTTCACTGTGTTTTCCAGGCTGGCCTTGAACTTCCTGAGCTCAAGGCATCCTCCTGCCTCAGCCTTCCAAGTAGCTAGAGTTACAGATACAAGCCATCAAACCCAACTCTCTCCTCTTATAATGACACCAGCCATGCTAAAAAAAAAGGGCCTACTCTACTCCAGTACAACCTCATCAAGATTAATTATGTCTGCAATGAGTCTTTTCAACAAAGCTACATTTTGAGGTTCCTTGAAGGATGTTTTTTAGAGAACACTATCCAACAGAGTACACCTGGTAAAATAGACCTCAATGAATTGGCTCAATTAATTTTAAACTACACTTCCTATTCCCACATCCAACTTAATAGACCAGCAAATTATCTGCTGAATGAAAAGCAATGCATAGCTGATGAAGTAGAGAGAAGTTCAAGAATAAGCATGTCGGACTGAGGAAGTCATGTTCAAGTATAAAGTTCTAAAAGCACAGAGAAATCCAATTTAATTCATTCAGATTGAACATAACATGATAATAAAAAATCCTTATAACTCACACAAAATTATGGCTTATGTGTTTTTCTGCTAATCATTCATAATGCTTGGATTTAAATAGAGAATTTTAAAATTCAATTTCATGTTTTAAATGCTATGTAGTACATTAATTGGTTTTTTTTTTTTTGTCTTTCATAGCCTGCAATTTTTTTGCCCTTAAGATACACACACACACACACACACACACACACACACACACACAATGGAATATTACTCAGCAACAAAAGAGAATAAAATCATGGCATTTGCAGGCAAATGGATGGAGTTAGAGAAGATAATGCTAAGTGAAGTTAGCCAATCCCAGAAAACAAAATACCAAATGTTTTCTCTGATATAAGGAGGCCTATTCATAGTGGGGTAGTGAGAGAGAGCATGGGAGGAATAGATGAACTCTAGATAGGGCAGAGGAGTGGGAGGGGAAGGGAGGGAGTATAGAGTTAGAAATTATGGTGGAATGTGATGGACATTATTATCCAAAATACATGTATAAAGACACAAATTGGTGTGAATATACTTTGTATACTACCAGAGATATGAAAAATTGTTCTCTATATGTATAATAAGAATTGTAATGCATTCTGCTTTCATATATAAATAAAAAACGTTTTTAAAAGTTCTGTTATATACCAACTTAAAGAACCTGACGTATTTAGGGAGCCTCAAATGAGAAGCTCATCATGACCAGCTTCATCTGGAACTTGCTGTGGCTCAGGTCTCTAACCAGATTCTTTGTTTCTTCTGAAACATTCCTTGCCTTGTGGGCTTCAGTTCTAAACTCCTAAATGGATATAATTCATTTTACTTCTTGATCCTGTTTGTTCCTAGACCCCAGTTGAATTTCCATTACCCAAGCTGAGAAGGACAAATCATGTCATGATAAATAATTCTGACACTTTGCTCTACTTCTTTACATTTTGCCTATAACCCCAAGGCCCTGAGGTCTTCACCAACTGCTCATTAAGGTTAGGTTTACCTACCAATTACCTGTTATATAGCAAGCCTATAACCAAGGAAGTATAATCTCCCACCTATTGTGGAAGCCTCATGCCCCAGCACCCCAATCAATTGCCCTACTTCTGGTCTATCCAATCTCCAGAATCCAGCCATCATTCATTTCACCTGTCCATTTAAATCACATCTAACTATCCAGTTCTCTCCCTTCTCAGTCAAACTAACATTTTAAATGTCAGATGAGCTGTGATAATGTTGATTGATCATGACATCATATCCCCTCATATTTAGGAGATGAACTGTCTGCTTACATCAATATTTTTAAACACTGAAGGAAATGTCAAAGGTATGAAAATTAATGATAAAATTTATCACTTAAATATTCTGCATACCTAAAAGGGAGAAGCCACATCTCCAATAATACACACCTGCCAATTATTTATAATAATCTAAAATATAGCTAACTTTCATTAGGCCTGTATCTTACAGTGAACATTTTACAAATATTGTCTCATAATATTCATATTATAGTTATTATCACCAATTCACAGATATAGGCTTAGTGAGATTACATAACTTTTTCAATGTTACAATAAATAATGTTTGAGTTTCTCATTTAGAACAACCAAAACCTTAGTAGTTTTGATCTACCCCAATCCTACCCACTGAGTACCCTGGTTGTAAATTACGATTTTAAGAATAAAGTGTAAACCTGAGCTAGGAAAAAAAAGATAAATGATTCCCATTAATTTTTCCTCAAAAAAAATATATGAAAAAAGAGTTCAACATCTCTACCAATGAGGGAAATACAAATCAAAACTTCACTGATATTCTATCTATCTCCAGTTAGAATTGGAATCATAGAGATTATAAATAATAGTAAATACCTGTGAGGAAGTGGATAAAAGGTACACGTATACATTGTTGATGGAACTACAAATTAGTACAACCACTTTGGAAAGCCATACGAAGATTCCTCAAAAGACTAGAAATGGAACTCCCATATGACCCAGCTATCCTACTCCTTGGTATTTATCCAAAAGAACTAAAATCATCATACTATAGTGATACAGCCACATCAATGTTTATAGTATCACAATTCACAATTATATCCAAGCTATGGAACTAGTCCATTCAGGTGCTTGTCAACCAGATGAATGGATAAAGGATCACTTGGGCTCAGGAGTTCAAGGTCAGCCTGGGCAACACAAGGAGACTCCATCTTAAGAAAAAGAAAGGAAGGAAAGAAAAGGAGAGAGACGCAGAGAATGAGACACATAGGGATAATCTTATATAACATATACACACAGAATGGAGTTTTATTTAACCATAAAAAAGATTGAAATTACAGCATTTGTTAATAATTGAAGGAAATTAGACATCATCATGCTAGGTGAAATACACCAGACTCAAAGTCAAGGGTTGAATGTTTTCTCTCATATGTGGAAGCTAGAGCAATATAAGGAGAAAAAAAAGAAGGTGATCTCATGAAACCAGAAAGGAGAACAATGGATTAGTGGAAGGGGTTAGAGTGGAAGAGAAGAGGGATAGGAAAAGAAGGGAACTGTGGAATGAAATTTACCAAATTATGCTATATAAATATATAAATATACCACAGTAAATTCTATTTTAATGTATAGCTATAAAGCACTAATTAAAAATACCCAAATGACTAAAAGGAAGAATAGAGGAAATTGAGTAGAAGAAAGGGAACAGGGGGAGGGAGGAGGGAAGGGAAATAAAAAATGCTGGGGAATTAAATGAAACAAATTATATTCCATGCATGTGTGATTATGTCAATATTAATCCCACTATTATGTATACCTATTATGCACTAATAAAACATTAAAATTAAATAGGTTTTAAAAATAAAATAAACTTATCTATAATTTTTGTACTATACATTTTTAATTTCCTTGACTCCCTTTATACTTCTTTATTTTTTTTTTTTTATTTTGGGAGTACTAAGTATTGAAACCAGGGGCATTTTATTACTGAGCCACATACCCCAGACATTTTTTATGTTACTGAGGCTGGCCTTTAATTTGAAATCCTTTTGCTTCAGGCACATGAGTCACTGGAATTACAGGCATGCACCATCATGCCTACCCCTTCACATCTCTTATGTAATAATTAATCTGACCAACAATGGCTCCAAACCTACCACAAGTTTACATATATGCTGGCTTTAACATGCATCTGCACAGGCACCTTATTTGTGGTGAAACTTAACAGATCAGCTTCTCAGACATTCACACTAACCTAACTTTTCTACCCATGCCCATTTTGGGCTAACTATTAGTGACTCTTACTCCCTCCTTTCAAACTTCACTTTCCTAACTGTAAACCCTATATTGTATGTCAATTTCATGATCTAATTGATGAAAGAACAGCGACAAGTAAAACAATAGACTCACCTTTTAATTATATGACACTTTTGGCAGACATAGAGGAAAGGTGGCCCCTCAGCCATGAGTACCAATGTTTTTCAGGACAGCACGTTTATATGAAAGAAAACTTGATTTCTTCAGGGCAGATACAGCCCCATACCAGGGATGCCTTTACAGAGGATTGGATCTCAGCCCTCACTAACCCCCTCGACTGAGCTTGCGTGGGCAGTGCAAAAACAGCACAGTGATATCTGGCATCCTTAAACACATTTAACTAAAATAAATCAATAAATTTGCTAGGGAAAAGTTAAAGTTAGAAACATATTATTCAAAAACTAGAGAGAATTCTGAAGTCTTTCACTGATCTTAGTTCATGACTTCTTTAAGAAGACACTAATATAATACCAATATTAGACCTCATTTATCAAGGGGAAATGTGAGCTTTTCTCCAAGGATATTTGGTAGAAATCAAGAGTCTACATCTCTAACAAATAGAACTCATCCTATAAAATCTAGATGACAACATTTGTCTTGCCTGTCAGTGAGAATCAAGTAAAATAATGAGATAACAACCTTCTCACAGACTCTAAAGTGGTAAGGTAAAATTTAAATACAAACTAAGAATACCTATAACATTCATCATATTTATATTAGAACTACATAACTGAATTAAATGTCCAACCTAGGTGTCCAAAGTTCTCTTTTATGCTAGTAATTTAATAGCTAACACCTGCTGGATATTTAACATGTAAGTTGGAAAATTTTAATCTTAACAAGCCTCTTTGATAAGAAATAGGTAATCAAAACTACTGGTCATGCATATGTGATTAAAAATTTACAGAAAACCCAATAATATAACAATGAAGAAACCCTTTAAAATTATTAAGTGCCATTGAAACATCAAATATAATTTGCATAATGAGCTTAGGATCAAATAGTTAAGGAACTTGACTGCCAAACATATGCTCAAATCACTGTGGTAAAGGCTTTAGAGAAGGGCCAAGACATGATTCAAATATGTTTTAAGAGTAATCTCACAGGAGATGAAGCTCTGTACTATGGTGATAGCTTTTAAAAAAAGAAACAGGAAAAATGTGTCAAACAAAAATATGATACGATAATAAGAACAGGAAGAAAGAACTTTTGAAATTGACTCCAAGATTTTGTAGTCAGAACATCACTATTGGATAGCAGGAGCAAATGGTAGAATTAGCACACATACAAACACACACACACACACACACACACACACACACAAATACACACACTCCTCAAAACACTATTTTTGGATATTTAGAGAGCTATAATCTAACAGATATAGACAGTTCCATGCTGAATTGCCAAAGTCACTTTCAGACCTATGTTTTTATATTATTTTATTTTATTTTCAAATTCTTATTCATTTAGAACCCTGTAAAATTTTCATTGCTTATATGCTTGTGTAAGAAATTCATATCATGTGATTGTGCTCCAAAAAAGTTTTAGTAGCATAATAATGTTTTAATGCTCCTGAGAATGCCTAGCAATATTCAGTTATTGTTTGTTATATTAGGTCTAGCAACAGCAAAAACTATTGACTGAAGTTTGACATTTTAAAATTCTCTAATAAATTGTTAGGAGAGTCCACTTCTGCTGAAACTCTGCAGGGCAGAGAAGACAAATAGAGTTTTCCATCTTCCCTTGACTTCACTTAATATAGATTTAAAAAAAATAATATTTTAAAGGCAACTCATAACATGTCTATCTTCACATATAAAACACTAATATGCAAGGACATACTAAAACCAAGGACATTTCAAAATGATGAAATCAATCCTCATCAAATAGATATTAATAGGATACTCCTCTACTAAAGGGGTCTTTCTAAAGTGCATATAAGTTGTAGAACTCTTGTGTTCAGAGTTACATTTTTCCTCCTTATTCATAATGATAAGGGACCATAAAACTTAAAAGAACATTGCTAAAGATTTAAAAAGTTCTCCAAAGTAAAAACAGTTCTCAACTTCCAAAACACAAAGTGTAAATCGACCCACTCATGTTTTCCAAGCTAAAAAGTTAGTTGTTGTCAGGTCCTCAGAGCCTCTGCTACCCACAACCAATCTGCTGCTAAGTGTGAGTTCCTTTTTGCTGTATTGTATGCCTTAATAACTTTTTGTTCACTTGCCAAAATGAAACCCATATGTTTTTTTCCCCCACATGGTTTTCCAATACTGTAGTTAATTTTCCTGCTTATTTTATACGTTAAATAGATTTTCATACAATAATTCAAAATTCACTTTGTTTCTTTTGAGTTGCAAATTCATATAGACAAAGTAGGTTCATGCTCTTAAAGACTTTAATTAATTGAATTTGGTAGATAGAATATTCTACACAAGAAGTAGACAGAATGTTGACAAAACAAAATTTTCACAAAAAGTAGACAAGAGCATGCACAGAATTCATCTATGCAGTATTGAGAAATAAAGATTTTAAAATGTATTTCTTTCTTTCTTTATTTAAAACTTGGTCATTTCTAAGCTTAAACTGATTGAAAACTTTACAATGTTATTCACCTGCTAAATATAACTGGTATGTTTAATTGAAACCATCAGCTTTGATTCCTAACCAATTTTGGATTTACTATATCCACTTTGGGTTATGAATAATAGATGCACATCATAAAATCTAATTATACAGTAGTCAATAAACACCCTAGTTCATGTTCTAAAAAACAGAGAACAGAATTATAGAAAAAAATCTTGGATCTATATTTTAGGGGCATAAACTCTTTTTAGGGATAATTATTGCCAGAGTATTTTCCCGTTATGTTTTTAATCAGGTATCAAAAATAAAGTAGAATACATATAAACTAATTTTCCATAGGCTTAATATTCATATAAGTATGGATTTGCGTTTCAATTACAATTAGATTACCTTTCTATATTGCTATAAGCTTTTCATATTTATAATTTTAGATAGCAATATAAAGGACATATTATAATTTATGATTCTCAACTATTAGGTAATTTTTTTCTATTATTATTATTATTTTGCCAAACTAAACAACATTGTGAGAAGCCAAAAAAAAAAAAGAATAGATTAGAAAATAAGTGGCCAATTAACAAAGTAATGGATTGAAATGCAAATCTTAAAGGCTAAAAATATTCTCCTAGCACAAAAGGGGTCCCCAGTGACTCAGCAGCCCTGCCCTCTTTCTTCTCCTGGTTTGATGGCAAGTATATCTAATAGATCATTGCACTCTCCTACTGAGGCCAGATGAAACCTTCTCAATATTTAAGTTCAAGAAGCTATGACCAATTAATTAGAGTTGGCACTTTAATTTACTATTTGCTTTTCTTTCTTTTGTGATATCTAGATTTAGATAATTCAAGTTATGTTAAATATCTCCTTCAATGTGATATGAGGACACTTCTAAAAGTGATTGCTTGAAACTGCAGATTTGGAGCTATAAGGAACTTAAGCTTGAGGCCTAAATTTAAACATGATTAATAGTGTGTAGTTCTCTATTTCAGCCTAATGAACTCACTGACTTTAATAAGTAATTTTCAAGACAACATGTCCTTAGCATCCTGGCAAGCCCACAGAACTTCTGCTCCTTCCTCCTACATGTCAGTTTGGGTTTCAGCATTGCATAAAAAAATCTCAATTTTTGTTCTGTGTTACAAGTTCAGAATTGGAAGTGTGAATATAAAGTTAGGGGGAAAACTTATTAAACTTCTGCAAAAGAAACAAATCATTATGTCTAACTAGTTTTAGAGCATCCAGTAAACAAGAATACCCATCAAAGAGTGTTTATCTGGCCTGAGGAAATGCAGAGAGTATAGGTCTGATGCTAGCCTTCATATAAAAATTTGTGATACCATAGTCCATGTTTATCTTTGTAATTATGATTCATAACTATTAGCTAAACAATTTACAATTCCAACTATTTTCCTTGTTTATGAAGACTGATGTGCATTTAAAATATATCAAGTATTGACAGTATGAAGAAAAAACATTTAGTGAAAGACAATAAATTTCAGGAATGAAATGTTTCTCAACTGAGGAACAACATAGAATTATAATTCATCAAGGTATTTTCCCACCAGTTGCTCTGAATAGCTCTTTATACAAACATGTCAAAATATGCACCAGGACCAAATAAGTAGTAACAAAGGAGAAAGAGATGATTTTGTAATTGGCAATGCTGCTTCATGCATAGAAAACAGAATGAAGGTAGTCAAAGCATTAAAATAAACTGCCATCAAGTAAAAAAGAAAAGCAAAATACATAGGACAAGAAGATGTGGTATTGAAAGTCAAAACAAGAAAGCTACAGTGGAGTAGCAGCAGTTGAGGATAAGGTAAGCTCTGAAGTTTTGATGTATAGGAAAAAAGGAAGGAAACTGAAAGTGATTAATGATGTTGTTTCAGTAACAGGATCACAGATTGAAGGTAGCTTTCTGAACTGATTGGAAAGAATGCTGAAGGAAAGAAAGGTGCTCAGTGTGGGAATTGGGAGATTGTAAGATATAGAAATACAAGGTCAGGAGAGATTTCAGCAGTGCATTCTAGATTTTAAAAATATGATGGAATGATTGATATAGCTTGGATAGCAGTCTAGGTGTTAGAAAGAGACACAGCTCAACATTATCATTATCAGTCACCACTGAGAAAGGGCAAGGAGAATTTAACAGCAAAGATGTTTGCAGGAAATTAAAAGTGAAATAAGATATATGAGAAGATGTGAGAAAGAGATTACCAGAGGAACTTCTTATAAAAAGCGAGAATTTGAGAAGTATTTCCCTTCCTAAATAGAAATCAGTATTCCTAAAGTAAATAAAATTTCTAGTAAAATAAAAACTTCTAGTAAAATATGCAGATGAATTCAATAACGAGAAATAGTCTCTAAAATTTGAAAGCATGTAATTTTTTATTTATGAAGTTTTCAGGTCAATCCTATATAAAATATTTCAGTGAATTTATATCATACTTGTTCAGATATCATGGAGTGTGAATCTAGAAAAGTATATTCCCTGATTTTTATTTTTATGTGTACTTTAAAATGAATGACTTTTCTATAATTTCTCCTCTTTTTAGTTCAAATTATGGAATATAGTGCAAGAACCTTGCCCTAAGAGCCTTTGTTAAACTTTTTTTTTTCTGAATGGATAAATATTCATTGACTACTTGGAAGAGTAATTTAAACTATCTAGGATGAGCCTGCCTTTTACTAATCCATCAAATAAAAGGATTAGTTTCTATCCAAATAAACCTAGAAGGTCATTAATGGAATATTAACACATTTGAAACTGGTTTAAAGTTGCTCTGAATAGCTCTTTATACAAACATGTTAAAATATGCACCAGGACCAAATAAGTAGTAACAAAGGATATCCATCCATTAGTCACTGATTTGCTTATAAATTTTACAAATTACCTATTATGGGCCAGGTACTCTCTTGGTTCTGGGAAGAGACAAACATTGTCCCTGGCCTCCTATCAAGTATTGGTACAATTAACAAGCAACATATTTAACATTCTTTTGGAGGCAGGAAACGATGCTTAAATAATTTCTGCTAAGGTACATTAACAAACATGATTATGGGGGCTGAGGACTTAGCTTAGCTGTAGTGTGCTTGTCTAGTATGCATGAGGCACTAAGTTCCAATCCAGTACAGGAAAAAAAAAATCCTCAAAATTAAAAAAAAAAAAAAACATGATTATGGAAGTTGAAGGGCAGTCTTTTGTTCAGGATTTTTTTCTATTGCTATTCTTGCATGCCTTTTAATGTAAATGAAATAACATCACTTTAGGTCTTTCTATTTGCACAACTTCAGGGAACACAGTTCATAGAAAAATAAAACTTGAATTTATGCAATAAGTGGTACTACTTAGTATATAAGTATACGCCCTTAAATTTATGCATTAAGTTTATGCAATTTATATTCTTTGATTCAACTGGTAGTTATTTGACATATTTTCAAGTTTATATTTTAAAATATATTCAGACTTAAATGAAAGTTGCAAAACTTGAATCATGTATTCTCATAAACTCTTCAACTAGAAAAGGTCATTACAAGTTTACTTTATCTTAAATACAATTTTTGTCTGTATTTTAGGGTCAATTTCTGTATAATGAAATTCTGTTAAAATGTGTTTGGCATACAAAAATACTTTAGGTGTTAAGTTTGAATATGAAGATAGCTTAATTTTTATGTTTGTCTTCTAGCATAAGGGAGCAAAACTTTTCTGAGCAGTACCATATACATAAACAGCAGAGGCAAAAAATTGAAAGCTTGTACTTGAGAAGGAGATGGTTCAGGGTCAGTATCCATTAACAAATTATGATGGTGTGAACTTGAGCTTGTTCATTAATCATCTAGAGCCTTAATTCTCTTGTGAGTAAAGTGAGAACAATATTATGTATGTTTTAAAGGTTTTATGAAGATAAAATGAATTAATATTTTCCAAATTCTTAGAACAGTGTCTAGCATATAGTGAGCACCACCATTTAATGGCTTGATAGAAATTCTTTTGACAAGAAAATGAACATCACTCTCTATTTTGTAATGTAGGCCCATAGCAACACCTAAATTCTAAAAAAAAAAAAAAAAAGAAAACAAGAAAAAAATGGTGGCATAGGAAGGAGGGAAGAGGGAGGGAAGAAGGAGGGAGGAGGGAGAGAGGAGGGATTTACATGATTAGTTATTTTACATAAGCTTTCAGAGTTCTGCACAATGCAGTCAAATGAAATTTTATACTTAAAGCAAATTTTAGCTAAAGGCAAACATACATTCAATGTAGCTTTTAATACTGCCAAAATATTATTGAAAAAGTCCTTTATTTCACTATTTATTTTTAATATTGGAAGAAACTGGGATCCTACAACACTGACTTGTCTTGATTTTGACCTTCAGTAGTTAATATATGGTACTAAAGCTATAGCAGCCTCAAGGGTTTCGCTGGTCTTTGGATCATGAGCCATAACCTGTAAGTTTGTTTTGAAATTAAATACTAGAAAATGATGTATATATAGATTTTGTATTATAAACTCAAATTCAGGTAATTTATATCTTAATATAAATGTAAATGTACTATATTGGAAACATCAAACTAAGTTAATAAATTGAAGATATGCTGGAGTCACAGAAATAAACTACATGAGATTTCTTCAGGGAAAAGACAAAAACAGGTAGTTGGAAGGTAGAAAAATTGGAATTGTGGAAAGCAAAGAATGGGTGACCACATACTATCAGAAAAGTTATGGGATCCAAAGGGTACACTGGGATTATATTGATGATAACTCAGTTGTGGTTGGGAGACTGCTAGGATTACTGAAAAGGAGAAAATTTTGAGGATAATGGAAGCTCAATCAGTGGGAAAGCATGAAGAATATAGTTGATTCTCCAAGTAAAATAATTAATATTAGGATTGAGAATGTCAAGTAAAATTCAGTATAAAAAGGAGGTTATTATGTAAGAAAGCAACTGGCAAAGGAATGCCTGAATATATTTTGAATTTCCAAATAAAATAGATTATTGTAAATCCTTTAAAAGACAGTTATTTTTTTTTCTCCATCTATTGATTCTTTTGGACTTGTGAGAGCCATTCAACATTGTTTTTTTTTTCTTTTTATCCAATCTGCCTTTAACATAATCGGGGCCTCCCGATTACATAGATGCTTATATTATCCAATGAACAGAAAAACCAAATCATTATTCACATCATTTCCGAAAAACTCAAGATTATTTAAAACTCAGAATTCTAAGTGCTATACATTCACAAAAATCAAAGTCTAGAAATTTTAACTGTTGATAAGTCTGCCTTAGTTACTATGTATTAGAGTGTATTTATTGAACCCTAAGGCCATTGAAATAATATAAGTGATATTTAATCTTGGGACTACCAATTTATTGATAAAGTTAGCAATATTTGGATACTTCTCTTCTGAATGCAGCCTAAGAATCTCACTAAATATATTTCTAAACAACAACAAAAATATATAGATGAGATTATAAACCTATTTCAAGTGTTTGCTACATTAAAATGTTGCTTTCCCACATCAATATTAATAGCAGTTGCAATTCACAATAGCCAAGCTATGGAACCAACCATAATGAGTACCATGGACAGACAATATGGATGTAAATTCCATTAGAAATGTGATCTCACTCTAATCTTTGAATTTTTGTATCAGTTGTAAGGCCTAGATCTATGAGCATTTTGCTTTGCCTATGGATATCCCATTGCTCAAGTACCATTTGTCGAAAACACTATCCTTCATTTATTGAACTGATTTTAAACCTCTGTCAAAAATTAGTTGGGCATAATGATGGGAGTCTATTTCTGGGCTGTTCATTCTGTTCTATTGATCTATTTGTCTATCTTCCTCTCATTAGAAAACACAGTCTTGGATACTGTGGCTACAAAATTCAGTCTTAAAATCAGTTAGTGTAATTTTTCTGACTTTATTCTTCTGTTTCAAAATTGTTGTAGTTATTCCAGAGGCTATGAATTTCCCTACAAATTAAAAATACATTTGTCTATGTTTATACAAAAATATTCCTAGGATTTTAATAATAATTATATTAAATCTATAGAGAAGACATGATATCTTTACTGTGCTAAACATTTCAATCCATTCAAAAGCTGTTTCTCCCATGACTCAGGAGGCTGAGGTAGGAGTAGTACAAGTTCAAGGCCAGTCTCAGCAACTTAACAAGGCTCCAAGCAACTAAGCAAGACACTCTCTCAAAATTTAAAAACACATATTAAAAAGTGCTTGGAGGTTGCTATGTGGTAAAATACTTCTGGGTTCAATCTCCAGCATAAAAAATGTAACTATAAAAATTGCTTATGTTTCTCTATTTCTTTAGGTCTTTTATTTATTTAATCCTTATTTTATAAATTTCAGCATACAAATTCTGTATACTTTAATGTATACATATGTAATTCATTTTCCTTGCAGTGATGGTAAGTAGTATTAGGTATTAATTTTCTATTCATAGAAACGGGATTGATTTCTATGTGTTTATCCTATATCCTGTAAGATTGCTCAGCTCACTGATTAGGTCCAGGATTTGCATTCTATTTTGTTTTTGGGAATTTCCTGGGATTCTGTACATAGATAATCATATCATTTATAAGTAAAGATAATTTTATTCAATTCAAATCTTTATGCCTTTATAATTATTTTCTTAGTGTATTGGCTAAAATGTTCAGTATTATGCTGAGAAAAGTGGTTACTGAACTTAAGAGAGAAAAATTAAGCCTTTTAGCATTAAATACAAGCTGATCTGCAGGGCCAGTCTCAGAAACTTAGCTACAGATAATCTTTACCTTGTGGAATTTTTGCTCTATTCCTTATTTTCTAAAGATTTCTTTTGAATAAAGTTATGGATTTTGAATTGATAACTTATTTTCCTTTGTAAACTGTTATAATTATTTGATTTTTCTTCTTTAGCCTGTTTACATGGTGGATTTTAGTGCTTGTTTCTGAAATATTTAACTAGTTTTGCATATATAGTATAAATACTATTAGTTCATTATGTATATATTTTTAATATGTTGCTACATAGTTTTGAATAGCTAATACTAAATTTCATTGAGATTTTTGTATATGAGCTCCTCAGAGATATGGTTTGCATTTATTATTATTATTTCAAACTATCTTTCATCTTGGTATGAGCCATGATACCAAATGGAATAACACAAGAGAAATGTGGTCACTTCCATTTCTGCAAGAGGCTGGGTAAAACTGGTGCTATACAGTTTGTAAATATTTGAAGGAACACTACAGTGAATTTATTTTTTAAGAGCTTTATAATTATGAACAGAATTTTCTAAATGATAATAAAGCTATTCAAATTATCTATTTGATCTTGCTTAAGTTTGGTAATTTTGGGTTTTCAAGAAATTTGCCCACTTTTTCTAAGTAGAATCATTCTGTAAAATTATTTCAAGTTCCTTTCTTGTCCTCTTAATGATTGTAGGATCTATAGTGGGATCCCCTGTTCTGTACCTGATATTGGTGATTTGTATCTCTTTTTTTATTTTTGTCACTCTTCTGAGTTTTATCAATGATATTGTTTTTATTTTATTTTATTTTTTGAATAACTTGAGATGTTTCAGGAAATTTAAGTCATTAAGTGGGGACCAGAAATTAGTTAAGAAAATTGATGAAAATTCTTAAAAGATTTATAGTACATATGTTTACATTTAATGTATCAATTAATTATACATGATAATAGAGTATATTTTGACATATTTATACAAGCATGGAGTACATCTTATTCTAATTAGGATTCAATTTTTGTGGATGTACACCATGGTGAGATTCACTGTGGCGTATTCATATATGTACATAGGAGAGTTAGGTCAAATTTATTCTACTGCCCCCCCCCCACTAAATTCCCCTTTGTCTAATCCATTGAACTTCTATTCCCCAGCTTGTTGTGTGTTAGCATCCACATATCAGAGAGAACATTTGACCTTTGTTTTTTGGGGATTGGCTTATTTCATTTAAACTCTCTCTTTCCACTGTCTAAATGCCTCTAAATGGAAATATAACATATGAGACCTGCTTATTGGAGAGGAGAAGTAGTAGGGAATTTGTTTTGACCCTCTCGTTAGTTTGAAACCTCTAGGGATTAAAGAGAACAGGAGACTCAAGATATGGCTTAGTTTTAATGTTAATTCTATGGTACAGCTGGGACTTGTCTTACATTTACTGAGAACTCTAATTTACGAAAAATAGATCCCAGCATTTTAAAAGCAGTTCTGAGACCTCTAAAGCGGTTTCTTTTACAGTTTTTTTTTAAACTTCAGTTATAGTCTATGATATTGTCCTGATTCTTTTTTCACCTATTCATAGATTATTGTTAGTCCCTTGGAACCAACCCCTTCTATCTATGTGATTATGTCTCCCTTCACAAATTTCCCAAAATATACTATCTTATACTTTTATTAAATTATGAAAAATAATTAAGAAATGAGTTATGTAATTTAATACTGTACTTTATCAAATTACAATGGTAAGTCAGAGTATTTTTTCTGACAGAGATAGAATTTTTTCTTGACATAGAAGAGGAAGCAAAAATGTACAAGAAATAGCTGAAGGAGGTGAGGGAATGTATTAACATGTAGTGCCTTATATATATATATATTTGTGCAGTGCTTTGTACTCTGAGAATTTTGTTAAACCATTTTATAGATAGGGAGCATGTACATAGATAACTCATTTCTGAACTGATGTTCTAGTTCGAGTCATTCTGACTCGGAATTCCAGCTGTTCCCTTTCTGCATCTAGAGACAAAAAAATGTGCTAAATATGTGATTATAAATATGAACAACTGAAAATTTATTTATTTTTCTATGAAAGAAATTCTTTATCAACTTATAGTGCTAACAACCAAATAGCTCATTCGCTATATAGTCACTCAATCATAAGGGGCACATTTTAGAAAGTTTCTCCCTTAATCTCCCTTATTGTCATTTTTTTCCAGGATCAGGGTTAAAACCCTGAGTGTGATATGCACAGCCTAGAATGAAACATGCATTTGATTGCCTCCTTCTCTTGTCTAATGCAGGGCCTGTAAATACTCCTCCTCTTAATTTTTTATGTCCCTCTATTCCGAGGTTGGTTTATAACAGAGGAGAGGAGACTCAGAGACTATCAACCTCAACTCCCTCAAAACCTATATGAGAGCCATTAAGATGTCTCCTGTGTTTAAAATCTCACAATATTCCTCTTCTTTTCACGAGTTTTTAAATATAGAATGGGTATGACTAGATGTATGTGCCCACTGGCCCCTACATGCATGATAACAAACGTTTTTCTGTCTGGACTTGGGTTGTCACCCTGTTTTCTGGATACCCAGAGAGTTTATGTCTTCCAAAATTTGTATGTCATTCCCACTTGGTACCCAAAACAAATCCTCAGAGGTCCTCCCTCCTATTGCTGCCTTCCCACATCATGAGAACTGATGTTCTTTTAAACTGCATGATTTTTCAAAATTTCTCCCTGTTTACATGTAAATTTGAGAAGTATTTGCAGCTTCTATTTCCTCTGAGTTCAAACAGGTTCATAAACCTGTACGCTGAAGAAACAGTATCTCACCTAATAATCTGTGAGGCAGACCTCTGGAGGTTGACTTACAGAAACTAATTTCTAGGACTGAATTTAGGCAAATGAAAATTTAAGGGGAAAAAAAGGAAGGAGTAACAAAATATATTCAACAAATTAACCCAATATATTCTTATAGAAGTGTGCTCTGTGCATCAGGTACTATTCAAGCCACTGGAGCTATGGTAATTTAGGAAAATGTTTTCAACATATATAACAATCTTTTCTGGATTATCTCTTGCCATAATTTCCTTCCCTTTCTATTCACACTTCCCATTAAAATGATTTATTGAGTTAAAGCCTAGAACAGGGATTGGCAACCTTTCAAAGAGTAAAATAAATCTTCATTTATTCATTTCTGAAGAAGGAATATTTGGATGCTGGCCATGAACAGGAATTAAAATTCCATCCATCTTTCTGTTTCTACCAATGGAGATGTAGAATGGGAATTAAGCTAATGGCCCAAGCCTTTTGATATAGGCTGAGATGTCTGAAGCATAAGCAACCACCAAAAGAGAGAGAAATTAAAACAAAGAATGATTCAGTCCTTTCCATTCGCTCTCTACCACCCCTAAGCTCATCCTGCATGTCTCTGATCACTAAAAAAATATTAACATAGTCAACATCCATGCAATAAATTCTATTAGAATTGATAGCTCTCCTTAGGTAGTATCAAGTAAGATTATACCCTGCATTTAACACTACAGTAGGAAATATTTCAACAGGGGCTAAAAACATGATTAATATAAAATTAATTTTTTCTATCAAAGTAATGAAACATGAAATATTAAATATTACATGTAGTTGCATACAAATAATGATTTTCATTTTCTGAAAAATCAAACAAATAATAAAATCAAGAAAGAAGAAGGTGACAGTGTTTAGAAACTTGCAACAGTGTGGAACTAATCAACATCATTCTGCAAGAACATAAAAATAATTTCCTTGGAATGGGCTTTAGAAATTACTAAAGATTCTACTTAACAAATACGATTTTTAACACTAAAAATTCTGGATTTGGTAAAGCCTCGAGTAAGTATTAGGAAAATCATCAATTAGTATACAACTTTATTTCAAAACACTATATATTTTCTATAATTTAGTCAATAACTCCATTTGCTAATAGATTTCTAAAACGCCATCTATAAGTTAACTTAGAAAAAAATACTTCTCTTGAAATCCAGAGCTCTTTGAATCTCTAAAATATATGTATAAATTTCTGTGTATTTTTGTGAGTATTATTTCCCAGATTGTAAACTCATTGCTCATGTTTCATTTTAAAAGGATACATGACCACTCGCCAATTAAAAATCCTAATTAATAGTTTTCAATTTAAATATTGGCCCAATGGCTATTGTGTTTAAATATTTTCATGAAAAGGGTAGTTGTTTGTATTTAATTTCCCGATATCTATGTCTTGATAAATACAAACCTTGATGCTGTTGTATAACAAAAAGTATATACAGATTCAACAGAAACAGGGGATATAAAGAAAGAAAAATTTCATTTTAAAGAGACTTCTCAATGACAGAATAAGTATGTTCATTATTCTTCCTTCTTCTAGACATTATAGTGTATGATTTTCACCTTACACATTATAACCATTCATACTGACTTAGAATATCAGTTGAAAATGATAATTTTGATTGGCTGATAACATTATTAGATGCTATAATTCTCAGAAGAACTTGACAATCCAAGCAAGATATTTAATATCAATAAGATATTCCAAAAAAGTAAAGAAAAAGTCATGATTTCTCATGGTCTATTTACGTTTCTATTATGTTTTTAGTACAATAATCTCATATAATTTTCACAGTTGGTCCTACATTTCACCAAATCATCACTGAATGCTAGCCTGCACATGCTAAAAATCCAATAAACTATCTTAGAAAATAAGAGGACACAGGAAAGAAGTTATAATGATTAAGAAAAATTAACTTGCATTTTCTTTTTAAAAAATTTTTTAGTTGTATTGGACACAATACTTTTATTTATTTATTTTTATGTGGTGCTGAGGATCAAACCCAGGGCCTTGCACGTGCTGGGCAACTGCTCTACCGCTGAGCCACAACCCCAGCCCTTAACTTCCATTTTAAAGGCCCTTCGACTTGACTTTGGAACAAGTCATGCACATAAAAAAATTACTGTAGATACAAACAGGATCATCATTGTAATTTTGTTTTAAAGGAAAGAGAAGAAATATGGAACAATCCCTAGACCATATAATATCTAAAGGAGGAGTCCTCCCTTTCCATGAGGACATCTAGAAGAGCAAAACTCATCCTATTTTTATCAAAGACACTACCACCTGTTTTGAAAATCAACTGTTAGGAGTATATCTTTTTTGACAATGCAAGGTGGTCAGAGGAAAGGAAGTTAATGAAGTAAAAGATAGTGATGAGGAATGTTGAGTTTCTTAGGCATTGGAAAACAAAGTCTCCTATGAATTTGAGGAGCCATGAAACTGAGGAGGAGAGAGAGAAACATTATAATAAATGTTACAATAGATTTTTTCATGTCTGCTTTTAGTATTTTTTCAGAAAAGTAAGTATACAATTACCAAATTCCTTTTTGATTGTTGTCAAAAATGTCATTCTTGTTATTGTTTTCCTGAACGTGGCATCTCTCTAAAGTTGGATTTTGGAGTTCTCTACTTTTATTAGAATTATATTTGCATATATTAACTTACTGCATTATATAAGAATCATTCAGACAATAAAATGAGAAGTTTAGCAGAAATATTACTTGTCTTGAGATAGACAGGGTAGACTTGTTTAAGGAGTTAACACACTCAGTCACTGAATAACAACAAGCTTCAAATAAGAAAAAAAAATTAAAGATTCGGTCAAAATAAAGGTAGGATTGAAATAATAAAAGAAAATAGATGAACATTAGAGGCAATTACTTTAACTAAAACATAAAATTAAGAATTCCTGCTATAGTTTGAATGTGGTTTGTCCCACAAAGGTTCATATATTGGAATCTGGGTCCCCAGCCTGGGAATATTGAGAGATACTGGAACCTTCAAAGAGTTGAACTTAGTGCAAAGGTAATTAAGCCTAAGGGGGGTGGAGCACTGATCACCTGAGAATAGGTTGCTATAAAGCCAAAATACTGGTATCCTTGCTTTCTGGCTCCTGTCTGAGCTTATATTCATATTCTCTCTCTCTCTCTCTCTCTCTCTCTCTCTCTCTCTCTCTCTCTCTCTCTCATGCATTACTGCCACAAGGCTATCCACCATGTTGTGATGCAGCCACAGAAGCCTTCACCAGGATACCACAGCCATGAACTTCCAAAACTGATATGTACAGTTCTTCATAATGCATCCCATTCCAGATATCTTATTATGATAACTGAAAATGAAAAAAAAACTGAAATGGACTAATACAATTTCCTATCATTAAATTCATGCATAAAATTCTGTCATGCCTATTTATCTGTTTAAAAAATGGTGGTCACTCTTTAGGCTCGGATTGTAGTGCAGTGGTAGAACACTTGCATAGCATGTGTGAGGCACTGGGTTCCATTCTCAGCACTGTATATAAATAAATAAAGATCCATTGATGACTAAAAAATATTTTTAAAATGGTGATGATCATAAGTACTTTCAAATTGCCAGGATTTGAATCAAGTAGCTTTTAATGATAAGCATATTCCAAAAGCAACTAAATAAAGTGGGAAGCAAGATGTGTATTGCAATGAAACTGTCTCAAATTAGCAGCCACATGTTAAGGTCTGTAAACAAGTCAAAATAACACCTGGTATTTTGCAGGGGGAATGTTAGAGTTTGTAAACAAGTCTGGATGGTGCCTGGCAAAATGCCAGAGGGAGTGGTTTGAGAAGTAACAAAAGTGAGCCATTAAGTGTGGAGATTCCTTATTGGTTGACTGATGTATCTAGTTTATGCTAATTAAGATAAGCTGTGCAAAATGTATAAATAGCTCTGTTGCCCTACAATAAACCGCTCCTACTCCTGCTGTATCAAAGTACCAAAGTTATTCATCACCCCCCACCCCCCCCCCCGCTATTTTGCTGCAGCCGGACTGCGGCAGCCACAAAGTTTATTATTGACAATTTCATAACTATCTTCAGACTTAGTGTAGTTTTCTTTTCTAACTGCCTTCATCCTCAAGGTTATCATGCATTCCATAGAATTCTCTGAAAAGACTGGTCTTTGTTTTTGGAGGAACTGCAAAGGAGATGATGGATACTCATATTCTATAACAGACAGATTCCCTCTTAGGCCATCATAGTAATCAAACACCCCACCTGATATTGAGAAGAGAGACTATCATGAAGTTGTGCTCCTTTCCTCTCATGAAATTTGTGAGAGTGGGTCTCTGCATGCAGGAGTAACTGAAAAGCAATCTTCCTTGTGTGGCTTTGAAATCACTCCATGTGGGGATAATGGAAAGACCTGTAATTTGGGAAGAGAACTGAAGAGCTAAACAATAGAAAATTAGAATCATCACAGAAATCAAAATGGCTGCCTTGAAACTAATAATAGTAGGCCTATTTGCTCTTATTATGCCCAAGGCTAAACAAAAACAAACAACTATTTCTTGTTTAAGCATGGTGGGAAACGAAGAATTTATTGGGTACCTATTTTGTCCTATGCAATTCATATTTATGTCATCCAATACTCAAAGCATTATTATGACTAAGGGAATAGTATTACTCTCACTTTTCAGAAAGAAGTACAATGAAAATAAGGTTGACTTTAGAAGAAAATATGAGTTTGAATTGTGCATAAACTTCTTAATAGTTTTAAGAATTGTGTTTCAACTCATTAAGACTCAGTTTCCTTACTGACAATACAGGGAAACATATTACCTCTTATTGTAAATGAACTAGACATGGTTCTATTCTGCACTTGTCATACAAAAAGCATAAATAAGTAAAATTTATAATTTTATAAAATTCAGAGTATGTATCAGACCTTATTTTATACATGCTAAAACTCTTCCGTGTTATCCAATTTAATGATAATAACAACCAGGTGAAGAGGAGTGTTTTTTTTTTCCCAGCATGTTTATGGGTGAGGAAACTATAGCTCTCCAATATATCAATATATGGACTCTGGTACATAATAAGATTAAGTGGTATTATTGCTACTAGTCATATAATGCTGTCCTCCCAGAGAAATTTTTGCATAGAAAAAAACAAGAGGTAACAATAAAATTGCTTTAATGGATCATTTATTTTACACATGAATTCTTAAGAAAGGTACAGTGATCACCCTTATTTTACAGATGTGCAAACTGAAGCGCATACATATTATGTTGTGGATTAATTTTAGAGGTGTCATTTGAACTCTAGAGCCCTTCACCACCACTATATGCTGAGTTTGGGCTGTTTCTTCCATTAATAATTATGAGACCCTGGACATGTAACTTAATGTCTCCTTGGCTTCAATTTCTTTATACATAAAATGCTGGTATAGACTGTATAATTTTAAGAATTATGGAATATTAAAAGCTGATGGACTTATAATTTTATTAGGTTACATTTATAAACTTGACACATTCCCTATTTAATGCTGTTCACATATGCAGTTATTCCAAGGCAGCTACCCCTCACACTCTCATTTTTTCTCTATGATTCACTCTTTTAAAATCAATCTTTTCCATTATTCATTAATCTATTACTTCTTGAGTATCAGCTAGGAGAAGGGTACAGCTTCTAATGCTATCTCTCTCCATCTATAAATATTCTTTCTTAGACTGTCTTAATTTTCAGCTATTCAGCCTAAGCTACCCTTTTCCCATACTCACTATAACCTCTGCCAAGATTCTTGTGCATGAGTAACTTTGTTGCCTAGTCTAGTTTTGCATGAATCCATGTCACACCCTGTTTCTGTACAGCACTTTTTTTAGCTCAAGGATTTCTAATATGGAGGCTTCTGTTTCTGAATTTGGCTTGAACTAATTCAGGATGTCAAGAAGTTTGTGTCCTGAAAATCCCCCTGAGTCAGAACAGCACATATTTTGTATAAATAGAAACTCAGATGAAACAGAGAGTTAGTATAAACAACAGGAACACCTATAATTTTATGTGTCAATTTTTAAGAAAATAAAATGAAAAAAAAGATGCAGTTTCCTACATGGGGACTCATGGCTTCACCAGAGAGCAGGCTAACAGGCACTGAAAAAGAAACACAAAAGTGTTTGTGGGTGTGTGCACATGTGCACTGGAGATGTCTACAGAACATAGCATTAACAAATGGAACAACAATGACTGAGAGAAAAATTAATTTAATTTTAATTTTAAACAAATTGTCATTCATTTTCATTTCTTATGGCATTGATAATTTTGGTAAGATTATAATTTATTGATGTGTTCTCTATGAACAGACTGGTTTCTCATTACTGTTATCCATATTTTAAAAATCTTCACCCTTACACAATCTGCCTATACAAATAAGTCAATAACCTAGGACCTCAAACTGAATATTCCATGTAATATCATTCAGGGATACAAATACATACATATATATCATGTAGAAGGGCAACTGAAACTTGTCTCCTTTTTCTATGACTCCACTTAATTTCACAACTTTGAACAGAGATATTTGCAGAAGAGGTTATCAAAGAATGTGCAAAACTTTTAATGGATCAATTTAAAGCATTGAATATATTTAGAACATTTATTCCATGCAAACAGTTATTACTTTCCAGAAGCCATGTAGATGCACAATACACAGCACAGGTCACAGATAGTTAAAATCAGAAGGAAACATCAGAACTGCCAAAGGTAAAAATGTAAGGATGGAGACACAGAAAATAAGTTTTCATTATCCTCCTGAATTTTTTCATTTATAGTAAAATCTGTCTCTCCTCTCTTTCTCTTTGAGATAAAAGAAAGTTCAAAGTTTATCATATAATGAATGATAGATATATTTGGGCAATTTTATTTTGTTATTAAATTTCTGTTTTAGGTCATATTTTCTACCATTATAGCCTAAGACACGGATGCTTACAAAAATGATATATTGAAGAAGTGCTCAAAAGAGGAGGATGAAGGGAACAGCACAGGGGAGAGGGTAACTAAATAATAATGTAATCCTAGCAAGAAATTGTTATGGTTTACATATTGCTGTCCCTTAAAAGCTCATGCGTGAGACAATGCAAGAAATTTTAGAGATTAAATGATTGGGTTATGAGAACCTTAACCTAATCAGTACATTAATCCTTTCATGGGGATTAACTGAGTGGTAACTTCGGGCAGGTAGAGTGTGGCTGGAGGAAGTAGGTCATTAAGGATGTGCCTTTGTGGTAAGTATTTTGTTCCTGGCAAGTGGAGCTCTCTGTTTCCTGGCTGTCATGAACCAAGCAGCTTTTATCTGCCTTATCTTACCATCATGACATTCAGCAACAGAGTTGGATATCTATGGATTGAGATCTCCAAAACGTGAGCCCCAAATAAACTTTTATTCTTCTGTTAGAAGATGTGAAAGAACTGTGGGCATGTCTGAGCCATCTCTAAAGGGAAGTGAGCCCATGGGAGAACTCTTGGTATAGTCTCACCAATCTGAGACAGCTTGGCAAACATCCTGCTCAAAGAGAATTCTATGAATTTATTGGCTCAGACAGCCCTAGGTTCAAATGCAGAAAGAGGTAGAGAGAGAGATACCAGTGTGCCCAACTAGCCAGTGATATCAGCTTCCTGGAGGAGGAATTATTGTACAAGTGATAAATCCCGAAGCAGGCCAACTTCCCCACAGACTCTCTTGTTCGCCTTGAAGAATCCCTCCTCACAACAAATTCCTTTGGTGTATTTCAGTATAAATAAAGCATTTGTGGGTTTTTTCCCTTTGTTAGGATCAGATCAAGGGTCTCTTCTACCTGTCAAGCCTCTGCTTTAAAGAAATATTTTCTTGTATCTTCTGTTTTTGTTTCTCAATACTACTTTTTCAGACTTTTTATTTCTAGCCGGCCTATACCTCCAAGAGTTACTTATTCCCTCCCTACACAGTTCCCAGGTGACACTCCTCCAAAATTGTTCTTGTCAGGTCTTTTAGTCACAAAAACAAAAAAGCTGACTAAAACAGAGAATGATTTGAGCATTATTTCACAGGGCATTCTGGAGGGCAAACTACTAAACAGCCCCAACTTGCAGCAAAGGGGTGGACACTTATACTTACACATCAAACAGCACTGTCCTGGGGTAGGGGACATATGCCATCTCAGGATCCTGGTTCCCTTCAGATCAAGGGAAATCCTTTAGAGAAGGAGAGAGCTGTGAGTAGTGTCCAGTTCCTAGCCACTGGAGGGTGAGTACACTGACCTGGTGAAGGGGAATTTTGGTAGCAAACCAACAGCACGTACTAGAGTCAATGAAGACAATCAATTTAATTTTGATGACAGTATACAAAGAAAAATATATTTATTTTTGTTTTATTACAGTAAGAAAAAGCATGAGATATATCCTCTTAATGTTGAAATATATAATAAAGGATTGTTAATTACAGGCACAATATGGTAGAGCAGATTTTTAGAACACATTCATCTTGAATGTGAATGAAACTTATGCCACTGACAAAGGGAAATATTTTACATTTTCTTTAGTCTCATGGTATTTCAAATATAACCAAATTTACAGTTTGTTATACAATGGAGTTATGCAGATTTTTGGGCAAATGTGAACAAATGTATCCATTTCTCCAAGGGCTCTAACTGGAATTTTAT